>NW_027448819.1:0-300000 GCF_030867145.1 Opisthocomus hoazin
TCTGCCCATGGCACTGCTCGCACAGAGGCACAGAGACTGGGGCTGCTTGCTTGTCTTGTCCCCTCAAACTTCAAACGTAGCTGAAGTGATCCGTGCCGGGCGCTTCCGGCAGCCCTGCTCCGAAAATGCGAACGTCTGCAGATAGCTCGCAGGCAGAAAGAGCTAGCCTGGAAAGCTGTTGCTCAGCCTCATCTGCCCATGGCACTGCTCGCACAGAGGCACAGAGACTGGGGCTGCTTGCTTGTCTTGTCCCCTCAAACTTCAAACGTAGCTTAGGTGGTCCGTGCCGGGCGCATCCGGCAGCCCTGCTCCAAAAATGCGAACGTCTTCAGATAGCTCGCAGGCAGAAAGAGCTAGCCTGGAAAGCTGTTGCTCAGCCTCATCTGCCCATGGCACTGCTCGCACAGAGGCACAGAGACTGGGGCTGCTTGCTTGTCTTGTCCCCTCAAACTTCAAACGTAGCTTAGGTGGTCCGTGCCGGGCGCCTCCGGCAGCCCTGCTCCGAAAATGCCAACGTCTGCAGATAGCTCGCAGGCAGAAAGAGCTAGCCTGGAAAGCTGTTGCTCAGCCTCATCTGCCCATGGCACTGCTCGCACAGAGGCACAGAGACTGGGGCTGCTTGCTTGTCTTGTCCCCTCAAACTTCAAACGTAGCTTAGGTGGTCTGTGCCGGGCGCCTCCGGCAGCCCTGCTCTGAAAATGCGAACATCTGCAGATAGCTCGCAGGCAGAAAGAGCTAGCCTGGAAAGCTGTTGCTCAGCCTCATCTGCCCATGGCACTGCTCGCACAGAGGCACAGAGACTGGGGCTGCTTGCTTGTCTTGCCCCCTCAAACTTCAAACGTAGCTTAGGTGGTCCGTGCCGGGCGCCTCCGGCAGCCCTGCTCCGAAAATGCAAACGTCTGCAGATAGCTCGCAGGCAGAAAGAGCTAGCCTGGAAAGCTGTTGCTCAGCCTCATCTGCCCATGGCACTGCTCGCACAGAGGCACAGAGACAGGGGCTGCTTGCTTGTCTTGTCCCCTCAAACTTCAAACGTAGCTTAGGTGGTCTGTGCCGGGCGCCTCCGGCAGCCCTGCTCCGAAAATGCGAACATCTGCAGATAGCTCGCAGGCAGAAAGAGCTAGCCTGGAAAACTGTTGCTCAGCCTCATCTGGCCATGGCACTGCTCGCACAGAGGCACAGAGACTGGGGCTGCTTGCTTGTTTTGCCCCCTCAAACTTCAAACGTATCTTAAGTGATCCGTGCTGGGCGCTTCCGGCAGCCCTGCTCCGAAAATGCGAACGTCTGCAGATAGCTCGCAGGCAGAAAGAGCTAGCCTGGAAAGCTGTTGCTCAGCCTCATCTGCCCATGGCACTGCTCGCACAGAGGCTCAGAGACTGGGGCTGCTTGCTTGTCTTGGCCCCTCAAACTTCAAACGTAGCTTAAGTGATCTGTGCCGGGCGCCTCCGGCAGCCCTGCTCCGAAAATGCGAACGTCTGCAGATAGCTCGCAGGCAGAAAGAGCTAGCCTGGAAAGCTGTTGCTCAGCCTCATCTGCCCATGGCACTGCTCGCACAGAGGCACAGAGACTGGGGCTGCTTGCTTGTCTTGTCCCCTCAAACTTCAAACGTAGCTTAGGTGGTCCGTGCCGGGCGCATCCGGCAGCCCTGCTCCAAAAATGCGAACGTCTGCTGATAGCTCGCAGGCAGAAAGAGCTAGCCTGGAAAGCTGTTGCTCAGCCTCATCTGCCCATGGCACTGCTCGCACAGAGGCACAGAGACTGGGGCTGCTTGCTTGTCTTGTCCCCTCAAACTTCAAATGTATCTTAGTTGGTCTGTGCCGGGCGCCTCCGGCAGCCCTGCTCCGAAAATGCCAACGTCTGCAGATAGCTCGCAGGCAGAAAGAGCTAGCCTGGAAAGCTGTTGCTCAGCCTCATCTGCCCATGGCACTGCTCGCACAGAGGCACAGAGACTGGGGCTGCTTGCTTGTCTTGTCCCCTCAAACTTCAAACGTAGCTTAGGTGGTCTGTGCCGGGCGCCTCCGGCAGCCCTGCTCCGAAAACGCGAACGTCTGCAGATAGCTCGCAGGCAGAAAGAGCTAGCCTGGAAAGCTGTTGCTCAGCCTCATCTGCCCATGGCACTGCTGGCACAGAGGCACAGAGACTGGGGCTGCTTGCTTGTCTTGTCCCCTCAAACTTCAAACGTAGCTTAGGTGGTCCGTGCTGGGCGTCTCCGGCAGCCCTGCTCCGAAAATGCGAACGTCTGCAGATAGCTCGCAGGCAGAAAGAGCTAGCCTGGAAAGCTGTTGCTCAGCCTCATCTGCCCATGGCACTGCTCGCACAGAGGCACAGAGACTGGGGCTGCTTGCTTGTCTTGTCCCCTCAAACTTCAAACGTAGCTTAGGTGGTCCGTGCCGGGTGCCTCCGGCAGCCCTGCTCCGAAAATGCGAACGTCTGCAGATAGCTCGCAGGCAGAAAGAGCTAGCCTGGAAAGCTGTTGCTCAGCCTCATCTGCCCATGGCACTGCTCGCACAGAGGCACAGAGACTGGGGCTGCTTGCTTGTCTTGTCCCCTCAAACTTCAAACGTAGCTTAGGTGGTCTGTGCCGGGCGCCTCCGGCAGCCCTGCTCCGAAAATGCGAACGTCTGCAGATAGCTCGCAGGCAGAAAGAGCTAGCCTGGAAAGCTGTTGCTCAGCCTCATCTGCCCATGGCACTGCTCGCACAGAGGCACAGAGACTGGGGCTGCTTGCTTGTCTTGTCCCCTCAAACTTCAAACGTAGCTTAAGTGATCCGTGCCGGGCGCTTCCGGCAGCCCTGCTCCGAAAATGCGAACGTCTGCAGATAGCTCGCAGGCAGAAAGAGCTAGCCTGGAAAGCTGTTGCTCAGCCTCATCTGCCCATGGCACTGCTCGCACAGAGGCACAGAGACTGGGGCTGCTTGCTTGTCTTGTCCCCTCAAACTTCAAACGTAGCTTAGGTGGTCCGTGCCGGGCGCATCCGGCAGCCCTGCTCCAAAAATGCGAACGTCTTCAGATAGCTCGCAGGCAGAAAGAGCTAGCCTGGAAAGCTGTTGCTCAGCCTCATCTGCCCATGGCACTGCTCGCACAGAGGCACAGAGACTGGGGCTGCTTGCTTGTCTTGTCCCCTCAAACTTCAAATGTATCTTAGTTGGTCCGTGCCGGGCGCCTCCGGCAGCCCTGCTCCGAAAATGCCAACGTCTGCAGATAGCTCGCAGGCAGAAAGAGCTAGCCTGGAAAGCTGTTGCTCAGCCTCATCTGCCCATGGCACTGCTCGCACAGAGGCACAGAGACTGGGGCTGCTTGCTTGTCTTGTCCCCTCAAACTTCAAACGTAGCTTAGGTGGTCTGTGCCGGGCGCCTCCGGCAGCCCTGCTCCGAAAATGCGAACATCTGCAGATAGCTCGCAGGCAGAAAGAGCTAGCCTGGAAAGCTGTTGCTCAGCCTCATCTGGCCATGGCACTGCTCGCACAGAGGCACAGAGACTGGGGCTGCTTGCTTGTCTTGCCCCCTCAAACTTCAAACGTAGCTTAGGTGGTCCGTGCCGGGCGCCTCCGGCAGCCCTGCTCCGAAAATGCAAACGTCTGCAGATAGCTCGCAGGCAGAAAGAGCTAGCCTGGAAAGCTGTTGCTCAGCCTCATCTGCCCATGGCACTGCTCGCACAGAGGCACAGAGACTGGGGCTGCTTGCTTGTCTTGTCCCCTCAAACTTCAAACGTATCTTAAGTGATCTGTGCCGGGCGCTTCCGGCAGCCCTGCTCCGAAAATGCGAACGTCTGCAGATAGCTCGCAGGCAGAAAGAGCTAGCCTGGAAAGCTGTTGCTCAGCCTCATCTGCCCATGGCACTGCTCGCACAGAGGCACAGAGACAGGGGCTGCTTGCTTGTCTTGTCCCCTCAAACTTCAAACGTAGCTTAGGTGGTCTGTGCCGGGCGCCTCCGGCAGCCCTGCTCCGAAAATGCGAACATCTGCAGATAGCTCGCAGGCAGAAAGAGCTAGCCTGGAAAACTGTTGCTCAGCCTCATCTGGCCATGGCACTGCTCGCACAGAGGCACAGAGACTGGGGCTGCTTGCTTGTTTTGCCCCCTCAAACTTCAAACGTATCTTAAGTGATCCGTGCTGGGCGCTTCCGGCAGCCCTGCTCCGAAAATGCGAACGTCTGCAGATAGCTCGCAGGCAGAAAGAGCTAGCCTGGAAAGCTGTTGCTCAGCCTCATCTGCCCATGGCACTGCTCGCACAGAGGCTCAGAGACTGGGGCTGCTTGCTTGTCTTGGCCCCTCAAACTTCAAACGTAGCTTAAGTGATCCGTGCCGGGCGCCTCCGGCAGCCCTGCTCCGAAAATGCGAACGTCTGCAGATAGCTCGCAGGCAGAAAGAGCTAGCCTGGAAAGCTGTTGCTCAGCCTCATCTGCCCATGGCACTGCTCGCACAGAGGCACAGAGACTGGGGCTGCTTGCTTGTCTTGTCCCCTCAAACTTCAAACGTAGCTTAGGTGGTCCGTGCCGGGCGCATCCGGCAGCCCTGCTCCAAAAATGCGAACGTCTGCAGATAGCTCGCAGGCAGAAAGAGCTAGCCTGGAAAGCTGTTGCTCAGCCTCATCTGCCCATGGCACTGCTCGCACAGAGGCACAGAGACTGGGGCTGCTTGCTTGTCTTGTCCCCTCAAACTTCAAATGTATCTTAGTTGGTCTGTGCCGGGCGCCTCCGGCAGCCCTGCTCCGAAAATGCCAACGTCTGCAGATAGCTCGCAGGCAGAAAGAGCTAGCCTGGAAAGCTGTTGCTCAGCCTCATCTGCCCATGGCACTGCTCGCACAGAGGCACAGAGACTGGGGCTGCTTGCTTGTCTTGTCCCCTCAAACTTCAAACGTAGCTTAGGTGGTCTGTGCCGGGCGCCTCCGGCAGCCCTGCTCCGAAAATGCGAACATCTGCAGATAGCTCGCAGGCAGAAAGAGCTAGCCTGGAAAGCTGTTGCTCAGCCTCATCTGCCCATGGCACTGCTCGCACAGAGGCACAGAGACTGGGGCTGCTTGCTTGTCTTGTCCCCTCAAACTTCAAACGTAGCTTAGGTGGTCAGTGCCGGGCGCCTCCGGCAGCCCTGCTCCGAAAATGCGAACGTCTGCAGATAGCTGGCAGGCAGAAAGAGCTAGCCTGGAAAGCTGTTGCTCAGCCTCATCTGCCCATGGCACTGCTCGCACAGAGGCACAGAGACTGGGGCTGCTTGCTTGTCTTGTCCCCTCAAACTTCAAACGTATCTTAAGTGATCTGTGTCGGGCGCTTCCGGCAGCCCTGCTCCGAAAATGCGAACGTCTGCAGATAGCTCGCAGGCAGAAAGAGCTAGCCTGGAAAGCTGTTGCTCAGCCTCATCTGCCCATGGCACTGCTCGCACAGAGGCACAGAGACAGGGGCTGCTTGCTTGTCTTGCCACCTCAAACTTCAAACGTAGCTTAGGTGGTCTGTGCCGGGCGCCTCCGGCAGCCCTGCTCCGAAAATGCGAACATCTGCAGATAGCTCGCAGGCAGAAAGAGCTAGCCTGGAAAGCTGTTGCTCAGCCTCATCTGCCCATGGCACTGCTCGCACAGAGGCACAGAGACTGGGGCTGCTTGCTTGTTTTCCCCCTCAAACTTCAAACGTATCTTAAGTGATCCGTGCCGGGCGCTTCCGGCAGCCCTGCTCCGAAAATGCGAACGTCTGCAGATAGCTCGCAGGCAGAAAGAGCTAGCCTGGAAAGCTGTTGCTCAGCCTCATCTGCCCATGGCACTGCTCGCACAGAGGCTCAGAGACTGGGGCTGCTTGCTTGTCTTGGCCCCTCAAACTTCAAACGTAGCTTAGGTGGTCCGTGCCGGGCGCCTCCGGCAGCCCTGCTCCGAAAATGCGAACGTCTGCAGATAGCTCGCAGGCAGAAAGAGCTAGCCTGGAAAGCTGTTGCTCAGCCTCATCTGCCCATGGCACTGCTCGCACAGAGGCACAGAGACTGGGGCTGCTTGCTTGTCTTGTCCCCTCAAACTTCAAACGTATCTTAAGTGATCTGTGCCGGGCGCCTCCGGCAGCCCTGCTCCGAAAATGCAAACGTCTGCAGATAGCTGGCAGGCAGAAAGAGCTAGCCTGGAAAGCTGTTGCTCAGCCTCATCTGCCCATGGCACTGCTCGCGCAGAGGCACAGAGACTGGGGCTGCTTGCTTGTCTTGTCCCCTCAAACTTCAAACGTATCTTAAGTGATCCGTGCCGGGCGCTTCCGGCAGCCCTGCTCCGAAAATGCGAACGTCTGCAGATAGCTCGCAGCCAGAAAGAGCTAGCCTGGAAAGCTGTTGCTCAGCCTCATCTGCCCATGGCACTGCTCGCACAGAGGCCCAGAGACTGGAGCTGCTTGCTTGTCTTGTCCCCTCAAACTTCAAACGTAGCTTAGGTGGTCCGTGCCGGGCGCCTCCGGCAGCCCTGCTCCGAAAATGCAAACGTCTGCAGATAGCTCGCAGGCAGAAAGAGCTAGCCTGGAAAGCTGTTGCTCAGCCTCATCTGCCCATGGCACTGCTCGCGCAGAGGCACAGAGACTGGGGCTGCTTGCTTGTCTTGTTCCCTGAAACTTCAAACGTATCTTAAGTGATCCGTGCCGGGCGCTTCCGGCAGCCCTGCTCCGAAAATGCGAACGTCTGCAGATAGCTCGCAGGCAGAAAGAGCTAGCCTGGAAAGCTGTTGCTCAGCCTCATCTGCCCATGGCACTGCTCGCACAGAGGCACAGAGACTGGGGCTGCTTGCTTGTCTTGTCCCCTCAAACTTCAAACGTATCTTAGGTGGTCTGTGCCGGGCGCCTCTGGCAGCCCTGCTCCGAAAATGCAAACGTCTGCAGATAGCTGGCAGGCAGAAAGAGCTAGCCTGGAAAGCTGTTGCTCAGCCTCATCTGCCCATGGCACTGCTCGCACAGAGGCACAGAGACTGGGGCTGCTTGCTTGTCTTGTCCCCTCGAACTTCAAACGTAGCTTAGGTGGTCCGTGCCGGGCGCCTCCGGCAGCCCTGCTCCAAAAATGCAAACGTCTGCAGATAGCTCGCAGGCAGAAAGAGCTAGCCTGGAAAGCTGTTGCTCAGCCTCATCTGCCCATGGCACTGCTCGCACAGAGGCACAGAGACTGGGGCTGCTTGCTTGTCTTGTCCCCTCAAACTTCAAACGTAGCTTAGGTGGTCTGTGCCGGGCGCCTCCGGCAGCCCTGCTCCGAAAACGCGAACGTCTGCAGATAGCTCGCAGGCAGAAAGAGCTAGCCTGGAAAGCTGTTGCTCAGCCTCATCTGCCCATGGCACTGCTCGCACAGAGGCACAGAGACTGGGGCTGCTTGCTTGTCTTGTCCCCTCAAACTTCAAACGTAGCTTAGGTGGTCCGTGCCGGGCGTCTCCGGCAGCCCTGCTCCGAAAATGCGAACGTCTGCAGATAGCTCGCAGGCAGAAAGAGCTAGCCTGGAAAGCTGTTGCTCAGCCTCATCTGCCCATGGCACTGCTCGCACAGAGGCACAGAGACTGGGGCTGCTTGCTTGTCTTGTCCCCTCAAACTTCAAACGTAGCTTAGGTGGTCCGTGCCGGGTGCCTCCGGCAGCCCTGCTCCGAAAATGCGAACGTCTGCAGATAGCTCGCAGGCAGAAAGAGCTAGCCTGCAAAGCTGTTGCTCAGCCTCATCTGCCCATGGCACTGCTCGCACAGAGGCACAGAGACTGGGGCTGCTTGCTTGTCTTGTCCCCTCAAACTTCAAACGTATCTTAGGTGGTCTGTGCCGGGCGCCTCCGGCAGCCCTGCTCCGAAAATGCGAACGTCTGCAGATAGCTCGCAGGCAGAAAGAGCTAGCCTGGAAAGCTGTTGCTCAGCCTCATCTGCCCATGGCACTGCTCGCACAGAGGCACAGAGACTGGGTCTGCTTGCTTGTCTTGTCCCCTCAAACTTCAAACGTAGCTTAAGTGATCCGTGCCGGGCGCTTCTGGCAGCCCTGCTCCGAAAATGCGAACGTCTGCAGATAGCTCGCAGGCAGAAAGAGCTAGCCTGGAAAGCTGTTGCTCAGCCTCATCTGCCCATGGCACTGCTCGCACAGAGGCACAGAGACTGGGGCTGCTTGCTTGTCTTGTCCCCTCAAACTTCAAACGTAGCTTAGGTGGTCCGTGCCGGGCGCCTCCGGCAGCCCTGCTCCGAAAATGCGAACGTCTGCAGATAGCTCGCAGGCAGAAAGAGCTAGCCTGGAAAGCTGTTGCTCAGCCTCATCTGCCCATGGCACTGCTCGCACAGAGGCACAGAGACTGGGGCTGCTTGCTTGTCTTGTCCCCTCAAACTTCAAATGTAGCTTAGTTGGTCCGTGACGGGCGCCTTCGGCAGCCCTGCTCCGAAAATGCGAACGTCTGCAGATAGCTCGCAGGCAGAAAGAGCTAGCCTGGAAAGCTGTTGCTCAGCCTCATCTGCCCATGGCACTGCTCGCACAGAGGCACAGAGACTGGGGCTGCTTGCTTGTCTTGTCCCCTCAAACTTCAAACGTAGCTTAGGTGGTCTGTGCCGGGCGCCTCCGGCAGCCCTGCTCCGAAAATGCGAACATCTGCAGATAGCTCGCAGGCAGAAAGAGCTAGCCTGGAAAGCTGTTGCTCAGCCTCATCTGCCCATGGCACTGCTCGCACAGAGGCACAGAGACTGGGGCTCCTTGCTTGTCTTGTCCCCTCAAACTTCAAACGTATCTTAAGTGATCTGTGCCGGGCGCTTCCGGCAGCCCTGCTCCGAAAATGCGAACGTCTGCAGATAGCTCGCAGGCAGAAAGAGCTAGCCTGGAAAGCTGTTGCTCAGCCTCATCTGCCCATGGCACTGCTCGCACAGAGGCACAGAGACTGGGGCTGCTTGCTTGTCTTGTCCCCTCAAACTTCAAACGTAGCTTAGGTGGTCTGTGCCGGGCGCCTCCGGCAGCCCTGCTCCGAAAACGCGAACGTCTGCAGATAGCTCGCAGGCAGAAAGAGCTAGCCTGGAAAGCTGTTGCTCAGCCTCATCTGCCCATGGCACTGCTCGCACAGAGGCACAGAGACTGGGGCTGCTTGCTTGTCTTGTCCCCTCAAACTTCAAACGTAGCTTAGGTGGTCCGTGCCGGGCGTCTCCGGCAGCCCTGCTCCGAAAATGCGAACGTCTGCAGATAGCTCGCAGGCAGAAAGAGCTAGCCTGGAAAGCTGTTGCTCAGCCTCATCTGCCCATGGCACTGCTCGCACAGAGGCACAGAGACTGGGGCTGCTTGCTTGTCTTGTCCCCTCAAACTTCAAACGTAGCTTAGGTGGTCCGTGCCGGGTGCCTCCGGCAGCCCTGCTTCGAAAATGCGAACGTCTGCAGATAGCTCGCAGGCAGAAAGAGCTAGCCTGCAAAGCTGTTGCTCAGCCTCATCTGCCCATGGCACTGCTCGCACAGAGGCACAGAGACTGGGGCTGCTTGCTTGTCTTGTCCCCTCAAACTTCAAACGTAGCTTAGGTGGTCCGTGCCGGGTGCCTCCGGCAGCCCTGCTCCGAAAACGCAAACGTCTGCAGATAGCTCGCAGGCAGAAAGAGCTAGCCTGGAAAGCTGTTGCTCAGCCTCATCTGCCCATGGCACTGCTCGCACAGAGGCACAGAGACTGGGGCTGCTTGCTTGTCTTGTCCCCTCAAACTTCAAATGTAGCTTAGGTGGTCCGTGCCGGGCGCCTCCGGCAGCCCTGCTCCGAAAATGCAAACGTCTGCAGATAGCTTGCAGGCAGAAAGAGCTAGCCTGGAAAGCTGTTGCTCAGCCTCATCTGCCCATGGCACTGCTCGCGCAGAGGCACAGAGACTGGGGCTGCTTGCTTGTCTTGTCCCCTCAAACTTCAAACGTAGCTTAGGTGGTCTGTGCCGGGCGCCTCTGGCAGCCCTGCTCCGAAAATGCAAACGTCTGCAGATAGCTCGCAGGCAGAAAGAGCTAGCCTGGAAAGCTGTTGCTCAGCCTCATCTGCCCATGGCACTTTCTCGCACAGAGGCACAGAGACTGGGGCTGCTTGGTTGTTTTGCCCCCTAAAACTTCAAACGTAGCTTAGGTGGTCCGTGCCGGGCGCATCCGGCAGCCCTGCTCCGAAAATGCGAACGTCTGCAGATAGCTCGCAGGCAGAAAGAGCTAGCCTGGAAAGCTGTTGCTCAGCCTCATCTGCCCATGGCACTGCTCGCACAGAGGCACAGAGACTGGGGCTGCTTGCTTGTCTTGTCCCCTCAAACTTCAAACGTAGCTTAGGTGGTCCGTGCCGGGCGCCTCCAGCAGCCCTGCTCCGAAAATGCGAACGTCTGCAGATAGCTCGCAGGCAGAAAGAGCTAGCCTGGAAAGCTGTTGCTCAGCCTCATCTGCCCATGGCACTGCTCGCACAGAGGCACAGAGACTGGGGCTGCTTGCTTGTCTTGTCCCCTCAAACTTCAAACGTAGCTTAGGTGGTCTGTGCCGGCCGCCTCCGGCAGCCCTGCTCCGAAAACGCGAACGTCTGCAGATAGCTTGCAGGCAGAAAGAGCTAGCCTGGAAAGCTGTTGCTCAGCCTCATCTGCCCATGGCACTGCTCGCACAGAGGCACAGAGACTGGGGCTGCTTGCTTGTCTTGTCCCCTCAAACTTCAAACGTAGCTTAGGTGGTCTGTGCCGGCCGCCTCCGGCAGCCCTGCTCCGAAAACGCGAACGTCTGCAGATAGCTCGCAGCCAGAAAGAGCTAGCCTGGAAAGCTGTTGCTCAGCCTCATCTGCCCATGGCACTGCTCGCACAGAGGCACAGAGACTGGGGCTGCTTGCTTGTCTTGTCCCCTCAAACTTCAAACGTAGCTTAGGTGGTCCGTGCCGGGCGCCTCCGGCAGCCCTGCTCCGAAAATGCCAACGTCTGCAGATAGCTCGCAGGCAGAAAGAGCTAGCCTGGAAAGCTGTTGCTCAGCCTCATCTGCCCATGGCACTGCTCGCACAGAGGCACAGAGACTGGGGCTGCTTGCTTGTCTTGTCCCCTCAAACTTCAAACGTAGCTTAGGTGGTCCGTGCCGGGCGCCTCCAGCAGCCCTGCTCCGAAAATGCCAACGTCTGCAGATAGCTCGCAGGCAGAAAGAGCTAGCCTGGAAAGCTGTTGCTCAGCCTCATCTGCCCATGGCACTGCTCGCACAGAGGCACAGAGACTGGGGCTGCTTGCTTGTCTTGTCCCCTCAAACTTCAAACGTAGCTTAGGTGGTCCGTGCCGGGCGCCTCCGGCAGCCCTGCTCCGAAAATGCGAACGTCTGCAGATAGCTCGCAGGCAGAAAGAGCTAGCCTGGAAAGCTGTTGCTCAGCCTCATCTGCCCATGGCACTGCTCGCACAGAGGCACAGAGACTGGGGCTGCTTGCTTGTCTTGTCCCCTCAAACTTCAAACGTATCTTAAGTGATCCGTGCCGGGCGTTTCCGGCAGCCCTGCTCCGAAAATGCGAACGTCTGCAGATAGCTCGCAGGCAGAAAGAGCTAGCCTGGAAAGCTGTTGCTCAGCCTCATCTGCCCATGGCACTGCTCGCACAGAGGCACAGAGACTGGGGCTGCTTGCTTGTCTTGTCCCCTCAAACTTCAAACGTATCTTAGTGGCCTGTGCCGGCCGCCTCCGGCAGCCCTGCTCCGAAAATGCGAACGTCTGCAGATAGCTCGCAGGCAGAAAGAGCTAGCCTGGAAAGCTGTTGCTCAGCCTCATCTGCCCATGGCACTGCTCGCACAGAGGCACAGAGACTGGGGCTGCTTGCTTGTCTTGTCCCCTCAAACTTCAAACGTAGCTTAGGTGGTCCGTGCCGGGTGCCTCCGGCAGCCCTGCTCCGAAAACGCAAACGTCTGCAGATAGCTCGCAGGCAGAAAGAGCTAGCCTGGAAAGCTGTTGCTCAGCCTCATCTGCCCATGGCACTGCTCGCACAGAGGCACAGAGACTGGGGCTGCTTGCTTGTCTTGTCCCCTCAAACTTCAAACGTAGCTTAGGTGGTCCGTACCGGGTGCCTCCGGCAGCCCTGCTCCGAAAATGCCAACGTCTGCAGATAGCTCGCAGGCAGAAAGAGCTAGCCTGGAAAGCTGTTGCTCAGCCTCATCTGCCCATGGCACTGCTCGCACAGAGGCACAGAGACTGGGGCTGCTTGCTTGTCTTGTCCCCTCAAACTTCAAATGTAGCTTAGTTGGTCCGTGCCGGGCGCCTCCGGCAGCCCTGCTCCGAAAACGCGAACGTCTGCAGATAGCTCGCAGGCAGAAAGAGCTAGCCTGGAAAGCTGTTGCTCAGCCTCATCTGCCCATGGCACTGCTCGCACAGAGGCACAGAGACTGGGGCTGCTTGCTTGTCTTGTCCCCTCAAACTTCAAACGTAGCTTAGGTGGTCCGTGCCGGGCGCCTCCGGCAGCCCTGCTCCGAAAATGCAAACGTCTGCAGATAGCTGGCAGGCAGAAAGAGTTAGCCTGGAAAGCTGTTGCTCAGCCTCATCTGCCCATGGCACTGCTCGCACAGAGGCACAGAGACTGGGGCTGCTTGCTTGTCTTGTCCCCTCAAACTTCAAACGTATCTTAAGTGATCTGTGCCGGGCGCTTCCGGCAGCCCTGCTCCGAAAATGCGAACGTCTGCAGATAGCTCGCAGGCAGAAAGAGCTAGCCTGGAAAGCTGTTGCTCAGCCTCATCTGCCCATGGCACTGCTCGCACAGAGGCACAGAGACTGGGGCTGCTTGCTTGTCTTGTCCCCTCAAACTTCAAACGTAGCTTAGGTGGTCTGTGCCGGGCGCCTGGGGCAGCCCTGCTCCGAAAATGCGAACGTCTGCAGATAGCTCGCAGGCAGAAAGAGCTAGCCTGGAAAGCTGTTGCTCAGCCTCATCTGCCCATGGCACTGCTCGCACAGAGGCACAGAGACTGGGGCTGCTTGCTTGTCTTGTCCCCTCAAACTTCAAACGTAGCTTAGGTGGTCTGTGCCGGGCGCCTCTGGCAGCCCTGCTCCGAAAATGCGAACGTCTGCAGATAGCTCGCAGGCAGAAAGAGCTAGCCTGGAAAGCTGTTGCTCAGCCTCATCTGCCCATGGCACTGCTCGCACAGAGGCACAGAGACTGGGGCTGCTTGCTTGTCTTGTCCCCTCAAACTTCAAACGTAGCTTAGGTGGTCCGTGCCGGGCGCCTCCGGCAGCCCTGCTCCAAAAATGCGAACGTCTGCAGATAGCTCGCAGGCAGAAAGAGCTAGCCTGGAAAGCTGTTGCTCAGCCTCATCTGCCCATGGCACTGCTCGCACAGAGGCACAGAGACTGGGGCTGCTTGCTTGTCTTGTCCCCTCAAACTTCAAACGTAGCTTAGGTGGTCCGTGCCGGGCGTCTCCGGCAGCCCTGCTCCGAAAATGCGAACGTCTGCAGATAGCTCGCAGGCAGAAAGAGCTAGACTGGAAAGCTGTTGCTCAGCCTCATCTGCCCATGGCACTGCTCGCACAGAGGCACAGAGACTGGGGCTGCTTGCTTGTCTTGTCCCCTCAAACTTCAAACGTAGCTTAGGTGGCCTGTGCCGGCCGCCTCCGGCAGCCCTGCTCCGAAAATGCGAACGTCTGCAGATAGCTCGCAGGCAGAAAGAGCTAGCCTGGAAAGCTGTTGCTCAGCCTCATCTGCCCATGGCACTGCTCGCACAGAGGCACAGAGACTGGGGCTGCTTGCTTGTCTTGTCCCCTCAAACTTCAAACGTAGCTTAGGTGGTCCGTGCCGGGTACCTCCGGCAGCCCTGCTCCGAAAACGCAAACGTCTGCAGATAGCTCGCAGGCAGAAAGAGCTAGCCTGGAAAGCTGTTGCTCAGCCTCATCTGCCCATGGCACTGCTCGCACAGAGGCACAGAGACTGGGGCTGCTTGCTTGTCTTGTCCCCTCAAACTTCAAACGTAGCTTAGGTGGTCCGTGCCGGGTGCCTCCGGCAGCCCTGCTCCGAAAACGCAAACGTCTGCAGATAGCTCGCAGGCAGAAAGAGCTAGCCTGGAAAGCTGTTGCTCAGCCTCATCTGCCCATGGCACTGCTCGCACAGAGGCACAGAGACTGGGGCTGCTTGCTTGTCTTGTCCCCTCAAACTTCAAATGTAGCTTAGTTGGTCCGTGCCGGGCGCCTCCGGCAGCCCTGCTCCGAAAATGCCAACGTCTGCAGATAGCTCGCAGGCAGAAAGAGCTAGCCTGGAAAGCTGTTGCTCAGCCTCATCTGCCCATGGCACTGCTCGCACAGAGGCACAGAGACTGGGGCTGCTTGCTTGTCTTGTCCCCTCAAACTTCAAACGTAGCTTAGGTGGTCTGTGCCGGGCGCCTCCGGCAGCCCTGCTCCGAAAATGCGAACGTCTGCAGATAGCTCGCAGGCAGAAAGAGCTAGCCTGGAAAGCTGTTGCTCAGCCTCATCTGCCCATGGCACTGCTCGCACAGAGGCACAGAGACTGGGGCTGCTTGCTTGTCTTGTCCCCTCAAACTTCAAACGTAGCTTAGGTGGCCTGTGCCGGCCGCCTTCGGCAGCCCTGCTCCGAAAATGCGAACGTCTGCAGATAGCTCGCAGGCAGAAAGAGCTAGCCTGGAAAGCTGTTGCTCAGCCTCATCTGGCCATGGCACTGCTCGCACAGAGGCACAGAGACTGGGGCTGCTTGCTTGTCTTGTCCCCTCAAACTTCAAACGTAGCTTAGGTGGTCCGTGCCGGGTGCCTCCGGCAGCCCTGCTCCGAAAATGCGAACGTCTGCAGATAGCTCGCAGGCAGAAAGAGCTAGCCTGGAAAGCTGTTGCTCAGCCTCATCTGCCCATGGCACTGCTCGCACAGAGGCACAGAGACTGGGGCTGCTTGCTTGTCTTGTCCCCTCAAACTTCAAACGTAGCTTAGGTGGCCTGTGCCGGCCGCCTTCGGCAGCCCTGCTCCGAAAATGCGAACGTCTGCAGATAGCTCGCAGGCAGAAAGAGCTAGCCTGGAAAGCTGTTGCTCAGCCTCATCTGCCCATGGCACTGCTCGCACAGAGGCACAGAGACTGGGGCTGCTTGCTTGTCTTGTCCCCTCAAACTTCAAACGTAGCTTAGGTGGTCCGTGCCGGGTGCCTCCGGCAGCCCTGCTCCGAAAACGCAAACGTCTGCAGATAGCTCGCAGGCAGAAAGAGCTAGCCTGGAAAGCTGTTGCTCAGCCTCATCTGCCCATGGCACTGCTCGCACAGAGGCACAGAGACTGGGGCTGCTTGCTTGTCTTGTCCCCTCAAACTTCAAATGTAACTTAGTTGGTCCGTGCCGGGCGCCTCCGGCAGCCCTGCTCCGAAAATGCGAACGTCTGCAGATAGCTCGCAGGCAGAAAGAGCTAGCCTGGAAAGCTGTTGCTCAGCCTCATCTGCCCATGGCACTGCTCGCACAGAGGCACAGAGACTGGGGCTGCTTGCTTGTCTTGTCCCCTCAAACTTCAAACGTAGCTTAGGTGGTCTCTGCCGGGCGCCTCCAGCAGCCCTGCTCCGAAAATGCGAACGTCTGCAGATAGCTCGCAGGCAGAAAGAGCTAGCCTGGAAAGCTGTTGCTCAGCCTCATCTGCCCATGGCACTGCTCGCACAGAGGCACAGAGACTGGGGCTGCTTGCTTGTCTTGTCCCCTCAAACTTCAAACGTAGCTTAGGTGGTCCGTGCCGGGCGCCTCCGGCAGCCCTGCTCCGAAAATGCGAACGTCTGCAGATAGCTCGCAGGCAGAAAGAGCTAGCCTGGAAAGCTGTTGCTCAGCCTCATCTGCCCATGGCACTGCTCGCACAGAGGCACAGAGACTGGGGCTGCTTGCTTGTCTTGTCCCCTCAAACTTCAAACGTAGCTTAGGTGGTCTGTGCCGGGCGCCTCTGGCAGCCCTGCTCCGAAAATGCGAACGTCTGCAGATAGCTCGCAGGCAGAAAGAGCTAGCCTGGAAAGCTGTTGCTCAGCCTCATCTGCCCATGGCACTGCTCGCACAGAGGCACAGAGACTGGGGCTGCTTGCTTGTCTTGTCCCCTCAAACTTCAAACGTAGCTTAGGTGGTCCGTGCCGGGTGCCTCCGGCAGCCCTGCTCCGAAAACGCAAACGTCTGCAGATAGCTCGCAGGCAGAAAGAGCTAGCCTGGAAAGCTGTTGCTCAGCCTCATCTGGCCATGGCACTGCTCGCACAGAGGCACAGAGACTGGGGCTGCTTGCTTGTCTTGTCCCCTCAAACTTCAAACGTAGCTTAGGTGGTCCGTGCCGGGTGCCTCCGGCAGCCCTGCTCCGAAAACTCAAACGTCTGCAGATAGCTCGCAGGCAGAAAGAGCTAGCCTGGAAAGCTGTTGCTCAGCCTCATCTGCCCATGGCACTGCTCGCACAGAGGCACAGAGACTGGGGCTGCTTGCTTGTCTTGTCCCCTCAAACTTCAAATGTAGATTAGTTGGTCCGTGCCGGGCGCCTCCGGCAGCCCTGCTCCGAAAATGCCAACGTCTGCAGATAGCTCGCAGGCAGAAAGAGCTAGCCTGGAAAGCTGTTGCTCAGCCTCATCTGCCCATGGCACTGCTCGCACAGAGGCACAGAGACTGGGGCTGCTTGCTTGTCTTGTCCCCTCAAACTTCAAACGTAGCTTAGGTGGTCTGTGCCGGGCGCCTCCGGCAGCCCTGCTCCGAAAATGCGAACGTCTGCAGATAGCTCGCAGGCAGAAAGAGCTAGCCTGGAAAGCTGTTGCTCAGCCTCATCTGCCCATGGCACTGCTCGCACAGAGGCACAGAGACTGGGGCTGCTTGCTTGTCTTGTCCCCTCAAACTTCAAACGTAGCTTAGGTGGCCTGTGCCGGCCGCCTTCGGCAGCCCTGCTCCGAAAATGCGAACGTCTGCAGATAGCTCGCAGGCAGAAAGAGCTAGCCTGGAAAGCTGTTGCTCAGCCTCATCTGCCCATGGCACTGCTCGCACAGAGGCACAGAGACTGGGGCTGCTTGCTTGTCTTGTCCCCTCAAACTTCAAACGTAGCTTAGGTGGTCCGTGCCGGGTGCCTCCGGCAGCCCTGCTCCGAAAACGCAAACGTCTGCAGATAGCTCGCAGGCAGAAAGAGCTAGCCTGGAAAGCTGTTGCTCAGCCTCATCTGGCCATGGCACTGCTCGCACAGAGGCACAGAGACTGGGGCTGCTTGCTTGTCTTGTCCCCTCAAACTTCAAACGTAGCTTAGGTGGTCCGTGCCGGGTGCCTCCGGCAGCCCTGCTCCGAAAACGCAAACGTCTGCAGATAGCTCGCAGGCAGAAAGAGCTAGCCTGGAAAGCTGTTGCTCAGCCTCATCTGCCCATGGCACTGCTCGCACAGAGGCACAGAGACTGGGGCTGCTTGCTTGTCTTGTCCCCTCAAACTTCAAATGTAGCTTAGTTGGTCCGTACCGGACGCCTCCGGCAGCCCTGCTCCGAAAATGCGAACGTCTGCAGATAGCTCGCAGGCAGAAAGAGCTAGCCTGGAAAGCTGTTGCTCAGCCTCATCTGCCCATGGCACTGCTCGCGCAGAGACACAGAGACTGGGGCTGCTTGCTTGTCTTGTCCCCTCAAACTTCAAACGTAGCTTAGGTGGTCTGTGCCGGGCGCCTCCAGCAGCCCTGCTCCGAAAATGCGAACGTCTGCAGATAGCTCGCAGGCAGAAAGAGCTAGCCTGGAAAGCTGTTGCTCAGCCTCATCTGCCCATGGCACTGCTCGCACAGAGGCACAGAGACTGGGGCTGCTTGCTTGTCTTGTCCCCTCAAACTTCAAACGTAGCTTAGGTGGTCCGTGCCGGGCGCCTCCGGCAGCCCTGCTCCGAAAATGCAAACGTCTGCAGATAGCTCGCAGGCAGAAAGAGCTAGCCTGGAAAGCTGTTGCTCAGCCTCATCTGCCCATGGCACTGCTCGCACAGAGGCACAGAGACTGGGGCTGCTTGCTTGTCTTGTCCCCTCAAACTTCAAACGTATCTTAAGTGATCTGTGCCGGGCGCTTCCGGCAGCCCTGCTCCGAAAATGCGAACGTCTGCAGATAGCTCGCAGGCAGAAAGAGCTAGCCTGGAAAGCTGTTGCTCAGCCTCATCTGCCCATGGCACTGCTCGCACAGAGGCACAGAGACTGGGGCTGCTTGCTTGTCTTGTCCCCTCAAACTTCAAACGTAGCTTAGGTGGTCTGTGCCGGGCGCCTCCGGCAGCCCTGCTCCGAAAATGCGAACGTCTGCAGATAGCTCGCAGGCAGAAAGAGCTAGCCTGGAAAGCTGTTGCTCAGCCTCATCTGCCCATGGCACTGCTCGCACAGAGGCACAGAGACTGGGGCTGCTTGCTTGTCTTGTCCCCTCAAACTTCAAACGTAGCTTAGGTGGTCCGTGCCGGGTGCCTCCGGCAGCCCTGCTCCGAAAACGCAAACGTCTGCAGATAGCTCGCAGGCAGAAAGAGCTAGCCTGGAAAGCTGTTGCTCAGCCTCATCTGCCCATGGCACTGCTCGCACAGAGGCACAGAGACTGGGGCTGCTTGCTTGTCTTGTCCCCTCAAACTTCAAATGTAGCTTAGGTGGTCCGTGCCGGGCGCCTCCGGCAGCCCTGCTCCGAAAATGCGAACGTCTGCAGATAGCTCGCAGGCAGAAAGAGCTAGCCTGGAAAGCTGTTGCTCAGCCTCATCTGCCCATGGCACTGCTCGCACAGAGGCACAGAGACTGGGGCTGCTTGCTTGTCTTGTCCCCTCAAACTTCAAATGTAGCTTAGGTGGTCCGTGCCGGGCGCCTCCGGCAGCCCTGCTCCGAAAATGCGAACGTCTGCAGATAGCTCGCAGGCAGAAAGAGCTAGCCTGGAAAGCTGTTGCTCAGCCTCATCTGCCCATGGCACTGCTCGCACAGAGGCACAGAGACTGGGGCTGCTTGCTTGTCTTGTCCCCTCAAACTTCAAACGTAGCTTAGGTGGTCCGTGCCGGGTGCCTCCGGCAGCCCTGCTCCGAAAACGCAAACGTCTGCAGATAGCTCGCAGGCAGAAAGAGCTAGCCTGGAAAGCTGTTGCTCAGCCTCATCTGCCCATGGCACTGCTCGCACAGAGGCACAGAGACTGGGGCTGCTTGCTTGTCTTGTCCCCTCAAACTTCAAATGTAGCTTAGTTGGTCCGTGCCGGGCGCCTCCGGCAGCCCTGCTCCAAAAATGCGAACGTCTGCAGATAGCTCGCAGGCAGAAAGAGCTAGCCTGGAAAGCTGTTGCTCAGCCTCATCTGCCCATGGCACTGCTCGCACAGAGGCACAGAGACTGGGGCTGCTTGCTTGTCTTGTCCCCTCAAACTTCAAACGTAGCTTAGGTGGCCTGTGCCGGCCGCCTTCGGCAGCCCTGCTCCGAAAATGCGAACGTCTGCAGATAGCTCGCAGGCAGAAAGAGCTAGCCTGGAAAGCTGTTGCTCAGACTCATCTGCCCATGGCACTGCTCGCACAGAGGCACAGAGACTGGGGCTGCTTGCTTGTCTTGTCCCCTCAAACTTCAAACGTAGCTTAGGTGGTCCGTGCCGGGTGCCTCCGGCAGCCCTGCTCCGAAAACGCAAACGTCTGCAGATAGCTCACAGGCAGAAAGAGCTAGCCTGCAAAGCTGTTGCTCAGCCTCATCTGCCCATGGCACTGCTCGCACAGAGGCACAGAGACTGGGGCTGCTTGCTTGTCTTGTCCCCTCAAACTTCAAACGTAGCTTAGGTGGTCCGTGCCGGGTGCCTCCGGCAGCCCTGCTCCGAAAACGCAAACGTCTGCAGATAGCTCGCAGGCAGAAAGAGCTAGCCTGGAAAGCTGTTGCTCAGCCTCATCTGCCCATGGCACTGCTCGCACAGAGGCACAGAGACTGGGGCTGCTTGCTTGTCTTGTCCCCTCAAACTTCAAACGTATCTTAAGTGATCTGTGCCGGGCGCTTCCGGCAGCCCTGCTCCGAAAATGCGAACGTCTGCAGATAGCTCGCAGGCAGAAAGAGCTAGCCTGGAAAGCTGTTGCTCAGCCTCATCTGCCCATGGCACTGCTCGCACAGAGGCACAGAGACTGGGGCTGCTTGCTTGTCTTGTCCCCTCAAACTTCAAACGTAGCTTAGGTGGTCTGTGCCGGGCGCCTCCGGCAGCCCTGCTCCGAAAATGCGAACGTCTGCAGATAGCTCGCAGGCAGAAAGAGCTAGCCTGGAAAGCTGTTGCTCAGCCTCATCTGCCCATGGCACTGCTCGCACAGAGGCACAGAGACTGGGGCTGCTTGCTTGTCTTGTCCCCTCAAACTTCAAACGTAGCTTAGGTGGTCCGTGCCGGGTGCCTCCGGCAGCCCTGCTCCGAAAACGCAAACGTCTGCAGATAGCTCGCAGGCAGAAAGAGCTAGCCTGGAAAGCTGTTGCTCAGCCTCATCTGCCCATGGCACTGCTCGCACAGAGGCACAGAGACTGGGGCTGCTTGCTTGTCTTGTCCCCTCAAACTTCAAACGTATCTTAAGTGATCTGTGCCGGGCGCTTCCGGCAGCCCTGCTCCGAAAATGCGAACGTCTGCAGATAGCTCGCAGGCAGAAAGAGCTAGCCTGGAAAGCTGTTGCTCAGCCTCATCTGCCCATGGCACTGCTCGCACAGAGGCACAGAGACTGGGGCTGCTTGCTTGTCTTGTCCCCTCAAACTTCAAACGTAGCTTAGGTGGTCTGTGCCGGGCGCCTCCGGCAGCCCTGCTCCGAAAATGCGAACGTCTGCAGATAGCTCGCAGGCAGAAAGAGCTAGCCTGGAAAGCTGTTGCTCAGCCTCATCTGCCCATGGCACTGCTCGCACAGAGGCACAGAGACTGGGGCTGCTTGCTTGTCTTGTCCCCTCAAACTTCAAACGTAGCTTAGGTGGTCCGTGCCGGGTGCCTCCGGCAGCCATGCTCCGAAAACGCAAACGTCTGCAGATAGCTCGCAGGCAGAAAGAGCTAGCCTGGAAAGCTGTTGCTCAGCCTCATCTGCCCATGGCACTGCTCGCACAGAGGCACAGAGACTGGGGCTGCTTGCTTGTCTTGTCCCCTCAAACTTCAAACGTATCTTAAGTGATCTGTGCCGGGCGCTTCCGGCAGCCCTGCTCCGAAAATGCGAACGTCTGCAGATAGCTCGCAGGCAGAAAGAGCTAGCCTGGAAAGCTGTTGCTCAGCCTCATCTGCCCATGGCACTGCTCGCACAGAGGCACAGAGACTGGGGCTGCTTGCTTGTCTTGTCCCCTCAAACTTCAAACGTAGCTTAGGTGGTCTGTGCCGGGCGCCTCCGGCAGCCCTGCTCCGAAAATGCGAACGTCTGCAGATAGCTCGCAGGCAGAAAGAGCTAGCCTGGAAAGCTGTTGCTCAGCCTCATCTGCCCATGGCACTGCTCGCACAGAGGCACAGAGACTGGGGCTGCTTGCTTGTCTTGTCCCCTCAAACTTCAAACGTAGCTTAGGTGGTCCGTGCCGGGTGCCTCCGGCAGCCATGCTCCGAAAACGCAAACGTCTGCAGATAGCTCGCAGGCAGAAAGAGCTAGCCTGGAAAGCTGTTGCTCAGCCTCATCTGCCCATGGCACTGCTCGCACAGAGGCACAGAGACTGGGGCTGCTTGCTTGTCTTGTCCCCTCAAACTTCAAATGTAGCTTAGGTGGTCCGTGCCGGGCGCCTCCGGCAGCCCTGCTCCGAAAATGCGAACGTCTGCAGATAGCTCGCAGGCAGAAAGAGCTAGCCTGGAAAGCTGTTGCTCAGCCTCATCTGCCCATGGCACTGCTCGCACAGAGGCACAGAGACTGGGGCTGCTTGCTTGTCTTGTCCCCTCAAACTTCAAATGTAGCTTAGGTGGTCCGTGCCGGGCGCCTCCGGCAGCCCTGCTCCGAAAATGCGAACGTCTGCAGATAGCTCGCAGGCAGAAAGAGCTAGCCTGGAAAGCTGTTGCTCAGCCTCATCTGCCCATGGCACTGCTCGCACAGAGGCACAGAGACTGGGGCTGCTTGCTTGTCTTGTCCCCTCAAACTTCAAACGTAGCTTAGGTGGTCCGTGCCGGGTGCCTCCGGCAGCCCTGCTCCGAAAACGCAAACGTCTGCAGATAGCTCGCAGGCAGAAAGAGCTAGCCTGGAAAGCTGTTGCTCAGCCTCATCTGCCCATGGCACTGCTCGCACAGAGGCACAGAGACTGGGGCTGCTTGCTTGTCTTGTCCCCTCAAACTTCAAACGTAGCTTAGGTGGTCCGTGCCGGGCGCCTCCGGCAGCCCTGCTCCAAAAATGCGAACGTCTGCAGATAGCTCGCAGGCAGAAAGAGCTAGCCTGGAAAGCTGTTGCTCAGCCTCATCTGCCCATGGCACTGCTCGCACAGAGGCACAGAGACTGGGGCTGCTTGCTTGTCTTGTCCCCTCAAACTTCAAACGTAGCTTAGGTGGCCTGTGCCGGCCGCCTTCGGCAGCCCTGCTCCGAAAATGCGAACGTCTGCAGATAGCTCGCAGGCAGAAAGAGCTAGCCTGGAAAGCTGTTGCTCAGCCTCATCTGCCCATGGCACTGCTCGCACAGAGGCACAGAGACTGGGGCTGCTTGCTTGTCTTGTCCCCTCAAACTTCAAACGTAGCTTAGGTGGTCCGTGCCGGGTGCCTCCGGCAGCCCTGCTCCGAAAACGCAAACGTCTGCAGATAGCTCGCAGGCAGAAAGAGCTAGCCTGGAAAGCTGTTGCTCAGCCTCATCTGCCCATGGCACTGCTCGCACAGAGGCACAGAGACTGGGGCTGCTTGCTTGTCTTGTCCCCTCAAACTTCAAATGTAGCTTAGTTGGTCCGTGCCGGGCGCCTCCGGCAGCCCTGCTCCGAAAATGCCAACGTCTGCAGATAGCTCGCAGGCAGAAAGAGCTAGCCTGGAAAGCTGTTGCTCAGCCTCATCTGCCCATGGCACTGCTCGCACAGAGGCACAGAGACTGGGGCTGCTTGCTTGTCTTGTCCCCTCAAACTTCAAACGTAGCTTAGGTGGTCTGTGCCGGGCGCCTCCAGCAGCCCTGCTCCGAAAATGCGAACGTCTGCAGATAGCTCGCAGGCAGAAAGAGCTAGCCTGGAAAGCTGTTGCTCAGCCTCATCTGCCCATGGCACTGCTCGCACAGAGGCACAGAGACTGGGGCTGCTTGCTTGTCTTGTCCCCTCAAACTTCAAACGTATCTTAAGTGATCTGTGCCGGGCGCTTCCAGCAGCCCTGCTCCGAAAATGCGAACGTCTGCAGATAGCTCGCAGGCAGAAAGAGCTAGCCTGGAAAGCTGTTGCTCAGCCTCATCTGCCCATGGCACTGCTCGCACAGAGGCACAGAGACTGGGGCTGCTTGCTTGTCTTGTCCCCTCAAACTTCAAACGTAGCTTAGGTGGTCTGTGCCGGGCGCCTCCGGCAGCCCTGCTCCGAAAATGCGAACGTCTGCAGATAGCTCGCAGGCAGAAAGAGCTAGCCTGGAAAGCTGTTGCTCAGCCTCATCTGCCCATGGCACTGCTCGCACAGAGGCACAGAGACTGGGGCTGCTTGCTTGTCTTGTCCCCTCAAACTTCAAACGTAGCTTAGGTGGTCTGTGCCGGGTGCCTCCGGCAGCCCTGCTCCGAAAACGCAAACGTCTGCAGATAGCTCGCAGGCAGAAAGAGCTAGCCTGGAAAGCTGTTGCTCAGCCTCATCTGCCCATGGCACTGCTCGCACAGAGGCACAGAGACTGGGGCTGCTTGCTTGTCTTGTCCCCTCAAACTTCAAACGTAGCTTAGGTGGTCCGTGCCGGGCGCCTCCGGCAGCCCTGCTCCAAAAATGCGAACGTCTGCAGATAGCTCGCAGGCAGAAAGAGCTAGCCTGGAAAGCTGTTGCTCAGCCTCATCTGCCCATGGCACTGCTCGCACAGAGGCACAGAGACTGGGGCTGCTTGCTTGTCTTGTCCCCTCAAACTTCAAACGTAGCTTAGGTGGCCTGTGCCGGCCGCCTTCGGCAGCCCTGCTCCGAAAATGCGAACGTCTGCAGATAGCTCGCAGGCAGAAAGAGCTAGCCTGGAAAGCTGTTGCTCAGCCTCATCTGCCCATGGCACTGCTCGCACAGAGGCACAGAGACTGGGGCTGCTTGCTTGTCTTGTCCCCTCAAACTTCAAACGTAGCTTAGGTGGTCCGTGCCGGGTGCCTCCGGCAGCCCTGCTCCGAAAACGCAAACGTCTGCAGATAGCTCGCAGGCAGAAAGAGCTAGCCTGGAAAGCTGTTGCTCAGCCTCATCTGCCCATGGCACTGCTCGCACAGAGGCACAGAGACTGGGGCTGCTTGCTTGTCTTGTCCCCTCAAACTTCAAACGTAGCTTAGGTGGTCCGTGCCGGGTGCCTCCGGCAGCCCTGCTCCGAAAACGCAAACGTCTGCAGATAGCTCGCAGGCAGAAAGAGCTAGCCTGGAAAGCTGTTGCTCAGCCTCATCTGCCCATGGCACTGCTCGCACAGAGGCACAGAGACTGGGGCTGCTTGCTTGTCTTGTCCCCTCAAACTTCAAACGTAGCTTAGGTGGTCTGTGCCGGGCGCCTCCAGCAGCCCTGCTCCGAAAATGCGAACGTCTGCAGATAGCTCGCAGGCAGAAAGAGCTAGCCTGGAAAGCTGTTGCTCAGCCTCATCTGCCCATGGCACTGCTCGCACAGAGGCACAGAGACTGGGGCTGCTTGCTTGTCTTGTCCCCTCAAACTTCAAACGTAGCTTAGGTGGTCCGTGCCGGGCGCCTCCGGCAGCCCTGCTCCGAAAATGCAAACGTCTGCAGATAGCTCGCAGGCAGAAAGAGCTAGCCTGGAAAGCTGTTGCTCAGCCTCATCTGCCCATGGCACTGCTCGCACAGAGGCACAGAGACTGGGGCTGCTTGCTTGTCTTGTCCCCTCAAACTTCAAACGTATCTTAAGTGATCTGTGCCGGGCGCTTCCAGCAGCCCTGCTCCGAAAATGCGAACGTCTGCAGATAGCTCGCAGGCAGAAAGAGCTAGCCTGGAAAGCTGTTGCTCAGCCTCATCTGCCCATGGCACTGCTCGCACAGAGGCACAGAGACTGGGGCTGCTTGCTTGTCTTGTCCCCTCAAACTTCAAACGTAGCTTAGGTGGTCTGTGCCGGGCGCCTCCGGCAGCCCTGCTCCGAAAATGCGAACGTCTGCAGATAGCTCGCAGGCAGAAAGAGCTAGCCTGGAAAGCTGTTGCTCAGCCTCATCTGCCCATGGCACTGCTCGCACAGAGGCACAGAGACTGGGGCTGCTTGCTTGTCTTGTCCCCTCAAACTTCAAACGTAGCTTAGGTGGTCCGTGCCGGGTGCCTCCGGCAGCCCTGCTCCGAAAACGCAAACGTCTGCAGATAGCTCGCAGGCAGAAAGAGCTAGCCTGGAAAGCTGTTGCTCAGCCTCATCTGCCCATGGCACTGCTCGCACAGAGGCACAGAGACTGGGGCTGCTTGCTTGTCTTGTCCCCTCAAACTTCAAACGTAGCTTAGGTGGTCCGTGCCGGGCGTCTCCGGCAGCCCTGCTCCAAAAATGCGAACGTCTGCAGATAGCTCGCAGGCAGAAAGAGCTAGCCTGGAAAGCTGTTGCTCAGCCTCATCTGCCCATGGCACTGCTCGCACAGAGGCACAGAGACTGGGGCTGCTTGCTTGTCTTGTCCCCTCAAACTTCAAACGTAGCTTAGGTGGTCTGTGCCGGGCGCCTCCGGCAGCCCTGCTCCGAAAATGCGAACGTCTGCAGATAGCTCGCAGGCAGAAAGAGCTAGCCTGGAAAGCTGTTGCTCAGCCTCATCTGCCCATGGCACTGCTCGCACAGAGGCACAGAGACTGGGGCTGCTTGCTTGTCTTGTCCCCTCAAACTTCAAACGTAGCTTAGGTGGTCTGTGCCGGGCGCCTCCGGCAGCCCTGCTCCGAAAATGCGAACGTCTGCAGATAGCTCGCAGGCAGAAAGAGCTAGCCTGGAAAGCTGTTGCTCAGCCTCATCTGCCCATGGCACTGCTCGCACAGAGGCACAGAGACTGGGGCTGCTTGCTTGTCTTGTCCCCTCAAACCTCAAACGTAGCTTAGGTGGTCCGTGCCGGGTGCCTCCGGCAGCCCTGCTCCGAAAACGCAAACGTCTGCAGATAGCTCGCAGGCAGAAAGAGCTAGCCTGGAAAGCTGTTGCTCAGCCTCATCTGCCCATGGCACTGCTCGCACAGAGGCACAGAGACTGGGGCTGCTTGCTTGTCTTGTCCCCTCAAACTTCAAACGTATCTTAGGTGGTCTGTGCCGGGCGCCTCTGGCAGCCCTGCTCCGAAAATGCAAACGTCTGCAGATAGCTCGCAGGCAGAAAGAGCTAGCCTGGAAAGCTGTTGCTCAGCCTCATCTGCCCATGGCACTGCTCGCACAGAGGCACAGAGACTGGGGCTGCTTGCTTGTCTTGTCCCCTCGAACTTCAAACGTAGCTTAGGTGGTCCGTGCCGGGCGCCTCCGGCAGCCCTGCTCCAAAAATGCGAACGTCTGCAGATAGCTCGCAGGCAGAAAGAGCTAGCCTGGAAAGCTGTTGCTCAGCCTCATCTGCCCATGGCACTGCTCGCACAGAGGCACAGAGACTGGGGCTGCTTGCTTGTCTTGTCCCCTCAAACTTCAAACGTAGCTTAGGTGGTCTGTGCCGGGCGCCTCCGGCAGCCCTGCTCCGAAAACGCGAACGTCTGCAGATAGCTCGCAGGCAGAAAGAGCTAGCCTGGAAAGCTGTTGCTCAGCCTCATCTGCCCATGGCACTGCTCGCACAGAGGCACAGAGACTGGGGCTGCTTGCTTGTCTTGTCCCCTCAAACTTCAAACGTAGCTTAGGTGGTCCGTGCCGGGCGTCTCCGGCAGCCCTGCTCCGAAAATGCGAACGTCTGCAGATAGCTCGCAGGCAGAAAGAGCTAGCCTGGAAAGCTGTTGCTCAGCCTCATCTGCCCATGGCACTGCTCGCACAGAGGCACAGAGACTGGGGCTGCTTGCTTGTCTTGTCCCCTCAAACTTCAAACGTAGCTTAGGTGGTCCGTGCCGGGTGCCTCCGGCAGCCCTGCTCCGAAAATGCGAACGTCTGCAGATAGCTCGCAGGCAGAAAGAGCTAGCCTGCAAAGCTGTTGCTCAGCCTCATCTGCCCATGGCACTGCTCGCACAGAGGCACAGAGACTGGGGCTGCTTGCTTGTCTTGTCCCCTCAAACTTCAAACGTATCTTAGGTGGTCTGTGCCGGGCGCCTCCGGCAGCCCTGCTCCGAAAATGCGAACGTCTGCAGATAGCTCGCAGGCAGAAAGAGCTAGCCTGGAAAGCTGTTGCTCAGCCTCATCTGCCCATGGCACTGCTCGCACAGAGGCACAGAGACTGGGGCTGCTTGCTTGTCTTGTCCCCTCAAACTTCAAACGTAGCTTAAGTGATCCGTGCCGGGCGCTTCTGGCAGCCCTGCTCCGAAAATGCGAACGTCTGCAGATAGCTCGCAGGCAGAAAGAGCTAGCCTGGAAAGCTGTTGCTCAGCCTCATCTGCCCATGGCACTGCTCGCACAGAGGCACAGAGACTGGGGCTGCTTGCTTGTCTTGTCCCCTCAAACTTCAAACGTAGCTTAGGTGGTCCGTGCCGGGCGCCTCCGGCAGCCCTGCTCCGAAAATGCGAACGTCTGCAGATAGCTCGCAGGCAGAAAGAGCTAGCCTGGAAAGCTGTTGCTCAGCCTCATCTGCCCATGGCACTGCTCGCACAGAGGCACAGAGACTGGGGCTGCTTGCTTGTCTTGTCCCCTCAAACTTCAAATGTAGCTTAGTTGGTCCGTGACGGGCGCCTTCGGCAGCCCTGCTCCGAAAATGCCAACGTCTGCAGATAGCTCGCAGGCAGAAAGAGCTAGCCTGGAAAGCTGTTGCTCAGCCTCATCTGCCCATGGCACTGCTCGCACAGAGGCACAGAGACTGGGGCTGCTTGCTTGTCTTGTCCCCTCAAACTTCAAACGTAGCTTAGGTGGTCTGTGCCGGGCGCCTCCGGCAGCCCTGCTCCGAAAATGCGAACATCTGCAGATAGCTCGCAGGCAGAAAGAGCTAGCCTGGAAAGCTGTTGCTCAGCCTCATCTGCCCATGGCACTGCTCGCACAGAGGCACAGAGACTGGGGCTCCTTGCTTGTCTTGTCCCCTCAAACTTCAAACGTATCTTAAGTGATCTGTGCCGGGCGCTTCCGGCAGCCCTGCTCCGAAAATGCGAACGTCTGCAGATAGCTCGCAGGCAGAAAGAGCTAGCCTGGAAAGCTGTTGCTCAGCCTCATCTGCCCATGGCACTGCTCGCACAGAGGCACAGAGACTGGGGCTGCTTGCTTGTCTTGTCCCCTCAAACTTCAAACGTAGCTTAGGTGGTCTGTGCCGGGCGCCTCCGGCAGCCCTGCTCCGAAAACGCGAACGTCTGCAGATAGCTCGCAGGCAGAAAGAGCTAGCCTGGAAAGCTGTTGCTCAGCCTCATCTGCCCATGGCACTGCTCGCACAGAGGCACAGAGACTGGGGCTGCTTGCTTGTCTTGTCCCCTCAAACTTCAAACGTAGCTTAGGTGGTCCGTGCCGGGCGTCTCCGGCAGCCCTGCTCCGAAAATGCGAACGTCTGCAGATAGCTCGCAGGCAGAAAGAGCTAGCCTGGAAAGCTGTTGCTCAGCCTCATCTGCCCATGGCACTGCTCGCACAGAGGCACAGAGACTGGGGCTGCTTGCTTGTCTTGTCCCCTCAAACTTCAAACGTAGCTTAGGTGGTCCGTGCCGGGTGCCTCCGGCAGCCCTGCTCCGAAAATGCGAACGTCTGCAGATAGCTCGCAGGCAGAAAGAGCTAGCCTGCAAAGCTGTTGCTCAGCCTCATCTGCCCATGGCACTGCTCGCACAGAGGCACAGAGACTGGGGCTGCTTGCTTGTCTTGTCCCCTCAAACTTCAAACGTAGCTTAGGTGGTCCGTGCCGGGTGCCTCCGGCAGCCCTGCTCCGAAAACGCAAACGTCTGCAGATAGCTCGCAGGCAGAAAGAGCTAGCCTGGAAAGCTGTTGCTCAGCCTCATCTGCCCATGGCACTGCTCGCACAGAGGCACAGAGACTGGGGCTGCTTGCTTGTCTTGTCCCCTCAAACTTCAAATGTAGCTTAGGTGGTCCGTGCCGGGCGCCTCCGGCAGCCCTGCTCCGAAAATGCAAACGTCTGCAGATAGCTTGCAGGCAGAAAGAGCTAGCCTGGAAAGCTGTTGCTCAGCCTCATCTGCCCATGGCACTGCTCGCGCAGAGGCACAGAGACTGGGGCTGCTTGCTTGTCTTGTCCCCTCAAACTTCAAACGTAGCTTAGGTGGTCTGTGCCGGGCGCCTCTGGCAGCCCTGCTCCGAAAATGCAAACGTCTGCAGATAGCTCGCAGGCAGAAAGAGCTAGCCTGGAAAGCTGTTGCTCAGCCTCATCTGCCCATGGCACTTTCTCGCACAGAGGCACAGAGACTGGGGCTGCTTGGTTGTTTTGCCCCCTAAAACTTCAAACGTAGCTTAGGTGGTCCGTGCCGGGCGCATCCGGCAGCCCTGCTCCGAAAATGCGAACGTCTGCAGATAGCTCGCAGGCAGAAAGAGCTAGCCTGGAAAGCTGTTGCTCAGCCTCATCTGCCCATGGCACTGCTCGCACAGAGGCACAGAGACTGGGGCTGCTTGCTTGTCTTGTCCCCTCAAACTTCAAACGTAGCTTAGGTGGTCCGTGCCGGGCGCCTCCAGCAGCCCTGCTCCGAAAATGCGAACGTCTGCAGATAGCTCGCAGGCAGAAAGAGCTAGCCTGGAAAGCTGTTGCTCAGCCTCATCTGCCCATGGCACTGCTCGCACAGAGGCACAGAGACTGGGGCTGCTTGCTTGTCTTGTCCCCTCAAACTTCAAACGTAGCTTAGGTGGTCTGTGCCGGCCGCCTCCGGCAGCCCTGCTCCGAAAACGCGAACGTCTGCAGATAGCTTGCAGGCAGAAAGAGCTAGCCTGGAAAGCTGTTGCTCAGCCTCATCTGCCCATGGCACTGCTCGCACAGAGGCACAGAGACTGGGGCTGCTTGCTTGTCTTGTCCCCTCAAACTTCAAACGTAGCTTAGGTGGTCCGTGCCGGCCGCCTCCGGCAGCCCTGCTCCGAAAACGCGAACGTCTGCAGATAGCTCGCAGCCAGAAAGAGCTAGCCTGGAAAGCTGTTGCTCAGCCTCATCTGCCCATGGCACTGCTCGCACAGAGGCACAGAGACTGGGGCTGCTTGCTTGTCTTGTCCCCTCAAACTTCAAACGTAGCTTAGGTGGTCCGTGCCGGGCGCCTCCGGCAGCCCTGCTCCGAAAATGCCAACGTCTGCAGATAGCTCGCAGGCAGAAAGAGCTAGCCTGGAAAGCTGTTGCTCAGCCTCATCTGCCCATGGCACTGCTCGCACAGAGGCACAGAGACTGGGGCTGCTTGCTTGTCTTGTCCCCTCAAACTTCAAACGTAGCTTAGGTGGTCCGTGCCGGGCGCCTCCAGCAGCCCTGCTCCGAAAATGCGAACGTCTGCAGATAGCTCGCAGGCAGAAAGAGCTAGCCTGGAAAGCTGTTGCTCAGCCTCATCTGCCCATGGCACTGCTCGCACAGAGGCACAGAGACTGGGGCTGCTTGCTTGTCTTGTCCCCTCAAACTTCAAACGTATCTTAGTGGCCTGTGCCGGCCGCCTCCGGCAGCCCTGCTCCGAAAATGCGAACGTCTGCAGATAGCTCGCAGGCAGAAAGAGCTAGCCTGGAAAGCTGTTGCTCAGCCTCATCTGCCCATGGCACTGCTCGCACAGAGGCACAGAGACTGGGGCTGCTTGCTTGTCTTGTCCCCTCAAACTTCAAACGTAGCTTAGGTGGTCCGTGCCGGGTGCCTCCGGCAGCCCTGCTCCGAAAACGCAAACGTCTGCAGATAGCTCGCAGGCAGAAAGAGCTAGCCTGGAAAGCTGTTGCTCAGCCTCATCTGCCCATGGCACTGCTCGCACAGAGGCACAGAGACTGGGGCTGCTTGCTTGTCTTGTCCCCTCAAACTTCAAACGTAGCTTAGGTGGTCTGTGCCGGCCGCCTCCGGCAGCCCTGCTCCGAAAACGCGAACGTCTGCAGATAGCTCGCAGCCAGAAAGAGCTAGCCTGGAAAGCTGTTGCTCAGCCTCATCTGCCCATGGCACTGCTCGCACAGAGGCACAGAGACTGGGGCTGCTTGCTTGTCTTGTCCCCTCAAACTTCAAACGTAGCTTAGGTGGTCCGTGCCGGGCGCCTCCGGCAGCCCTGCTCCGAAAATGCCAACGTCTGCAGATAGCTCGCAGGCAGAAAGAGCTAGCCTGGAAAGCTGTTGCTCAGCCTCATCTGCCCATGGCACTGCTCGCACAGAGGCACAGAGACTGGGGCTGCTTGCTTGTCTTGTCCCCTCAAACTTCAAACGTAGCTTAGGTGGTCCGTGCCGGGCGCCTCCAGCAGCCCTGCTCCGAAAATGCGAACGTCTGCAGATAGCTCGCAGGCAGAAAGAGCTAGCCTGGAAAGCTGTTGCTCAGCCTCATCTGCCCATGGCACTGCTCGCACAGAGGCACAGAGACTGGGGCTGCTTGCTTGTCTTGTCCCCTCAAACTTCAAACGTATCTTAAGTGATCCGTGCCGGGCGTTTCCGGCAGCCCTGCTCCGAAAATGCGAACGTCTGCAGATAGCTCGCAGGCAGAAAGAGCTAGCCTGGAAAGCTGTTGCTCAGCCTCATCTGCCCATGGCACTGCTCGCACAGAGGCACAGAGACTGGGGCTGCTTGCTTGTCTTGTCCCCTCAAACTTCAAACGTATCTTAGTGGCCTGTGCCGGCCGCCTCCGGCAGCCCTGCTCCGAAAATGCGAACGTCTGCAGATAGCTCGCAGGCAGAAAGAGCTAGCCTGGAAAGCTGTTGCTCAGCCTCATCTGCCCATGGCACTGCTCGCACAGAGGCACAGAGACTGGGGCTGCTTGCTTGTCTTGTCCCCTCAAACTTCAAACGTAGCTTAGGTGGTCCGTGCCGGGTGCCTCCGGCAGCCCTGCTCCGAAAACGCAAACGTCTGCAGATAGCTCGCAGGCAGAAAGAGCTAGCCTGGAAAGCTGTTGCTCAGCCTCATCTGCCCATGGCACTGCTCGCACAGAGGCACAGAGACTGGGGCTGCTTGCTTGTCTTGTCCCCTCAAACTTCAAACGTAGCTTAGGTGGTCCGTACCGGGTGCCTCCGGCAGCCCTGCTCCGAAAATGCCAACGTCTGCAGATAGCTCGCAGGCAGAAAGAGCTAGCCTGGAAAGCTGTTGCTCAGCCTCATCTGCCCATGGCACTGCTCGCACAGAGGCACAGAGACTGGGGCTGCTTGCTTGTCTTGTCCCCTCAAACTTCAAATGTAGCTTAGTTGGTCCGTGCCGGGCGCCTCCGGCAGCCCTGCTCCGAAAACGCGAACGTCTGCAGATAGCTCGCAGGCAGAAAGAGCTAGCCTGGAAAGCTGTTGCTCAGCCTCATCTGCCCATGGCACTGCTCGCACAGAGGCACAGAGACTGGGGCTGCTTGCTTGTCTTGTCCCCTCAAACTTCAAACGTAGCTTAGGTGGTCCGTGCCGGGCGCCTCCGGCAGCCCTGCTCCGAAAATGCAAACGTCTGCAGATAGCTGGCAGGCAGAAAGAGTTAGCCTGGAAAGCTGTTGCTCAGCCTCATCTGCCCATGGCACTGCTCGCACAGAGGCACAGAGACTGGGGCTGCTTGCTTGTCTTGTCCCCTCAAACTTCAAACGTATCTTAAGTGATCTGTGCCGGGCGCTTCCGGCAGCCCTGCTCCGAAAATGCGAACGTCTGCAGATAGCTCGCAGGCAGAAAGAGCTAGCCTGGAAAGCTGTTGCTCAGCCTCATCTGCCCATGGCACTGCTCGCACAGAGGCACAGAGACTGGGGCTGCTTGCTTGTCTTGTCCCCTCAAACTTCAAACGTAGCTTAGGTGGTCTGTGCCGGGCGCCTGCGGCAGCCCTGCTCCGAAAATGCGAACGTCTGCAGATAGCTCGCAGGCAGAAAGAGCTAGCCTGGAAAGCTGTTGCTCAGCCTCATCTGCCCATGGCACTGCTCGCACAGAGGCACAGAGACTGGGGCTGCTTGCTTGTCTTGTCCCCTCAAACTTCAAACGTAGCTTAGGTGGTCCGTGCCGGGTGCCTCCGGCAGCCCTGCTCCGAAAACGCAAACGTCTGCAGATAGCTCGCAGGCAGAAAGAGCTAGCCTGGAAAGCTGTTGCTCAGCCTCATCTGCCCATGGCACTGCTCGCACAGAGGCACAGAGACTGGGGCTGCTTGCTTGTCTTGTCCCCTCAAACTTCAAACGTAGCTTAGGTGGTCCGTGCCGGGCGCCTCCGGCAGCCCTGCTCCGAAAATGCAAACGTCTGCAGATAGCTCGCAGGCAGAAAGAGCTAGCCTGGAAAGCTGTTGCTCAGCCTCATCTGCCCATGGCACTGCTCGCACAGAGGCACAGAGACTGGGGCTGCTTGCTTGTCTTGTCCCCTCAAACTTCAAACGTAGCTTAGGTGGTCTGTGCCGGGCGCCTCTGGCAGCCCTGCTCCGAAAATGCGAACGTCTGCAGATAGCTCGCAGGCAGAAAGAGCTAGCCTGGAAAGCTGTTGCTCAGCCTCATCTGGCCATGGCACTGCTCGCACAGAGGCACAGAGACTGGGGCTGCTTGCTTGTCTTGTCCCCTCAAACTTCAAACGTAGCTTAGGTGGTCCGTGCCGGGCGCCTCCGGCAGCCCTGCTCCGAAAATGCGAACGTCTGCAGATAGCTCGCAGGCAGAAAGAGCTAGCCTGGAAAGCTGTTGCTCAGCCTCATCTGCCCATGGCACTGCTCGCACAGAGGCACAGAGACTGGGGCTGCTTGCTTGTCTTGTCCCCTCAAACTTCAAACGTAGCTTAGGTGGTCCGTGCCGGGCGTCTCCGGCAGCCCTGCTCCGAAAATGCGAACGTCTGCAGATAGCTCGCAGGCAGAAAGAGCTAGCCTGGAAAGCTGTTGCTCAGCCTCATCTGCCCATGGCACTGCTCGCACAGAGGCACAGAGACTGGGGCTGCTTGCTTGTCTTGTCCCCTCAAACTTCAAACGTAGCTTAGGTGGCCTGTGCCGGCCGCCTCCAGCAGCCCTGCTCCGAAAATGCGAACGTCTGCAGATAGCTCGCAGGCAGAAAGAGCTAGCCTGGAAAGCTGTTGCTCAGCCTCATCTGCCCATGGCACTGCTCGCACAGAGGCACAGAGACTGGGGCTGCTTGCTTGTCTTGTCCCCTCAAACTTCAAACGTAGCTTAGGTGGTCCGTGCCGGGTACCTCCGGCAGCCCTGCTCCGAAAACGCAAACGTCTGCAGATAGCTCGCAGGCAGAAAGAGCTAGCCTGGAAAGCTGTTGCTCAGCCTCATCTGCCCATGGCACTGCTCGCACAGAGGCACAGAGACTGGGGCTGCTTGCTTGTCTTGTCCCCTCAAACTTCAAACGTAGCTTAGGTGGTCCGTGCCGGGTGCCTCCGGCAGCCCTGCTCCGAAAACGCAAACGTCTGCAGATAGCTCGCAGGCAGAAAGAGCTAGCCTGGAAAGCTGTTGCTCAGCCTCATCTGCCCATGGCACTGCTCGCACAGAGGCACAGAGACTGGGGCTGCTTGCTTGTCTTGTCCCCTCAAACTTCAAATGTAGCTTAGTTGGTCCGTGCCGGGCGCCTCCGGCAGCCCTGCTCCGAAAATGCCAACGTCTGCAGATAGCTCGCAGGCAGAAAGAGCTAGCCTGGAAAGCTGTTGCTCAGCCTCATCTGCCCATGGCACTGCTCGCACAGAGGCACAGAGACTGGGGCTGCTTGCTTGTCTTGTCCCCTCAAACTTCAAACGTAGCTTAGGTGGTCTGTGCCGGGCGCCTCCGGCAGCCCTGCTCCGAAAATGCGAACGTCTGCAGATAGCTCGCAGGCAGAAAGAGCTAGCCTGGAAAGCTGTTGCTCAGCCTCATCTGCCCATGGCACTGCTCGCACAGAGGCACAGAGACTGGGGCTGCTTGCTTGTCTTGTCCCCTCAAACTTCAAACGTAGCTTAGGTGGCCTGTGCCGGCCGCCTTCGGCAGCCCTGCTCCGAAAATGCGAACGTCTGCAGATAGCTCGCAGGCAGAAAGAGCTAGCCTGGAAAGCTGTTGCTCAGCCTCATCTGGCCATGGCACTGCTCGCACAGAGGCACAGAGACTGGGGCTGCTTGCTTGTCTTGTCCCCTCAAACTTCAAACGTAGCTTAGGTGGTCCGTGCCGGGTGCCTCCGGCAGCCCTGCTCCGAAAATGCGAACGTCTGCAGATAGCTCGCAGGCAGAAAGAGCTAGCCTGGAAAGCTGTTGCTCAGCCTCATCTGCCCATGGCACTGCTCGCACAGAGGCACAGAGACTGGGGCTGCTTGCTTGTCTTGTCCCCTCAAACTTCAAACGTAGCTTAGGTGGCCTGTGCCGGCCGCCTTCGGCAGCCCTGCTCCGAAAATGCGAACGTCTGCAGATAGCTCGCAGGCAGAAAGAGCTAGCCTGGAAAGCTGTTGCTCAGCCTCATCTGCCCATGGCACTGCTCGCACAGAGGCACAGAGACTGGGGCTGCTTGCTTGTCTTGTCCCCTCAAACTTCAAACGTAGCTTAGGTGGTCCGTGCCGGGTGCCTCCGGCAGCCCTGCTCCGAAAACGCAAACGTCTGCAGATAGCTCGCAGGCAGAAAGAGCTAGCCTGGAAAGCTGTTGCTCAGCCTCATCTGCCCATGGCACTGCTCGCACAGAGGCACAGAGACTGGGGCTGCTTGCTTGTCTTGTCCCCTCAAACTTCAAATGTAGCTTAGTTGGTCCGTGCCGGGCGCCTCCGGCAGCCCTGCTCCGAAAATGCGAACGTCTGCAGATAGCTCGCAGGCAGAAAGAGCTAGCCTGGAAAGCTGTTGCTCAGCCTCATCTGCCCATGGCACTGCTCGCACAGAGGCACAGAGACTGGGGCTGCTTGCTTGTCTTGTCCCCTCAAACTTCAAACGTAGCTTAGGTGGTCTCTGCCGGGCGCCTCCAGCAGCCCTGCTCCGAAAATGCGAACGTCTGCAGATAGCTCGCAGGCAGAAAGAGCTAGCCTGGAAAGCTGTTGCTCAGCCTCATCTGCCCATGGCACTGCTCGCACAGAGGCACAGAGACTGGGGCTGCTTGCTTGTCTTGTCCCCTCAAACTTCAAACGTAGCTTAGGTGGTCCGTGCCGGGCGCCTCCGGCAGCCCTGCTCCGAAAATGCAAACGTCTGCAGATAGCTGGCAGGCAGAAAGAGCTAGCCTGGAAAGCTGTTGCTCAGCCTCATCTGCCCATGGCACTGCTCGCACAGAGGCACAGAGACTGGGGCTGCTTGCTTGTCTTGTCCCCTCAAACTTCAAACGTATCTTAAGTGATCTGTGCCGGGCGCTTCCGGCAGCCCTGCTCCGAAAATGCGAACGTCTGCAGATAGCTCGCAGGCAGAAAGAGCTAGCCTGGAAAGCTGTTGCTCAGCCTCATCTGCCCATGGCACTGCTCGCACAGAGGCACAGAGACTGGGGCTGCTTGCTTGTCTTGTCCCCTCAAACTTCAAACGTAGCTTAGGTGGTCTGTGCCGGGCGCCTCCGGCAGCCCTGCTCCGAAAATGCGAACGTCTGCAGATAGCTCGCAGGCAGAAAGAGCTAGCCTGGAAAGCTGTTGCTCAGCCTCATCTGCCCATGGCACTGCTCGCACAGAGGCACAGAGACTGGGGCTGCTTGCTTGTCTTGTCCCCTCAAACTTCAAACGTAGCTTAGGTGGTCCGTGCCGGGTGCCTCCGGCAGCCCTGCTCCGAAAACGCAAACGTCTGCAGATAGCTCGCAGGCAGAAAGAGCTAGCCTGGAAAGCTGTTGCTCAGCCTCATCTGCCCATGGCACTGCTCGCACAGAGGCACAGAGACTGGGGCTGCTTGCTTGTCTTGTCCCCTCAAACTTCAAACGTAGCTTAGGTGGTCCGTGCCGGGCGCCTCCGGCAGCCCTGCTCCGAAAATGCGAACGTCTGCAGATAGCTCGCAGGCAGAAAGAGCTAGCCTGGAAAGCTGTTGCTCAGCCTCATCTGCCCATGGCACTGCTCGCACAGAGGCACAGAGACTGGGGCTGCTTGCTTGTCTTGTCCCCTCAAACTTCAAACGTAGTTTAGGTGGTCTGTGCCGGGCGCCTCTGGCAGCCCTGCTCCGAAAATGCGAACGTCTGCAGATAGCTCGCAGGCAGAAAGAGCTAGCCTGGAAAGCTGTTGCTCAGCCTCATCTGCCCATGGCACTGCTCGCACAGAGGCACAGAGACTGGGGCTGCTTGCTTGTCTTGTCCCCTCAAACTTCAAACGTAGCTTAGGTGGTCCGTGCCGGGTGCCTCCGGCAGCCCTGCTCCGAAAACGCAAACGTCTGCAGATAGCTCGCAGGCAGAAAGAGCTAGCCTGGAAAGCTGTTGCTCAGCCTCATCTGCCCATGGCACTGCTCGCACAGAGGCACAGAGACTGGGGCTGCTTGCTTGTCTTGTCCCCTCAAACTTCAAACGTAGCTTAGGTGGTCCGTGCCGGGTGCCTCCGGCAGCCCTGCTCCGAAAACGCAAACGTCTGCAGATAGCTCGCAGGCAGAAAGAGCTAGCCTGGAAAGCTGTTGCTCAGCCTCATCTGCCCATGGCACTGCTCGCACAGAGGCACAGAGACTGGGGCTGCTTGCTTGTCTTGTCCCCTCAAACTTCAAATGTAGCTTAGTTGGTCCGTGCCGGGCGCCTCCGGCAGCCCTGCTCCGAAAATGCCAACGTCTGCAGATAGCTCGCAGGCAGAAAGAGCTAGCCTGGAAAGCTGTTGCTCAGCCTCATCTGCCCATGGCACTGCTCGCACAGAGGCACAGAGACTGGGGCTGCTTGCTTGTCTTGTCCCCTCAAACTTCAAACGTAGCTTAGGTGGTCTGTGCCGGGCGCCTCCGGCAGCCCTGCTCCGAAAATGCGAACGTCTGCAGATAGCTCGCAGGCAGAAAGAGCTAGCCTGGAAAGCTGTTGCTCAGCCTCATCTGCCCATGGCACTGCTCGCACAGAGGCACAGAGACTGGGGCTGCTTGCTTGTCTTGTCCCCTCAAACTTCAAACGTAGCTTAGGTGGCCTGTGCCGGCCGCCTTCGGCAGCCCTGCTCCGAAAATGCGAACGTCTGCAGATAGCTCGCAGGCAGAAAGAGCTAGCCTGGAAAGCTGTTGCTCAGCCTCATCTGCCCATGGCACTGCTCGCACAGAGGCACAGAGACTGGGGCTGCTTGCTTGTCTTGTCCCCTCAAACTTCAAACGTAGCTTAGGTGGTCCGTGCCGGGTGCCTCCGGCAGCCCTGCTCCGAAAATGCGAACGTCTGCAGATAGCTCGCAGGCAGAAAGAGCTAGCCTGGAAAGCTGTTGCTCAGCCTCATCTGCCCATGGCACTGCTCGCACAGAGGCACAGAGACTGGGGCTGCTTGCTTGTCTTGTCCCCTCAAACTTCAAACGTAGCTTAGGTGGTCCGTGCCGGGTGCCTCCGGCAGCCCTGCTCCGAAAACGCAAACGTCTGCAGATAGCTCGCAGGCAGAAAGAGCTAGCCTGGAAAGCTGTTGCTCAGCCTCATCTGCCCATGGCACTGCTCGCACAGAGGCACAGAGACTGGGGCTGCTTGCTTGTCTTGTCCCCTCAAACTTCAAATGTAGCTTAGTTGGTCCGTGCCGGACGCCTCCGGCAGCCCTGCTCCGAAAATGCGAACGTCTGCAGATAGCTCGCAGGCAGAAAGAGCTAGCCTGGAAAGCTGTTGCTCAGCCTCATCTGCCCATGGCACTGCTCGCGCAGAGGCACAGAGACTGGGGCTGCTTGCTTGTCTTGTCCCCTCAAACTTCAAACGTAGCTTAGGTGGTCTGTGCCGGGCGCCTCCAGCAGCCCTGCTCCAAAAATGCGAACGTCTGCAGATAGCTCGCAGGCAGAAAGAGCTAGCCTGGAAAGCTGTTGCTCAGCCTCATCTGCCCATGGCACTGCTCGCACAGAGGCACAGAGACTGGGGCTGCTTGCTTGTCTTGTCCCCTCAAACTTCAAACGTAGCTTAGGTGGTCTGTGCCGGGCGCCTCCGGCAGCCCTGCTCCGAAAATGCGAACGTCTGCAGATAGCTCGCAGGCAGAAAGAGCTAGCCTGGAAAGCTGTTGCTCAGCCTCATCTGCCCATGGCACTGCTCGCACAGAGGCACAGAGACTGGGGCTGCTTGCTTGTCTTGTCCCCTCAAACTTCAAACGTAGCTTAGGTGGTCCGTGCCGGGTGCCTCCGGCAGCCCTGCTCCGAAAACGCAAACGTCTGCAGATAGCTCGCAGGCAGAAAGAGCTAGCCTGGAAAGCTGTTGCTCAGCCTCATCTGCCCATGGCACTGCTCGCACAGAGGCACAGAGACTGGGGCTGCTTGCTTGTCTTGTCCCCTCAAACTTCAAATGTAGCTTAGGTGGTCCGTGCCGGGCGCCTCCGGCAGCCCTGCTCCGAAAATGCGAACGTCTGCAGATAGCTCGCAGGCAGAAAGAGCTAGCCTGGAAAGCTGTTGCTCAGCCTCATCTGCCCATGGCACTGCTCGCACAGAGGCACAGAGACTGGGGCTGCTTGCTTGTCTTGTCCCCTCAAACTTCAAATGTAGCTTAGGTGGTCCGTGCCGGGCGCCTCCGGCAGCCCTGCTCCGAAAATGCGAACGTCTGCAGATAGCTCGCAGGCAGAAAGAGCTAGCCTGGAAAGCTGTTGCTCAGCCTCATCTGCCCATGGCACTGCTCGCACAGAGGCACAGAGACTGGGGCTGCTTGCTTGTCTTGTCCCCTCAAACTTCAAACGTAGCTTAGGTGGTCCGTGCCGGGTGCCTCCGGCAGCCCTGCTCCGAAAACGCAAACGTCTGCAGATAGCTCGCAGGCAGAAAGAGCTAGCCTGGAAAGCTGTTGCTCAGCCTCATCTGCCCATGGCACTGCTCGCACAGAGGCACAGAGACTGGGGCTGCTTGCTTGTCTTGTCCCCTCAAACTTCAAATGTAGCTTAGTTGGTCCGTGCCGGGCGCCTCCGGCAGCCCTGCTCCAAAAATGCGAACGTCTGCAGATAGCTCGCAGGCAGAAAGAGCTAGCCTGGAAAGCTGTTGCTCAGCCTCATCTGCCCATGGCACTGCTCGCACAGAGGCACAGAGACTGGGGCTGCTTGCTTGTCTTGTCCCCTCAAACTTCAAACGTAGCTTAGGTGGCCTGTGCCGGCCGCCTTCGGCAGCCCTGCTCCGAAAATGCGAACGTCTGCAGATAGCTCGCAGGCAGAAAGAGCTAGCCTGGAAAGCTGTTGCTCAGCCTCATCTGCCCATGGCACTGCTCGCACAGAGGCACAGAGACTGGGGCTGCTTGCTTGTCTTGTCCCCTCAAACTTCAAACGTAGCTTAGGTGGTCCGTGCCGGGTGCCTCCGGCAGCCCTGCTCCGAAAATGCAAACGTCTGCAGATAGCTCGCAGGCAGAAAGAGCTAGCCTGGAAAGCTGTTGCTCAGCCTCATCTGCCCATGGCACTGCTCGCACAGAGGCACAGAGACTGGGGCTGCTTGCTTGTCTTGTCCCCTCAAACTTCAAACGTAGCTTAGGTGGTCCGTGCCGGGTGCCTCCGGCAGCCCTGCTCCGAAAACGCAAACGTCTGCAGATAGCTCGCAGGCAGAAAGAGCTAGCCTGGAAAGCTGTTGCTCAGCCTCATCTGCCCATGGCACTGCTCGCACAGAGGCACAGAGACTGGGGCTGCTTGCTTGTCTTGTCCCCTCAAACTTCAAACGTATCTTAAGTGATCTGTGCCGGGCGCTTCCGGCAGCCCTGCTCCGAAAATGCGAACGTCTGCAGATAGCTCGCAGGCAGAAAGAGCTAGCCTGGAAAGCTGTTGCTCAGCCTCATCTGCCCATGGCACTGCTCGCACAGAGGCACAGAGACTGGGGCTGCTTGCTTGTCTTGTCCCCTCAAACTTCAAACGTAGCTTAGGTGGTCTGTGCCGGGCGCCTCCGGCAGCCCTGCTCCGAAAATGCGAACGTCTGCAGATAGCTCGCAGGCAGAAAGAGCTAGCCTGGAAAGCTGTTGCTCAGCCTCATCTGCCCATGGCACTGCTCGCACAGAGGCACAGAGACTGGGGCTGCTTGCTTGTCTTGTCCCCTCAAACTTCAAACGTAGCTTAGGTGGCCTGTGCCGGCCGCCTTCGGCAGCCCTGCTCCGAAAATGCGAACGTCTGCAGATAGCTCGCAGGCAGAAAGAGCTAGCCTGGAAAGCTGTTGCTCAGCCTCATCTGCCCATGGCACTGCTCGCACAGAGGCACAGAGACTGGGGCTGCTTGCTTGTCTTGTCCCCTCAAACTTCAAACGTAGCTTAGGTGGTCCGTGCCGGGTGCCTCCGGCAGCCCTGCTCCGAAAACGCAAACGTCTGCAGATAGCTCGCAGGCAGAAAGAGCTAGCCTGGAAAGCTGTTGCTCAGCCTCATCTGCCCATGGCACTGCTCGCACAGAGGCACAGAGACTGGGGCTGCTTGCTTGTCTTGTCCCCTCAAACTTCAAACGTAGCTTAGGTGGTCCGTGCCGGGTGCCTCCGGCAGCCCTGCTCCGAAAACGCAAACGTCTGCAGATAGCTCGCAGGCAGAAAGAGCTAGCCTGGAAAGCTGTTGCTCAGCCTCATCTGCCCATGGCACTGCTCGCACAGAGGCACAGAGACTGGGGCTGCTTGCTTGTCTTGTCCCCTCAAACTTCAAACGTATCTTAAGTGATCTGTGCCGGGCGCTTCCGGCAGCCCTGCTCCGAAAATGCGAACGTCTGCAGATAGCTCGCAGGCAGAAAGAGCTAGCCTGGAAAGCTGTTGCTCAGCCTCATCTGCCCATGGCACTGCTCGCACAGAGGCACAGAGACTGGGGCTGCTTGCTTGTCTTGTCCCCTCAAACTTCAAACGTAGCTTAGGTGGTCTGTGCCGGGCGCCTCTGGCAGCCCTGCTCCGAAAATGCGAACGTCTGCAGATAGCTCGCAGGCAGAAAGAGCTAGCCTGGAAAGCTGTTGCTCAGCCTCATCTGCCCATGGCACTGCTCGCACAGAGGCACAGAGACTGGGGCTGCTTGCTTGTCTTGTCCCCTCAAACTTCAAACGTAGCTTAGGTGGTCCGTGCCGGGTGCCTCCGGCAGCCCTGCTCCGAAAACGCAAACGTCTGCAGATAGCTCGCAGGCAGAAAGAGCTAGCCTGGAAAGCTGTTGCTCAGCCTCATCTGCCCATGGCACTGCTCGCACAGAGGCACAGAGACTGGGGCTGCTTGCTTGTCTTGTCCCCTCAAACTTCAAATGTAGCTTAGGTGGTCCGTGCCGGGCGCCTCCGGCAGCCCTGCTCCGAAAATGCGAACGTCTGCAGATAGCTCGCAGGCAGAAAGAGCTAGCCTGGAAAGCTGTTGCTCAGCCTCATCTGCCCATGGCACTGCTCGCACAGAGGCACAGAGACTGGGGCTGCTTGCTTGTCTTGTCCCCTCAAACTTCAAATGTAGCTTAGGTGGTCCGTGCCGGGCGCCTCCGGCAGCCCTGCTCCGAAAATGCGAACGTCTGCAGATAGCTCGCAGGCAGAAAGAGCTAGCCTGGAAAGCTGTTGCTCAGCCTCATCTGCCCATGGCACTGCTCGCACAGAGGCACAGAGACTGGGGCTGCTTGCTTGTCTTGTCCCCTCAAACTTCAAACGTAGCTTAGGTGGTCCGTGCCGGGTGCCTCCGGCAGCCCTGCTCCGAAAACGCAAACGTCTGCAGATAGCTCGCAGGCAGAAAGAGCTAGCCTGGAAAGCTGTTGCTCAGCCTCATCTGCCCATGGCACTGCTCGCACAGAGGCACAGAGACTGGGGCTGCTTGCTTGTCTTGTCCCCTCAAACTTCAAACGTAGCTTAGGTGGTCCGTGCCGGGCGCCTCCGGCAGCCCTGCTCCAAAAATGCGAACGTCTGCAGATAGCTCGCAGGCAGAAAGAGCTAGCCTGGAAAGCTGTTGCTCAGCCTCATCTGCCCATGGCACTGCTCGCGCAGAGGCACAGAGACTGGGGCTGCTTGCTTGTCTTGTCCCCTCAAACTTCAAACGTAGCTTAGGTGGCCTGTGCCGGCCGCCTTCGGCAGCCCTGCTCCGAAAATGCGAACGTCTGCAGATAGCTCGCAGGCAGAAAGAGCTAGCCTGGAAAGCTGTTGCTCAGCCTCATCTGCCCATGGCACTGCTCGCACAGAGGCACAGAGACTGGGGCTGCTTGCTTGTCTTGTCCCCTCAAACTTCAAACGTAGCTTAGGTGGTCCGTGCCGGGTGCCTCCGGCAGCCCTGCTCCGAAAACGCAAACGTCTGCACATAGCTCGCAGGCAGAAAGAGCTAGCCTGGAAAGCTGTTGCTCAGCCTCATCTGCCCATGGCACTGCTCGCACAGAGGCACAGAGACTGGGGCTGCTTGCTTGTCTTGTCCCCTCAAACTTCAAATGTAGCTTAGTTGGTCCGTGCCGGGCGCCTCCGGCAGCCCTGCTCCGAAAATGCCAACGTCTGCAGATAGCTCGCAGGCAGAAAGAGCTAGCCTGGAAAGCTGTTGCTCAGCCTCATCTGCCCATGGCACTGCTCGCACAGAGGCACAGAGACTGGGGCTGCTTGCTTGTCTTGTCCCCTCAAACTTCAAACGTAGCTTAGGTGGTCTGTGCCGGGCGCCTCCGGCAGCCCTGCTCCGAAAATGCGAACGTCTGCAGATAGCTCGCAGGCAGAAAGAGCTAGCCTGGAAAGCTGTTGCTCAGCCTCATCTGCCCATGGCACTGCTCGCACAGAGGCACAGAGACTGGGGCTGCTTGCTTGTCTTGTCCCCTCAAACTTCAAACGTAGCTTAGGTGGTCTGTGCCGGGTGCCTCCGGCAGCCCTGCTCCGAAAACGCAAACGTCTGCAGATAGCTCGCAGGCAGAAAGAGCTAGCCTGGAAAGCTGTTGCTCAGCCTCATCTGCCCATGGCACTGCTCGCACAGAGGCACAGAGACTGGGGCTGCTTGCTTGTCTTGTCCCCTCAAACTTCAAACGTAGCTTAGGTGGTCCGTGCCGGGCGCCTCCGGCAGCCCTGCTCCAAAAATGCGAACGTCTGCAGATAGCTCGCAGGCAGAAAGAGCTAGCCTGGAAAGCTGTTGCTCAGCCTCATCTGCCCATGGCACTGCTCGCACAGAGGCACAGAGACTGGGGCTGCTTGCTTGTCTTGTCCCCTCAAACTTCAAACGTATCTTAGGTGGTCCGTGCCGGGCGTCTCCGGCAGCCCTGCTCCGAAAATGCGAACGTCTGCAGATAGCTCGCAGGCAGAAAGAGCTAGCCTGGAAAGCTGTTGCTCAGCCTCATCTGCCCATGGCACTGCTCGCACAGAGGCACAGAGACTGGGGCTGCTTGCTTGTCTTGTCCCCTCAAACTTCAAACGTAGCTTAGGTGGTCCGTGCCGGGTGCCTCCGGCAGCCCTGCTCCGAAAACGCAAACGTCTGCAGATAGCTCGCAGGCAGAAAGAGCTAGCCTGGAAAGCTGTTGCTCAGCCTCATCTGCCCATGGCACTGCTCGCACAGAGGCACAGAGACTGGGGCTGCTTGCTTGTCTTGTCCCCTCAAACTTCAAACGTAGCTTAGGTGGTCCGTGCCGGGTGCCTCCGGCAGCCCTGCTCCGAAAACGCAAACGTCTGCAGATAGCTCGCAGGCAGAAAGAGCTAGCCTGGAAAGCTGTTGCTCAGCCTCATCTGCCCATGGCACTGCTCGCACAGAGGCACAGAGACTGGGGCTGCTTGCTTGTCTTGTCCCCTCAAACTTCAAACGTAGCTTAGGTGGTCCGTGCCGGGTGCCTCCGGCAGCCCTGCTCCGAAAACGCAAACGTCTGCAGATAGCTCGCAGGCAGAAAGAGCTAGCCTGGAAAGCTGTTGCTCAGCCTCATCTGCCCATGGCACTGCTCGCACAGAGGCACAGAGACTGGGGCTGCTTGCTTGTCTTGTCCCCTCAAACTTCAAATGTAGCTTAGTTGGTCCGTGCCGGGCGCCTCCGGCAGCCCTGCTCCGAAAATGCCAACGTCTGCAGATAGCTCGCAGGCAGAAAGAGCTAGCCTGGAAAGCTGTTGCTCAGCCTCATCTGCCCATGGCACTGCTCGCACAGAGGCACAGAGACTGGGGCTGCTTGCTTGTCTTGTCCCCTCAAACTTCAAACGTAGCTTAGGTGGTCTGTGCCGGGCGCCTCCAGCAGCCCTGCTCCGAAAATGCGAACGTCTGCAGATAGCTCGTAGGCAGAAAGAGCTAGCCTGGAAAGCTGTTGCTCAGCCTCATCTGCCCATGGCACTGCTCGCACAGAGGCACAGAGACTGGGGCTGCTTGCTTGTCTTGTCCCCTCAAACTTCAAACGTAGCTTAGGTGGTCCGTGCCGGGCGCCTCCGGCAGCCCTGCTCCGAAAATGCAAACGTCTGCAGATAGCTCGCAGGCAGAAAGAGCTAGCCTGGAAAGCTGTTGCTCAGCCTCATCTGCCCATGGCACTGCTCGCACAGAGGCACAGAGACTGGGGCTGCTTGCTTGTCTTGTCCCCTCAAACTTCAAACGTATCTTAAGTGATCTGTGCCGGGCGCTTCCAGCAGCCCTGCTCCGAAAATGCGAACGTCTGCAGATAGCTCGCAGGCAGAAAGAGCTAGCCTGGAAAGCTGTTGCTCAGCCTCATCTGCCCATGGCACTGCTCGCACAGAGGCACAGAGACTGGGGCTGCTTGCTTGTCTTGTCCCCTCAAACTTCAAACGTAGCTTAGGTGGTCTGTGCCGGGCGCCTCCGGCAGCCCTGCTCCGAAAATGCGAACGTCTGCAGATAGCTCGCAGGCAGAAAGAGCTAGCCTGGAAAGCTGTTGCTCAGCCTCATCTGCCCATGGCACTGCTCGCACAGAGGCACAGAGACTGGGGCTGCTTGCTTGTCTTGTCCCCTCAAACTTCAAACGTAGCTTAGGTGGTCCGTGCCGGGTGCCTCCGGCAGCCCTGCTCCGAAAACGCAAACGTCTGCAGATAGCTCGCAGGCAGAAAGAGCTAGCCTGGAAAGCTGTTGCTCAGCCTCATCTGCCCATGGCACTGCTCGCACAGAGGCACAGAGACTGGGGCTGCTTGCTTGTCTTGTCCCCTCAAACTTCAAACGTAGCTTAGGTGGTCCGTGCCGGGCGCCTCCGGCAGCCCTGCTCCAAAAATGCGAACGTCTGCAGATAGCTCGCAGGCAGAAAGAGCTAGCCTGGAAAGCTGTTGCTCAGCCTCATCTGCCCATGGCACTGCTCGCACAGAGGCACAGAGACTGGGGCTGCTTGCTTGTCTTGTCCCCTCAAACTTCAAACGTAGCTTAGGTGGCCTGTGCCGGCCGCCTTCGGCAGCCCTGCTCCGAAAATGCGAACGTCTGCAGATAGCTCGCAGCCAGAAAGAGCTAGCCTGGAAAGCTGTTGCTCAGCCTCATCTGCCCATGGCACTGCTCGCACAGAGGCACAGAGACTGGGGCTGCTTGCTTGTCTTGTCCCCTCAAACTTCAAACGTAGCTTAGGTGGTCTGTGCCGGGCGCCTCTGGCAGCCCTGCTCCGAAAATGCGAATGTCTGCAGATAGCTCGCAGGCAGAAAGAGCTAGCCTGGAAAGCTGTTGCTCAGCCTCATCTGCCCATGGCACTGCTCGCACAGAGGCACAGAGACTGGGGCTGCTTGCTTGTCTTGTCCCCTCAAACTTCAAACGTAGCTTAGGTGGTCCGTGCCGGGCGCCTCCGGCAGCCCTGCTCCGAAAATGCAAACGTCTGCAGATAGCTCGCAGGCAGAAAGAGCTAGCCTGGAAAGCTGTTGCTCAGCCTCATCTGCCCATGGCACTGCTCGCACAGAGGCACAGAGACTGGGGCTGCTTGCTTGTCTTGTCCCCTCAAACTTCAAACGTAGCTTAGGTGGTCCGTGCCGGGCGTCTCCGGCAGCCCTGCTCCAAAAATGCGAACGTCTGCAGATAGCTCGCAGGCAGAAAGAGCTAGCCTGGAAAGCTGTTGCTCAGCCTCATCTGCCCATGGCACTGCTCGCACAGAGGCACAGAGACTGGGGCTGCTTGCTTGTCTTGTCCCCTCAAACTTCAAACGTAGCTTAGGTGGTCTGTGCCGGGCGCCTCCGGCAGCCCTGCTCCGAAAATGCGAACGTCTTCAGATAGCTCGCAGGCAGAAAGAGCTAGCCTGGAAAGCTGTTGCTCAGCCTCATCTGCCCATGGCACTGCTCGCACAGAGGCACAGAGACTGGGGCTGCTTGCTTGTCTTGTCCCCTCAAACTTCAAACGTAGCTTAGGTGGTCTGTGCCGGGCGCCTCCGGCAGCCCTGCTCCGAAAATGCGAACGTCTGCAGATAGCTCGCAGGCAGAAAGAGCTAGCCTGGAAAGCTGTTGCTCAGCCTCATCTGCCCATGGCACTGCTCGCACAGAGGCACAGAGACTGGGGCTGCTTGCTTGTCTTGTCCCCTCAAACCTCAAACGTAGCTTAGGTGGTCCGTGCCGGGTGCCTCCGGCAGCCCTGCTCCGAAAACGCAAACGTCTGCAGATAGCTCGCAGGCAGAAAGAGCTAGCCTGGAAAGCTGTTGCTCAGCCTCATCTGCCCATGGCACTGCTCGCACAGAGGCACAGAGACTGGGGCTGCTTGCTTGTCTTGTCCCCTCAAACTTCAAATGTAGCTTAGGTGGTCTGTGCCGGGCGCCTCCGGCAGACCTGCTCCGAAAATGCGAACGTCTGCAGATAGCTCGCAGGCAGAAAGAGCTAGCCTGGAAAGCTGTTGCTCAGCCTCATCTGCCCATGGCACTGCTCGCACAGAGGCACAGAGACTGGGGCTGCTTGCTTGTCTTGTCCCCTCAAACTTCAAACGTAGCTTAGGTGGTCTGTGCCGGGCGCCTCCGGCAGCCCTGCTCCGAAAATGCGAACGTCTGCAGATAGCTCGCAGGCAGAAAGAGCTAGCCTGGAAAGCTGTTGCTCAGCCTCATCTGGCCATGGCACTGCTCGCACAGAGGCACAGAGACTGGGGCTGCTTGCTTGTCTTGTCCCCTCAAACTTCAAACGTATCTTAAGTGATCCGTGCCTGGCGCTTCCGGCAGCTCTGCTCCGAAAATGCGAACGTCTGCAGATAGCTCGCAGGCAGAAAGAGCTAGCCTGGAAAGCTGTTGCTCAGCCTCATCTGCCCATGGCACTGCTCGCACAGAGGCACAGAGACTGGGGCTGCTTGCTTGTCTTGTCCCCTCAAACTTCAAACGTAGCTTAGGTGGTCTGTGCCGGGCGCCTCCGGCAGCCCTGCTCCGAAAATGCGAACGTCTGCAGATAGCTCGCAGGCAGAAAGAGCTAGCCTGGAAAGCTGTTGCTCAGCCTCATCTGCCCATGGCACTGCTCGCACAGAGGCACAGAGACTGGGGCTGCTTGCTTGTCTTGTCCCCTCAAACTTCAAACGTAGCTTAGGTGGTCCGTGCCGGGTGCCTCCGGCAGCCCTGCTCCGAAAACGCAAACGTCTGCAGATAGCTCGCAGGCAGAAAGAGCTAGCCTGGAAAGCTGTTGCTCAGCCTCATCTGCCCATGGCACTGCTCGCACAGAGGCACAGAGACTGGGGCTGCTTGCTTGTCTTGTCCCCTCAAACTTCAAACGTAGCTTAGGTGGTCCGTGCCGGGTGCCTCCGGCAGCCCTGCTCCAAAAATGCAAACGTCTGCAGATAGCTCGCAGGCAGAAAGAGCTAGCCTGGAAAGCTGTTGCTCAGCCTCATCTGCCCATGGCACTGCTCGCACAGAGGCACAGAGACTGGGGCTGCTTGCTTGTCTTGTCCCCTCAAACTTCAAATGTAGCTTAGTTGGTCCGTGCCGGGCGCCTCCGGCAGCCCTGCTCCGAAAATGCCAACGTCTGCAGATAGCTCGCAGGCAGAAAGAGCTAGCCTGGAAAGCTGTTGCTCAGCCTCATCTGCCCATGGCACTGCTCGCACAGAGGCACAGAGACTGGGGCTGCTTGCTTGCCTTGTCCCCTCAAACTTCAAACGTAGCTTAGGTGGTCTGTGCCGGGCGCCTCCGGCAGCCCTGCTCCGAAAATGCGAACGTCTGCAGATAGCTCGCAGGCAGAAAGAGCTAGCCTGGAAAGCTGTTGCTCAGCCTCATCTGCCCATGGCACTGCTCGCACAGAGGCACAGAGACTGGGGCTGCTTGCTTGTCTTGTCCCCTCAAACTTCAAACGTAGCTTAGGTGGTCCGTGCTAGGCGCCTCCGGCAGCCCTGCTCCGAAAATGCGAACGTCTGCAGATAGCTTGCAGGCAGAAAGAGCTAGCCTGGAAAGCTGTTTCTCAGCCTCATCTGCCCATGGCACTGCTCGCACAGAGGCACAGAGACTGGGGCTGCTTGCTTGTCTTGTCCCCTCAAACTTCAAACGTAGCTTAGGTGGTCTGTGCCGGGCGCCTCCGGCAGCCCTGCTCCGAAAATGCGAACGTCTGCAGATAGCTCGCAGGCAGAAAGAGCTAGCCTGGAAAGCTGTTGCTCAGCCTCATCTGCCCATGGCACTGCTCGCACAGAGGCACAGAGACTGGGGCTGCTTGCTTGTCTTGTCCCCTCAAACTTCAAACGTAGCTTAGGTGGTCCGTGCCGGGTGCCTCCGGCAGCCCTGCTCCGAAAACGCAAACGTCTGCAGATAGCTCGCAGGCAGAAAGAGCTAGCCTGGAAAGCTGTTGCTCAGCCTCATCTGCCCATGGCACTGCTCGCACAGAGGCACAGAGACTGGGGCTGCTTGCTTGTCTTGTCCCCTCAAACTTCAAACGTAGCTTAGGTGGTCCGTGCCGGGCGCCTCCGGCAGCCCTGCTCCAAAAATGCGAACGTCTGCAGATAGCTCGCAGGCAGAAAGAGCTAGCCTGGAAAGCTGTTGCTCAGCCTCATCTGCCCATGGCACTGCTCGCACAGAGGCACAGAGACTGGGGCTGCTTGCTTGTCTTGTCCCCTCAAACTTCAAACGTAGCTTAGGTGGTCTGTGCCGGGCGCCTCCGGCAGCCCTGCTCCGAAAACGCGAACGTCTGCAGATAGCTCGCAGGCAGAAAGAGCTAGCCTGGAAAGCTGTTGCTCAGCCTCATCTGCCCATGGCACTGCTCGCACAGAGGCACAGAGACTGGGGCTGCTTGCTTGTCTTGTCCCCTCAAACTTCAAACGTATCTTAGGTGGTCCGTGCCGGGCGTCTCCGGCAGCCCTGCTCCGAAAATGCGAACGTCTGCAGATAGCTCGCAGGCAGAAAGAGCTAGCCTGGAAAGCTGTTGCTCAGCCTCATCTGCCCATGGCACTGCTCGCACAGAGGCACAGAGACTGGGGCTGCTTGCTTGTCTTGTCCCCTCAAACTTCAAACGTAGCTTAGGTGGTCTGTGCCGGCCGCCTCCGGCAGCCCTGCTCCGAAAATGCCAACGTCTGCAGATAGCTCGCAGGCAGAAAGAGCTAGCCTGGAAAGCTGTTGCTCAGCCTCATCTGGCCATGGCACTGCTCGCACAGAGGCACAGAGACTGGGGCTGCTTGCTTGTCTTGTCCCCTCAAACTTCAAACGTAGCTTAGGTGGTCTGTGCCGGGCGCCTCCGGCAGCCCTGCTCCGAAAACGCGAACGTCTGCAGATAGCTCGCAGGCAGAAAGAGCTAGCCTGGAAAGCTGTTGCTCAGCCTCATCTGCCCATGGCACTGCTCACACAGAGGCACAGAGACTGGGGCTGCTTGCTTGTCTTGTCCCCTCAAACTTCAAACGTAGCTTAGGTGGTCTGTGCCGGGCGCCTCCGGCAGCCCTGCTCCGAAAATGCGAACGTCTGCAGATAGCTCGCAGGCAGAAAGAGCTAGCCTGGAAAGCTGTTGCTCAGCCTCATCTGCCCATGGCACTGCTCGCACAGAGGCACAGAGACTGGGGCTGCTTGCTTGTCTTGTCCCCTCAAACTTCAAACGTAGCTTAGGTGGTCCGTGCCGGGCGCCTCCGGCAGCCCTGCTCCGAAAATGCGAACGTCTGCAGATAGCTTGCAGGCAGAAAGAGCTAGCCTGGAAAGCTGTTTCTCAGCCTCATCTGCCCATGGCACTGCTCGCACAGAGGCACAGAGACTGGGGCTGCTTGCTTGTCTTGTCCCCTCAAACTTCAAACGTAGCTTAGGTGGTCTGTGCCGGGCGCCTCCGGCAGCCCTGCTCCGAAAATGCGAACGTCTGCAGATAGCTCGCAGGCAGAAAGAGCTAGCCTGGAAAGCTGTTGCTCAGCCTCATCTGCCCATGGCACTGCTCGCACAGAGGCACAGAGACTGGGGCTGCTTGCTTGTCTTGTCCCCTCAAACTTCAAACGTAGCTTAGGTGGTCCGTGCCGGGCGCCTCCGGCAGCCCTGCTCCAAAAATGCGAACGTCTGCAGATAGCTCGCAGGCAGAAAGAGCTAGCCTGGAAAGCTGTTGCTCAGCCTCATCTGCCCATGGCACTGCTCGCACAGAGGCACAGAGACTGGGGCTGCTTGCTTGTCTTGTCCCCTCAAACTTCAAACGTATCTTAGGTGGTCCGTGCCGGGCGTCTCCGGCAGCCCTGCTCCGAAAATGCGAACGTCTGCAGATAGCTCGCAGGCAGAAAGAGCTAGCCTGGAAAGCTGTTGCTCAGCCTCATCTGCCCATGGCACTGCTCGCACAGAGGCACAGAGACTGGGGCTGCTTGCTTGTCTTGTCCCCTCAAACTTCAAACGTAGCTTAGGTGGTCTGTGCCGGCCGCCTCCGGCAGCCCTGCTCCGAAAATGCCAACGTCTGCAGATAGCTCGCAGGCAGAAAGAGCTAGCCTGGAAAGCTGTTGCTCAGCCTCATCTGGCCATGGCACTGCTCGCACAGAGGCACAGAGACTGGGGCTGCTTGCTTGTCTTGTCCCCTCAAACTTCAAACGTAGCTTAGGTGGTCTGTGCCGGGCGCCTCCGGCAGCCCTGCTCCGAAAACGCGAACGTCTGCAGATAGCTCGCAGGCAGAAAGAGCTAGCCTGGAAAGCTGTTGCTCAGCCTCATCTGCCCATGGCACTGCTCACACAGAGGCACAGAGACTGGGGCTGCTTGCTTGTCTTGTCCCCTCAAACTTCAAACGTAGCTTAGGTGGTCTGTGCCGGGCGCCTCCGGCAGCCCTGCTCCGAAAATGCGAACGTCTGCAGATAGCTCGCAGGCAGAAAGAGCTAGCCTGGAAAGCTGTTGCTCAGCCTCATCTGCCCATGGCACTGCTCGCACAGAGGCACAGAGACTGGGGCTGCTTGCTTGTCTTGTCCCCTCAAACTTCAAACGTAGCTTAGGTGGTCCGTGCCGGGCGCCTCCGGCAGCCCTGCTCCGAAAATGCGAACGTCTGCAGATAGCTTGCAGGCAGAAAGAGCTAGCCTGGAAAGCTGTTTCTCAGCCTCATCTGCCCATGGCACTGCTCGCACAGAGGCACAGAGACTGGGGCTGCTTGCTTGTCTTGTCCCCTCAAACTTCAAACGTAGCTTAGGTGGTCTGTGCCGGGCGCCTCCGGCAGCCCTGCTCCGAAAATGCGAACGTCTGCAGATAGCTCGCAGGCAGAAAGAGCTAGCCTGGAAAGCTGTTGCTCAGCCTCATCTGCCCATGGCACTGCTCGCACAGAGGCACAGAGACTGGGGCTGCTTGCTTGTCTTGTCCCCTCAAACTTCAAACGTAGCTTAGGTGGTCCGTGCCGGGTGCCTCCGGCAGCCCTGCTCCGAAAACGCAAACGTCTGCAGATAGCTCGCAGGCAGAAAGAGCTAGCCTGGAAAGCTGTTGCTCAGCCTCATCTGCCCATGGCACTGCTCGCACAGAGGCACAGAGACTGGGGCTGCTTGCTTGTCTTGTCCCCTCAAACTTCAAACGTAGCTTAGGTGGTCCGTGCCGGGTGCCTCCGGCAGCCCTGCTCCAAAAATGCGAACGTCTGCAGATAGCTCGCAGGCAGAAAGAGCTAGCCTGGAAAGCTGTTGCTCAGCCTCATCTGCCCATGGCACTGCTCGCACAGAGGCACAGAGACTGGGGCTGCTTGCTTGTCTTGTCCCCTCAAACTTCAAACGTAGCTTAGGTGGTCTGTGCCGGGCGCCTCCGGCAGCCCTGCTCCGAAAACGCGAACGTCTGCAGATAGCTCGCAGGCAGAAAGAGCTAGCCTGGAAAGCTGTTGCTCAGCCTCATCTGCCCATGGCACTGCTCGCACAGAGGCACAGAGACTGGGGCTGCTTGCTTGTCTTGTCCCCTCAAACTTCAAACGTATCTTAGGTGGTCCGTGCCGGGCGTCTCCGGCAGCCCTGCTCCGAAAATGCGAACGTCTGCAGATAGCTCGCAGGCAGAAAGAGCTAGCCTGGAAAGCTGTTGCTCAGCCTCATCTGCCCATGGCACTGCTCGCACAGAGGCACAGAGACTGGGGCTGCTTGCTTGTCTTGTCCCCTCAAACTTCAAACGTAGCTTAGGTGGTCTGTGCCGGCCGCCTCCGGCAGCCCTGCTCCGAAAATGCGAACGTCTGCAGATAGCTCGCAGGCAGAAAGAGCTAGCCTGGAAAGCTGTTGCTCAGCCTCATCTGGCCATGGCACTGCTCGCACAGAGGCACAGAGACTGGGGCTGCTTGCTTGTCTTGTCCCCTCAAACTTCAAACGTAGCTTAGGTGGTCTGTGCCGGGCGCCTCCGGCAGCCCTGCTCCGAAAACGCGAACGTCTGCAGATAGCTCGCAGGCAGAAAGAGCTAGCCTGGAAAGCTGTTGCTCAGCCTCATCTGCCCATGGCACTGCTCGCACAGAGGCACAGAGACTGGGGCTGCTTGCTTGTCTTGTCCCCTCAAACTTCAAATGTAGCTTAGTTGGTCCGTGCCGGGCGCCTCCGGCAGCCCTGCTCCGAAAATGCCAACGTCTGCAGATAGCTCGCAGGCAGAAAGAGCTAGCCTGGAAAGCTGTTGCTCAGCCTCATCTGCCCATGGCACTGCTCGCACAGAGGCACAAAGACTGGGGCTGCTTGCTTGTCTTGTCCCCTCAAACTTCAAACATAGCTTAGGTGGTCTGTGCCGGGCGCCTCCGGCAGCCCTGCTCCGAAAATGCCAACGTCTGCAGATAGCTCGCAGGCAGAAAGAGCTAGCCTGGAAAGCTGTTGCTCAGCCTCATCTGCCCATGGCACTGCTCGCACAGAGGCACAGAGACTGGGGCTGCTTGCTTGTCTTGTCCCCTCAAACTTCAAACGTAGCTTAGGTGGCCTGTGCCGGCCGCCTCCGGCAGCCCTGCTCCGAAAATGCCAACGTCTGCAGATAGCTCGCAGGCAGAAAGAGCTAGCCTGGAAAGCTGTTGCTCAGCCTCATCTGCCCATGGCACTGCTCGCACAGAGGCACAGAGACTGGGGCTGCTTGCTTGTCTTGTCCCCTCAAACTTCAAATGTAGCTTAGTTGGTCCGTGCCGGGCGCCTCCGGCAGCCCTGCTCCGAAAATGCGAACGTCTGCAGATAGCTCGCAGGCAGAAAGAGCTAGCCTGGAAAGCTGTTGCTCAGCCTCATCTGGCCATGGCACTGCTCGCACAGAGGCACAGAGACTGGGGCTGCTTGCTTGTCTTGTCCCCTCAAACTTCAAACGTAGCTTAGGTGGTCTGTGTCGGGCGCCTCCGGCAGCCCTGCTCCGAAAATGCGAACGTCTGCAGATAGCTCGCAGGCAGAAAGAGCTAGCCTGGAAAGCTGTTGCTCAGCCTCATCTGCCCATGGCACTGCTCGCACAGAGGCACAGAGACTGGGGCTGCTTGCTTGTCTTGTCCCCTCAAACTTCAAACGTAGCTTAGGTGGTCCGTGCCGGGCGCCTCCGGCAGCCCTGCTCCGAAAATGCGAACGTCTGCAGATAGCTTGCAGGCAGAAAGAGCTAGCCTGGAAAGCTGTTTCTCAGCCTCATCTGCCCATGGCACTGCTCGCACAGAGGCACAGAGACTGGGGCTGCTTGCTTGTCTTGTCCCCTCAAACTTCAAACGTAGCTTAGGTGGTCTGTGCCGGGCGCCTCCGGCAGCCCTGCTCCGAAAATGCGAACGTCTGCAGATAGCTCGCAGGCAGAAAGAGCTAGCCTGGAAAGCTGTTGCTCAGCCTCATCTGCCCATGGCACTGCTCGCACAGAGGCACAGAGACTGGGGCTGCTTGCTTGTCTTGTCCCCTCAAACTTCAAACGTAGCTTAGGTGGTCCGTGCCGGGTGCCTCCGGCAGCCCTGCTCCGAAAACGCAAACGTCTGCAGATAGCTCGCAGGCAGAAAGAGCTAGCCTGGAAAGCTGTTGCTCAGCCTCATCTGCCCATGGCACTGCTCGCACAGAGGCACAGAGACTGGGGCTGCTTGCTTGTCTTGTCCCCTCAAACTTCAAACGTAGCTTAGGTGGTCCGTGCCGGGTGCCTCCGGCAGCCCTGCTCCAAAAATGCGAACGTCTGCAGATAGCTCGCAGGCAGAAAGAGCTAGCCTGGAAAGCTGTTGCTCAGCCTCATCTGCCCATGGCACTGCTCGCACAGAGGCACAGAGACTGGGGCTGCTTGCTTGTCTTGTCCCCTCAAACTTCAAACGTAGCTTAGGTGGTCTGTGCCGGGCGCCTCCGGCAGCCCTGCTCCGAAAACGCGAACGTCTGCAGATAGCTCGCAGGCAGAAAGAGCTAGCCTGGAAAGCTGTTGCTCAGCCTCATCTGCCCATGGCACTGCTCGCACAGAGGCACAGAGACTGGGGCTGCTTGCTTGTCTTGTCCCCTCAAACTTCAAACGTATCTTAGGTGGTCCGTGCCGGGCGCCTCCGGCAGCCCTGCTCCGAAAATGCAAACGTCTGCAGATAGCTCGCAGGCAGAAAGAGCTAGCCTGGAAAGCTGTTGCTCAGCCTCATCTGCCCATGGCACTGCTCGCACAGAGGCACAGAGACTGGGGCTGCTTGCTTGTCTTGTCCCCTCAAACTTCAAACGTAGCTTAGGTGGTCTGTGCCGGCCGCCTCCGGCAGCCCTGCTCCGAAAATGCGAACGTCTGCAGATAGCTCGCAGGCAGAAAGAGCTAGCCTGGAAAGCTGTTGCTCAGCCTCATCTGCCCATGGCACTGCTCGCACAGAGGCACAGAGACTGGGGCTGCTTGCTTGTCTTGTCCCCTCAAACTTCAAACGTAGCTTAGGTGGTCTGTGCCGGGCGCCTCCGGCAGCCCTGCTCCGAAAACGCGAACGTCTGCAGATAGCTCGCAGGCAGAAAGAGCTAGCCTGGAAAGCTGTTGCTCAGCCTCATCTGCCCATGGCACTGCTCGCACAGAGGCACAGAGACTGGGGCTGCTTGCTTGTCTTGTCCCCTCAAACTTCAAATGTAGCTTAGTTGGTCCGTGCCGGGCGCCTCCGGCAGCCCTGCTCCGAAAATGCCAACGTCTGCAGATAGCTCGCAGGCAGAAAGAGCTAGCCTGGAAAGCTGTTGCTCAGCCTCATCTGCCCATGGCACTGCTCGCACAGAGGCACAGAGACTGGGGCTGCTTGCTTGTCTTGTCCCCTCAAACTTCAAACGTAGCTTAGGTGGCCTGTGCCGGCCGCCTCCGGCAGCCCTGCTCCGAAAATGCCAACGTCTGCAGATAGCTCGCAGGCAGAAAGAGCTAGCCTGGAAAGCTGTTGCTCAGCCTCATCTGCCCATGGCACTGCTCGCACAGAGGCACAGAGACTGGGGCTGCTTGCTTGTCTTGTCCCCTCAAACTTCAAACGTAGCTTAGGTGGTCCGTGCCGGGTGCCTCCGGCAGCCCTGCTCCAAAAATGCAAACGTCTGCAGATAGCTCGCAGGCAGAAAGAGCTAGCCTGGAAAGCTGTTGCTCAGCCTCATCTGCCCATGGCACTGCTCGCACAGAGGCACAGAGACTGGGGCTGCTTGCTTGTCTTGTCCCCTCAAACTTCAAATGTAGCTTAGTTGGTCCGTGCCGGGCGCCTCCGGCAGCCCTGCTCCGAAAATGCCAACGTCTGCAGATAGCTCGCAGGCAGAAAGAGCTAGCCTGGAAAGCTGTTGCTCAGCCTCATCTGCCCATGGCACTGCTCGCACAGAGGCACAGAGACTGGGGCTGCTTGCTTGTCTTGTCCCCTCAAACTTCAAACGTAGCTTAGGTGGTCTGTGCCGGGCGCCTCCGGCAGCCCTGCTCCGAAAATGCGAACGTCTGCAGATAGCTCGCAGGCAGAAAGAGCTAGCCTGGAAAGCTGTTGCTCAGCCTCATCTGCCCATGGCACTGCTCGCACAGAGGCACAGAGACTGGGGCTGCTTGCTTGTCTTGTCCCCTCAAACTTCAAACGTAGCTTAGGTGGTCCGTGCCGGGCGCCTCCGGCAGCCCTGCTCCGAAAATGCGAACGTCTGCAGATAGCTTGCAGGCAGAAAGAGCTAGCCTGGAAAGCTGTTTCTCAGCCTCATCTGCCCATGGCACTGCTCGCACAGAGGCACAGAGACTGGGGCTGCTTGCTTGTCTTGTCCCCTCAAACTTCAAACGTAGCTTAGGTGGTCTGTGCCGGGCGCCTCCGGCAGCCCTGCTCCGAAAATGCGAACGTCTGCAGATAGCTCGCAGGCAGAAAGAGCTAGCCTGGAAAGCTGTTGCTCAGCCTCATCTGCCCATGGCACTGCTCGCACAGAGGCACAGAGACTGGGGCTGCTTGCTTGTCTTGTCCCCTCAAACTTCAAACGTAGCTTAGGTGGTCCGTGCCGGGTGCCTCCGGCAGCCCTGCTCCGAAAACGCAAACGTCTGCAGATAGCTCGCAGGCAGAAAGAGCTAGCCTGGAAAGCTGTTGCTCAGCCTCATCTGCCCATGGCACTGCTCGCACAGAGGCACAGAGACTGGGGCTGCTTGCTTGTCTTGTCCCCTCAAACTTCAAACGTAGCTTAGGTGGTCCGTGCCGGGTGCCTCCGGCAGCCCTGCTCCAAAAATGCGAACGTCTGCAGATAGCTCGCAGGCAGAAAGAGCTAGCCTGGAAAGCTGTTGCTCAGCCTCATCTGCCCATGGCACTGCTCGCACAGAGGCACAGAGACTGGGGCTGCTTGCTTGTCTTGTCCCCTCAAACTTCAAACGTAGCTTAGGTGGTCTGTGCCGGGCGCCTCCGGCAGCCCTGCTCCGAAAACGCGAACGTCTGCAGATAGCTCGCAGGCAGAAAGAGCTAGCCTGGAAAGCTGTTGCTCAGCCTCATCTGCCCATGGCACTGCTCGCACAGAGGCACAGAGACTGGGGCTGCTTGCTTGTCTTGTCCCCTCAAACTTCAAACGTATCTTAGGTGGTCCGTGCCGGGCGTCTCCGGCAGCCCTGCTCCGAAAATGCGAACGTCTGCAGATAGCTCGCAGGCAGAAAGAGCTAGCCTGGAAAGCTGTTGCTCAGCCTCATCTGCCCATGGCACTGCTCGCACAGAGGCACAGAGACTGGGGCTGCTTGCTTGTCTTGTCCCCTCAAACTTCAAACGTAGCTTAGGTGGTCTGTGCCGGCCGCCTCCGGCAGCCCTGCTCCGAAAATGCGAACGTCTGCAGATAGCTCGCAGGCAGAAAGAGCTAGCCTGGAAAGCTGTTGCTCAGCCTCATCTGCCCATGGCACTGCTCGCACAGAGGCACAGAGACTGGGGCTGCTTGCTTGTCTTGTCCCCTCAAACTTCAAACGTAACTTAGGTGGTCTGTGCCGGGCGCCTCCGGCAGCCCTGCTCCGAAAACGCGAACGTCTGCAGATAGCTCGCAGGCAGAAAGAGCTAGCCTGGAAAGCTGTTGCTCAGCCTCATCTGCCCATGGCACTGCTCGCACAGAGGCACAGAGACTGGGGCTGCTTGCTTGTCTTGTCCCCTCAAACTTCAAATGTAGCTTAGTTGGTCCGTGCCGGGCGCCTCCGGCAGCCCTGCTCCGAAAATGCCAACGTCTGCAGATAGCTCGCAGGCAGAAAGAGCTAGCCTGGAAAGCTGTTGCTCAGCCTCATCTGCCCATGGCACTGCTCGCACAGAGGCACAAAGACTGGGGCTGCTTGCTTGTCTTGTCCCCTCAAACTTCAAACATAGCTTAGGTGGTCTGTGCCGGGCGCCTCCGGCAGCCCTGCTCCGAAAATGCCAACGTCTGCAGATAGCTCGCAGGCAGAAAGAGCTAGCCTGGAAAGCTGTTGCTCAGCCTCATCTGCCCATGGCACTGCTCGCACAGAGGCACAGAGACTGGGGCTGCTTGCTTGTCTTGTCCCCTCAAACTTCAAACGTAGCTTAGGTGGCCTGTGCCGGCCGCCTCCGGCAGCCCTGCTCCGAAAATGCCAACGTCTGCAGATAGCTCGCAGGCAGAAAGAGCTAGCCTGGAAAGCTGTTGCTCAGCCTCATCTGCCCATGGCACTGCTCGCACAGAGGCACAGAGACTGGGGCTGCTTGCTTGTCTTGTCCCCTCAAACTTCAAACGTAGCTTAGGTGGTCCGTGCCGGGTGCCTCCGGCAGCCCTGCTCCGAAAACGCAAACGTCTGCAGATAGCTCGCAGGCAGAAAGAGCTAGCCTGGAAAGCTGTTGCTCAGCCTCATCTGCCCATGGCACTGCTCGCACAGAGGCACAGAGACTGGGGCTGCTTGCTTGTCTTGTCCCCTCAAACTTCAAACGTAGCTTAGGTGGTCCGTGCCGGGTGCCTCCGGCAGCCCTGCTCCGAAAACGCAAACGTCTGCAGATAGCTCGCAGGCAGAAAGAGCTAGCCTGGAAAGCTGTTGCTCAGCCTCATCTGCCCATGGCACTGCTCGCACAGAGGCACAGAGACTGGGGCTGCTTGCTTGTCTTGTCCCCTCAAACTTCAAATGTAGCTTAGTTGGTCCGTGCCGGGCGCCTCCGGCAGCCCTGCTCCGAAAATGCGAACGTCTGCAGATAGCTCGCAGGCAGAAAGAGCTAGCCTGGAAAGCTGTTGCTCAGCCTCATCTGCCCATGGCACTGCTCGCACAGAGGCACAGAGACTGGGGCTGCTTGCTTGTCTTGTCCCCTCAAACTTCAAACGTAGCTTAGGTGGTCCGTGCCGGGCGCCTCCGGCAGCCCTGCTCCGAAAATGCAAACGTCTGCAGATAGCTCTCAGGCAGAAAGAGCTAGCCTGGAAAGCTGTTGCTCAGCCTCATCTGCCCATGGCACTGCTCGCACAGAGGCACAGAGACTGGGGCTGCTTGCTTGTCTTGTCCCCTCAAACTTCAAACGTATCTTAAGTGATCTGTGCCGGGCGCTTTCGGCAGCCCTGCTCCGAAAATGCGAACGTCTGCAGATAGCTCGCAGGCAGAAAGAGCTAGCCTGGAAAGCTGTTGCTCAGCCTCATCTGCCCATGGCACTGCTCGCACAGAGGCACAGAGACTGGGGCTGCTTGCTTGTCTTGTCCCCTCAAACTTCAAACGTAGCTTAGGTGGTCTGTGCCGGGCGCCTCCGGCAGCCCTGCTCCGAAAATGCGAACGTCTGCAGATAGCTCGCAGGCAGAAAGAGCTAGCCTGGAAAGCTGTTGCTCAGCCTCATCTGCCCATGGCACTGCTCGCACAGAGGCACAGAGACTGGGGCTGCTTGCTTGTCTTGTCCCCTCAAACTTCAAACGTAGCTTAGGTGGTCCGTGCCGGGTGCCTCCGGCAGCCCTGCTCCGAAAACGCAAACGTCTGCAGATAGCTCGCAGGCAGAAAGAGCTAGCCTGGAAAGCTGTTGCTCAGCCTCATCTGCCCATGGCACTGCTCGCACAGAGGCACAGAGACTGGGGCTGCTTGCTTGTCTTGTCCCCTCAAACTTCAAACGTAGCTTAGGTGGTCCATGCCGGGCGCCTCCGGCAGCCCTGCTCCGAAAATGCGAACGTCTGCAGATAGCTCGCAGGCAGAAAGAGCTAGCCTGGAAAGCTGTTGCTCAGCCTCATCTGCCCATGGCACTGCTCGCACAGAGGCACAGAGACTGGGGCTGCTTGCTTGTCTTGTCCCCTCAAACTTCAAACGTAGCTTAGGTGGTCTGTGCCGGGCGCCTCCGGCAGCCCTGCTCCGAAAATGCGAACGTCTGCAGATAGCTCGCAGGCAGAAAGAGCTAGCCTGGAAAGCTGTTGCTCAGCCTCATCTGCCCATGGCACTGCTCGCACAGAGGCACAGAGACTGGGGCTGCTTGCTTGTCTTGTCCCCTCAAACTTCAAACGTAGCTTAGGTGGTCTGTGCCGGGCGCCTCCGGCAGCCCTGCTCCGAAAATGCGAACGTCTGCAGATAGCTCGCAGCCAGAAAGAGCTAGCCTGGAAAGCTGTTGCTCAGCCTCATCTGCCCATGGCACTGCTCGCACAGAGGCACAGAGACTGGGGCTGCTTGCTTGTCTTGTCCCCTCAAACTTCAAACGTAGCTTAGGTGGTCTGTGCCGGGCGCCTCCGGCAGCCCTGCTCCGAAAATGCGAACGTCTGCAGATAGCTCGCAGGCAGAAAGAGCTAGCCTGGAAAGCTGTTGCTCAGCCTCATCTGCCCATGGCACTGCTCGCACAGAGGCACAGAGACTGGGGCTGCTTGCTTGTCTTGTCCCCTCAAACCTCAAACGTAGCTTAGGTGGTCTGTGCCGGGCGCCTCCGGCAGCCCTGCTCCGAAAATGCCAACGTCTGCAGATAGCTCGCAGGCAGAAAGAGCTAGCCTGGAAAGCTGTTGCTCAGCCTCATCTGGCCATGGCACTGCTCGCACAGAGGCACAGAGACTGGGGCTGCTTGCTTGTCTTGTCCCCTCAAACTTCAAACGTATCTTAAGTGATCTGTGCCGGGCGCTTCCGGCAGCCCTGCTCCGAAAATGCGAACGTCTGCAGATAGCTCGCAGGCAGAAAGAGCTAGCCTGGAAAGCTGTTGCTCAGCCTCATCTGCCCATGGCACTGCTCGCACAGAGGCACAGAGACTGGGGCTGCTTGCTTGTCTTGTCCCCTCAAACTTCAAACGTAGCTTAGGTGGTCCGTGCCGGGTGCCTCCGGCAGCCCTGCTCCGAAAACGCAAACGTCTGCAGATAGCTCACAGGCAGAAAGAGCTAGCCTGGAAAGCTGTTGCTCAGCCTCATCTGCCCATGGCACTGCTCGCACAGAGGCACAGAGACTGGGGCTGCTTGCTTGTCTTGTCCCCTCAAACTTCAAATGTAGCTTAGGTGGTCCGTGCCGGGCGCCTCCGGCAGCCCTGCTCCGAAAATGCAAATGTCTGCAGATAGCTCGCAGGCAGAAAGAGCTAGCCTGGAAAGCTGTTGCTCAGCCTCATCTGCCCATGGCACTGCTCGCACAGAGGCACAGAGACAGGGGCTGCTTGCTTGTCTTGTCCCCTCAAACTTCAAACGTAGCTTAGGTGGTCTGTGCCGGGCGCCTCTGGCAGCCCTGCTCCGAAAATGCGAACGTCTGCAGATAGCTCGCAGGCAGAAAGAGCTAGCCTGGAAAGCTGTTGCTCAGCCTCATCTGCCCATGGCACTGCTCGCACAGAGGCACAGAGACTGGGGCTGCTTGCTTGTCTTGTCCCCTCAAACTTCAAACGTAGCTTAGGTGGTCCGTGCCGGGCGCCTCCGGCAGCCCTGCTCCAAAAATGCGAACGTCTGCAGATAGCTCGCAGGCAGAAAGAGCTAGCCTGGAAAGCTGTTGCTCAGCCTCATCTGCCCATGGCACTGCTCGCACAGAGGCACAGAGACTGAGGCTGCTTGCTTGTCTTGTCCCCTCAAACTTCAAACGTAGCTTAGGTGGTCCGTGCCGGGCGCCTCCGGCAGCCCTGCTCCGAAAACGCAAACGTCTGCAGATAGCTCGCAGGCAGAAAGAGCTAGCCTGGAAAGCTGTTGCTCAGCCTCATCTGCCCATGGCACTGCTCGCACAGAGGCACAGAGACTGGGGCTGCTTGCTTGTCTTGTCCCCTCAAACTTCAAACGTAGCTTAGGTGGTCCGTGCCGGGCGTCTCCGGCAGCCCTGCTCCGAAAATGCGAACGTCTGCAGATAGCTCGCAGGCAGAAAGAGCTAGCCTGGAAAGCTGTTGCTCAGCCTCATCTGCCCATGGCACTGCTCGCACAGAGGCACAGAGACTGGGGCTGCTTGCTTGTCTTGTCCCCTCAAACTTCAAACGTAGCTTAGGTGGTCTGTGCCGGCCGCCTCCGGCAGCCCTGCTCCGAAAATGCGAACGTCTGCAGATAGCTCGCAGGCAGAAAGAGCTAGCCTGGAAAGCTGTTGCTCAGCCTCATCTGGCCATGGCACTGCTCGCACAGAGGCACAGAGACTGGGGCTGCTTGCTTGTCTTGTCCCCTCAAACTTCAAACGTAGCTTAGGTGGTCTGTGCCGGGCGCCTCCGGCAGCCCTGCTCCGAAAACGCGAACGTCTGCAGATAGCTCGCAGGCAGAAAGAGCTAGCCTGGAAAGCTGTTGCTCAGCCTCATCTGCCCATGGCACTGCTCGCACAGAGGCACAGAGACTGGGGCTGCTTGCTTGTCTTGTCCCCTCAAACTTCAAATGTAGCTTAGTTGGTCCGTGCCGGGCGCCTCCGGCAGCCCTGCTCCGAAAATGCCAACGTCTGCAGATAGCTCGCAGGCAGAAAGAGCTAGCCTGGAAAGCTGTTGCTCAGCCTCATCTGCCCATGGCACTGCTCGCACAGAGGCACAAAGACTGGGGCTGCTTGCTTGTCTTGTCCCCTCAAACTTCAAACATAGCTTAGGTGGTCTGTGCCGGGCGCCTCCGGCAGCCCTGCTCCGAAAATGCCAACGTCTGCAGATAGCTCGCAGGCAGAAAGAGCTAGCCTGGAAAGCTGTTGCTCAGCCTCATCTGCCCATGGCACTGCTCGCACAGAGGCACAGAGACTGGGGCTGCTTGCTTGTCTTGTCCCCTCAAACTTCAAACGTAGCTTAGGTGGCCTGTGCCGGCCGCCTCCGGCAGCCCTGCTCCGAAAATGCCAACGTCTGCAGATAGCTCGCAGGCAGAAAGAGCTAGCCTGGAAAGCTGTTGCTCAGCCTCATCTGCCCATGGCACTGCTCGCACAGAGGCACAGAGACTGGGGCTGCTTGCTTGTCTTGTCCCCTCAAACTTCAAACGTAGCTTAGGTGGTCCGTGCCGGGTGCCTCCGGCAGCCCTGCTCCGAAAACGCAAACGTCTGCAGATAGCTCGCAGGCAGAAAGAGCTAGCCTGGAAAGCTGTTGCTCAGCCTCATCTGCCCATGGCACTGCTCGCACAGAGGCACAGAGACTGGGGCTGCTTGCTTGTCTTGTCCCCTCAAACTTCAAACGTAGCTTAGGTGGTCCGTGCCGGGTGCCTCCGGCAGCCCTGCTCCGAAAACGCAAACGTCTGCAGATAGCTCGCAGGCAGAAAGAGCTAGCCTGGAAAGCTGTTGCTCAGCCTCATCTGCCCATGGCACTGCTCGCACAGAGGCACAGAGACTGGGGCTGCTTGCTTGTCTTGTCCCCTCAAACTTCAAATGTAGCTTAGTTGGTCCGTGCCGGGCGCCTCCGGCAGCCCTGCTCCGAAAATGCGAACGTCTGCAGATAGCTCGCAGGCAGAAAGAGCTAGCCTGGAAAGCTGTTGCTCAGCCTCATCTGCCCATGGCACTGCTCGCACAGAGGCACAGAGACTGGGGCTGCTTGCTTGTCTTGTCCCCTCAAACTTCAAACGTAGCTTAGGTGGTCCGTGCCGGGCGCCTCCGGCAGCCCTGCTCCGAAAATGCAAACGTCTGCAGATAGCTCGCAGGCAGAAAGAGCTAGCCTGGAAAGCTGTTGCTCAGCCTCATCTGCCCATGGCACTGCTCGCACAGAGGCACAGAGAATGGGACTGCTTGCTTGTCTTGTCCCCTCAAACTTCAAACGTATCTTAAGTGATCTGTGCCGGGCGCTTTCGGCAGCCCTGCTCCGAAAATGCGAACGTCTGCAGATAGCTCGCAGGCAGAAAGAGCTAGCCTGGAAAGCTGTTGCTCAGCCTCATCTGCCCATGGCACTGCTCGCACAGAGGCACAGAGACTGGGGCTGCTTGCTTGTCTTGTCCCCTCAAACTTCAAACGTAGCTTAGGTGGTCCATGCCGGGCGCCTCCGGCAGCCCTGCTCCGAAAATGCGAACGTCTGCAGATAGCTCGCAGGCAGAAAGAGCTAGCCTGGAAAGCTGTTGCTCAGCCTCATCTGCCCATGGCACTGCTCGCACAGAGGCACAGAGACTGGGGCTGCTTGCTTGTCTTGTCCCCTCAAACTTCAAACGTAGCTTAGGTGGTCTGTGCCGGGCGCCTCCGGCAGCCCTGCTCCGAAAATGCGAACGTCTGCAGATAGCTCGCAGGCAGAAAGAGCTAGCCTGGAAAGCTGTTGCTCAGCCTCATCTGCCCATGGCACTGCTCGCACAGAGGCACAGAGACTGGGGCTGCTTGCTTGTCTTGTCCCCTCAAACTTCAAACGTAGCTTAGGTGGTCTGTGCCGGGCGCCTCCGGCAGCCCTGCTCCGAAAATGCGAACGTCTGCAGATAGCTCGCAGCCAGAAAGAGCTAGCCTGGAAAGCTGTTGCTCAGCCTCATCTGCCCATGGCACTGCTCGCACAGAGGCACAGAGACTGGGGCTGCTTGCTTGTCTTGTCCCCTCAAACCTCAAACGTAGCTTAGGTGGTCTGTGCCGGGCGCCTCCGGCAGCCCTGCTCCGAAAATGCGAACGTCTGCAGATAGCTCGCAGGCAGAAAGAGCTAGCCTGGAAAGCTGTTGCTCAGCCTCATCTGGCCATGGCACTGCTCGCACAGAGGCACAGAGACTGGGGCTGCTTGCTTGTCTTGTCCCCTCAAACTTCAAACGTATCTTAAGTGATCTGTGCCGGGCGCTTCCGGCAGCCCTGCTCCGAAAATGCGAACGTCTGCAGATAGCTCGCAGGCAGAAAGAGCTAGCCTGGAAAGCTGTTGCTCAGCCTCATCTGCCCATGGCACTGCTCGCACAGAGGCACAGAGACTGGGGCTGCTTGCTTGTCTTGTCCCCTCAAACTTCAAACGTAGCTTAGGTGGTCCGTGCCGGGTGCCTCCGGCAGCCCTGCTCCGAAAACGCAAACGTCTGCAGATAGCTCACAGGCAGAAAGAACTAGCCTGGAAAGCTGTTGCTCAGCCTCATCTGCCCATGGCACTGCTCGCACAGAGGCACAGAGACTGGGGCTGCTTGCTTGTCTTGTCCCCTCAAACTTCAAATGTAGCTTAGGTGGTCCGTGCCGGGCGCCTCCGGCAGCCCTGCTCCGAAAATGCAAATGTCTGCAGATAGCTCGCAGGCAGAAAGAGCTAGCCTGGAAAGCTGTTGCTCAGCCTCATCTGCCCATGGCACTGCTCGCACAGAGGCACAGAGACAGGGGCTGCTTGCTTGTCTTGTCCCCTCAAACTTCAAACGTAGCTTAGGTGGTCTGTGCCGGGCGCCTCTGGCAGCCCTGCTCCGAAAATGCGAACGTCTGCAGATAGCTCGCAGGCAGAAAGAGCTAGCCTGGAAAGCTGTTGCTCAGCCTCATCTGCCCATGGCACTGCTCGCACAGAGGCACAGAGACTGGGGCTGCTTGCTTGTCTTGTCCCCTCAAACTTCAAACGTAGCTTAGGTGGTCCGTGCCGGGCGCCTCCGGCAGCCCTGCTCCAAAAATGCGAACGTCTGCAGATAGCTCGCAGGCAGAAAGAGCTAGCCTGGAAAGCTGTTGCTCAGCCTCATCTGCCCATGGCACTGCTCGCACAGAGGCACAGAGACTGGGGCTGCTTGCTTGTCTTGTCCCCTCAAACTTCAAACGTAGCTTAGGTGGTCCGTGCCGGGCGCCTCCGGCAGCCCTGCTCCGAAAACGCAAACGTCTGCAGATAGCTCGCAGGCAGAAAGAGCTAGCCTGGAAAGCTGTTGCTCAGCCTCATCTGCCCATGGCACTGCTCGCACAGAGGCACAGAGACTGGGGCTGCTTGCTTGTCTTGTCCCCTCAAACTTCAAACGTAGCTTAGGTGGTCCGTGCCGGGCGTCTCCGGCAGCCCTGCTCCGAAAATGCGAACGTCTGCAGATAGCTCGCAGGCAGAAAGAGCTAGCCTGGAAAGCTGTTGCTCAGCCTCATCTGCCCATGGCACTGCTCGCACAGAGGCACAGAGACTGGGGCTGCTTGCTTGTCTTGTCCCCTCAAACTTCAACCGTAGCTTAGGTGGTCCGTGCCGGGTGCCTCCGGCAGCCCTGCTCCGAAAATGCGAACGTCTGCAGATAGCTCGCAGGCAGAAAGAGCTAGCCTGGAAAGCTGTTGCTCAGCCTCATCTGGCCATGGCACTGCTCGCACAGAGGCACAGAGACTGGGGCTGCTTGCTTGTCTTGTCCCCTCAAACTTCAAACGTAGCTTAGGTGGTCCATGCCGGGCGCCTCCGGCAGCCCTGCTCCGAAAATGCAAACGTCTGCAGATAGCTCGCAGGCAGAAAGAGCTAGCCTGGAAAGCTGTTGCTCAGCCTCATCTGCCCATGGCACTGCTCGCACAGAGGCACAGAGACTGGGGCTGCTTGCTTGTCTTGTCCCCTCAAACTTCAAACGTAGCTTAGGTGGTCCGTGCCGGGTGCCTCCGGCAGCCCTGCTCCGAAAACGCAAACGTCTGCAGATAGCTCACAGGCAGAAAGAGCTAGCCTGGAAAGCTGTTGCTCAGCCTCATCTGCCCATGGCACTGCTCGCACAGAGGCACAGAGACTGGGGCTGCTTGCTTGTCTTGTCCCCTCAAACTTCAAATGTAGCTTAGGTGGTCCGTGCCGGGCGCCTCCGGCAGCCCTGCTCCGAAAATGCAAACGTCTGCAGATAGCTCGCAGGCAGAAAGAGCTAGCCTGGAAAGCTGTTGCTCAGCCTCATCTGCCCATGGCACTGCTCGCACAGAGGCACAGAGACAGGGGCTGCTTGCTTGTCTTGTCCCCTCAAACTTCAAACGTAGCTTAGGTGGTCTGTGCCGGGCGCCTCTGGCAGCCCTGCTCCGAAAATGCGAACGTCTGCAGATAGCTCGCAGGCAGAAAGAGCTAGCCTGGAAAGCTGTTGCTCAGCCTCATCTGGCCATGGCACTGCTCGCACAGAGGCACAGAGACTGGGGCTGCTTGCTTGTCTTGTCCCCTCAAACTTCAAACGTAGCTTAGGTGGTCCGTGCCGGGCGCCTCCGGCAGCCCTGCTCCAAAAATGCGAACGTCTGCAGATAGCTCGCAGGCAGAAAGAGCTAGCCTGGAAAGCTGTTGCTCAGCCTCATCTGCCCATGGCACTGCTCGCACAGAGGCACAGAGACTGGGGCTGCTTGCTTGTCTTGTCCCCTCAAACTTCAAACGTAGCTTAGGTGGTCCGTGCCGGGCGCCTCCGGCAGCCCTGCTCCGAAAACGCAAACGTCTGCAGATAGCTCGCAGGCAGAAAGAGCTAGCCTGGAAAGCTGTTGCTCAGCCTCATCTGCCCATGGCACTGCTCGCACAGAGGCACAGAGACTGGGGCTGCTTGCTTGTCTTGTCCCCTCAAACTTCAAACGTAGCTTAGGTGGTCCGTGCCGGGCGTCTCCGGCAGCCCTGCTCCGAAAATGCGAACGTCTGCAGATAGCTCGCAGGCAGAAAGAGCTAGCCTGGAAAGCTGTTGCTCAGCCTCATCTGCCCATGGCACTGCTCGCACAGAGGCACAGAGACTGAGGCTGCTTGCTTGTCTTGTCCCCTCAAACTTCAACCGTAGCTTAGGTGGTCCGTGCCGGGTGCCTCCGGCAGCCCTGCTCCGAAAATGCGAACGTCTGCAGATAGCCCGCAGGCAGAAAGAGCTAGCCTGGAAAGCTGTTGCTCAGCCTCATCTGGCCATGGCACTGCTCGCACAGAGGCACAGAGACTGGGGCTGCTTGCTTGTCTTGTCCCCTCAAACTTCAAACGTAGCTTAGGTGGTCCATGCCGGGCGCCTCCGGCAGCCCTGCTCCGAAAATGCAAACGTCTGCAGACAGCTCGCAGGCAGAAAGAGCTAGCCTGGAAAGCTGTTGCTCAGCCTCATCTGCCCATGGCACTGCTCGCACAGAGGCACAGAGACTGGGGCTGCTTGCTTGTCTTGTCCCCTCAAACTTCAAATGTAGCTTAGGTGGTCCGTGCCGGGCGCCTCCGGCAGCCCTGCTCCGAAAATGCGAACGTCTGCAGATAGCTCGCAGGCAGAAAGAGCTAGCCTGGAAAGCTGTTGCTCAGCCTCATCTGCCCATGGCACTGCTCGCACAGAGGCACAGAGACTGGGGCTGCTTGCTTGTCTTGTCCCCTCAAACTTCAAACGTAGCTTAGGTGGTCCGTGCCGGGCGCCTCCGGCAGCCCTGCTCCGAAAATGCGAACGTCTGCAGATAGCTCGCAGGCAGAAAGAGCTAGCCTGGAAAGCTGTTGCTCAGCCTCATCTGGCCATGGCACTGCTCGCACAGAGGCACAGAGACTGGGGCTGCTTGCTTGTCTTGTCCCCTCAAACTTCAAACGTATCTTAAGTGATCCGTGCCGGGCGTTTCCGGCAGCCCTGCTCCGAAAATGCGAACGTCTGCAGATAGCTCGCAGGCAGAAAGAGCTAGCCTGGAAAGCTGTTGCTCAGCCTCATCTGGCCATGGCACTGCTCGCACAGAGGCACAGAGACTGGGGCTGCTTGCTTGTCTTGTCCCCTCAAACTTCAAACGTAGCTTAGTGGCCTGTGCCGGCCGCCTCCGGCAGCCCTGCTCCGAAAATGCGAACGTCTGCAGATAGCTCGCAGGCAGAAAGAGCTAGCCTGGAAAGCTGTTGCTCAGCCTCATCTGCCCATGGCACTGCTCGCACAGAGGCACAGAGACTGGGGCTGCTTGCTTGTCTTGTCCCCTCAAACTTCAAACGTAGCTTAGGTGGTCCGTGCCGGGTGCCTCCGGCAGCCCTGCTCCGAAAACGCAAACGTCTGCAGATAGCTCGCAGGCAGAAAGAGCTAGCCTGGAAAGCTGTTGCTCAGCCTCATCTGCCCATGGCACTGCTCGCACAGAGGCACAGAGACTGGGGCTGCTTGCTTGTCTTGTCCCCTCAAACTTCAAACGTAGCTTAGGTGGTCCGTGCCGGGTGCCTCCGGCAGCCCTGCTCCGAAAATGCCAACGTCTGCAGATAGCTCGCAGGCAGAAAGAGCTAGCCTGGAAAGCTGTTGCTCAGCCTCATCTGCCCATGGCACTGCTCGCACAGAGGCACAGAGACTGGGGCTGCTTGCTTGTCTTGTCCCCTCAAACTTCAAATGTAGCTTAGTTGGTCCGTGCCGGGCGCCTCCGGCAGCCCTGCTCCGAAAATGCCAACGTCTGCAGATAGCTCGCAGGCAGAAAGAGCTAGCCTGGAAAGCTGTTGCTCAGCCTCATCTGCCCATGGCACTGCTCGCACAGAGGCACAGAGACTGGGGCTGCTTGCTTGTCTTGTCCCCTCAAACTTCAAACGTAGCTTAGGTGGCCTGTGCCGGGCGCCTCCGGCAGCCCTGCTCCGAAAATGCAAACGTCTGCAGATAGCTCGCAGGCAGAAAGAGTTAGCCTGGAAAGCTGTTGCTCAGCCTCATCTGCCCATGGCACTGCTCGCACAGAGGCACAGAGACTGGGGCTGCTTGCTTGTCTTGTCCCCTCAAACTTCAAACGTATCTTAAGTGATCTGTGCCGGGCGCTTCCGGCAGCCCTGCTCCGAAAATGCGAACGTCTGCAGATAGCTCGCAGGCAGAAAGAGCTAGCCTGGAAAGCTGTTGCTCAGCCTCATCTGCCCATGGCACTGCTCGCACAGAGGCACAGAGACTGGGGCTGCTTGCTTGTCTTGTCCCCTCAAACTTCAAACGTAGCTTAGGTGGTCTGTGCCGGGCGCCTGCGGCAGCCCTGCTCCGAAAATGCGAACGTCTGCAGATAGCTCGCAGGCAGAAAGAGCTAGCCTGGAAAGCTGTTGCTCAGCCTCATCTGCCCATGGCACTGCTCGCACAGAGGCACAGAGACTGGGGCTGCTTGCTTGTCTTGTCCCCTCAAACTTCAAACGTATCTTAGGTGGTCCGTGCCGGGTGCCTCCGGCAGCCCTGCTCCGAAAACGCAAACGTCTGCAGATAGCTCGCAGGCAGAAAGAGCTAGCCTGGAAAGCTGTTGCTCAGCCTCATCTGCCCATGGCACTGCTCGCACAGAGGCACAGAGACTGGGGCTGCTTGCTTGTCTTGTCCCCTCAAACTTCAAATGTAGCTTAGGTGGTCCGTGCCGGGCGCCTCCGGCAGCCCTGCTCCGAAAATGCAAACGTCTGCAGATAGCTCGCAGGCAGAAAGAGCTAGCCTGGAAAGCTGTTGCTCAGCCTCATCTGCCCATGGCACTGCTCGCACAGAGGCACAGAGACTGGGGCTGCTTGCTTGTCTTGTCCCCTCAAACTTCAAACGTAGCTTAGGTGGTCTGTGCCGGGCGCCTCTGGCAGCCCTGCTCCGAAAATGCGAACGTCTGCAGATAGCTCGCAGGCAGAAAGAGCTAGCCTGGAAAGCTGTTGCTCAGCCTCATCTGCCCATGGCACTGCTCGCACAGAGGCACAGAGACTGGGGCTGCTTGCTTGTCTTGTCCCCTCAAACTTCAAACGTAGCTTAGGTGGTCCGTGCCGGGCGCCTCCGGCAGCCCTGCTCCAAAAATGCGAACGTCTGCAGATAGCTCGCAGGCAGAAAGAGCTAGCCTGGAAAGCTGTTGCTCAGCCTCATCTGCCCATGGCACTGCTCGCACAGAGGCACAGAGACTGGGGCTGCTTGCTTGTCTTGTCCCCTCAAACTTCAAACGTAGCTTAGGTGGTCCGTGCCGGGCGTCTCCGGCAGCCCTGCTCCGAAAATGCGAACGTCTGCAGATAGCTCGCAGGCAGAAAGAGCTAGCCTGGAAAGCTGTTGCTCAGCCTCATCTGCCCATGGCACTGCTCGCACAGAGGCACAGAGACTGGGGCTGCTTGCTTGTCTTGTCCCCTCAAACTTCAAACGTAGCTTAGGTGGTCCGTGCCGGGTGCCTCCGGCAGCCCTGCTCCGAAAACGCAAACGTCTGCAGATAGCTCGCAGGCAGAAAGAGCTAGCCTGGAAAGCTGTTGCTCAGCCTCATCTGCCCATGGCACTGCTCGCACAGAGGCACAGAGACTGGGGCTGCTTGCTTGTCTTGTCCCCTCAAACTTCAAACGTAGCTTAGGTGGTCCGTGCCGGGCGCCTCCGGCAGCCCTGCTCCGAAAATGCGAACGTCTGCAGATAGCTCGCAGGCAGAAAGAGCTAGCCTGGAAAGCTGTTGCTCAGCCTCATCTGCCCATGGCACTGCTCGCACAGAGGCACAGAGACTGGGGCTGCTTGCTTGTCTTGTCCCCTCAAACTTCAAACGTAGCTTAGGTGGTCTGTGCCGGGCGCCTCCGGCAGCCCTGCTCCGAAAATGCGAACGTCTGCAGATAGCTCGCAGGCAGAAAGAGCTAGCCTGGAAAGCTGTTGCTCAGCCTCATCTGCCCATGGCACTGCTCGCACAGAGGCACAGAGACTGGGGCTGCTTGCTTGTCTTGTCCCCTCAAACTTCAAACGTAGCTTAGGTGGTCCGTGCCGGGTGCCTCCGGCAGCCCTGCTCCGAAAACGCAAACGTCTGCAGATAGCTCGCAGGCAGAAAGAGCTAGCCTGGAAAGCTGTTGCTCAGCCTCATCTGGCCATGGCACTGCTCGCACAGAGGCACAGAGACTGGGGCTGCTTGCTTGTCTTGTCCCCTCAAACTTCAAACGTAGCTTAGGTGGTCCGTGCCGGGTGCCTCCGGCAGCCCTGCTCCGAAAATGCGAACGTCTGCAGATAGCTCGCAGGCAGAAAGAGCTAGCCTGGAAAGCTGTTGCTCAGCCTCATCTGCCCATGGCACTGCTCGCACAGAGGCACAGAGACTGGGGCTGCTTGCTTGTCTTGTCCCCTCAAACTTCAAACGTAGCTTAGGTGGTCTGTGCCGGGCGCCTCCGGCAGCCCTGCTCCGAAAATGCGAACGTCTGCAGATAGCTCGCAGGCAGAAAGAGCTAGCCTGGAAAGCTGTTGCTCAGCCTCATCTGCCCATGGCACTGCTCGCACAGAGGCACAGAGACTGGGGCTGCTTGCTTGTCTTGTCCCCTCAAACTTCAAACGTAGCTTAGGTGGCCTGTGCCGGCCGCCTCCGGCAGCCCTGCTCCGAAAATGCCAACGTCTGCAGATAGCTCGCAGGCAGAAAGAGCTAGCCTGGAAAGCTGTTGCTCAGCCTCATCTGCCCATGGCACTGCTCGCACAGAGGCACAGAGACTGGGGCTGCTTGCTTGTCTTGTCCCCTCAAACTTCAAACGTAGCTTAGGTGGTCCGTGCCGGGTGCCTCCGGCAGCCCTGCTCCGAAAACGCAAACGTCTGCAGATAGCTCGCAGGCAGAAAGAGCTAGCCTGGAAAGCTGTTGCTCAGCCTCATCTGCCCATGGCACTGCTCGCACAGAGGCACAGAGACTGGGGCTGCTTGCTTGTCTTGTCCCCTCAAACTTCAAACGTAGCTTAGGTGGTCCGTGCCGGGCGCCTCCGGCAGCCCTGCTCCGAAAACGCAAACGTCTGCAGATAGCTCGCAGGCAGAAAGAGCTAGCCTGGAAAGCTGTTGCTCAGCCTCATCTGCCCATGGCACTGCTCGCACAGAGGCACAGAGACTGGGGCTGCTTGCTTGTCTTGTCCCCTCAAACTTCAAACGTAGCTTAGGTGGTCCGTGCCGGGTGCCTCCGGCAGCCCTGCTCCGAAAATGCGAACGTCTGCAGATAGCTCGCAGGCAGAAAGAGCTAGCCTGGAAAGCTGTTGCTCAGCCTCATCTGCCCATGGCACTGCTCGCACAGAGGCACAGAGACTGGGGCTGCTTGCTTGTCTTGTCCCCTCAAACTTCAAACGTAGCTTAGGTGGTCTGTGCCGGGCGCCTCCGGCAGCCCTGCTCCGAAAATGCGAACGTCTGCAGATAGCTCGCAGGCAGAAAGAGCTAGCCTGGAAAGCTGTTGCTCAGCCTCATCTGCCCATGGCACTGCTCGCACAGAGGCACAGAGACTGGGGCTGCTTGCTTGTCTTGTCCCCTCAAACTTCAAACGTAGCTTAGGTGGCCTGTGCCGGCCGCCTCCGGCAGCCCTGCTCCGAAAATGCCAACGTCTGCAGATAGCTCGCAGGCAGAAAGAGCTAGCCTGGAAAGCTGTTGCTCAGCCTCATCTGCCCATGGCACTGCTCGCACAGAGGCACAGAGACTGGGGCTGCTTGCTTGTCTTGTCCCCTCAAACTTCAAACGTAGCTTAGGTGGTCCGTGCCGGGTGCCTCCGGCAGCCCTGCTCCGAAAACGCAAACGTCTGCAGATAGCTCGCAGGCAGAAAGAGCTAGCCTGGAAAGCTGTTGCTCAGCCTCATCTGCCCATGGCACTGCTCGCACAGAGGCACAGAGACTGGGGCTGCTTGCTTGTCTTGTCCCCTCAAACTTCAAACGTAGCTTAGGTGGTCCGTGCCGGGCGCCTCCGGCAGCCCTGCTCCGAAAATGCAAACGTCTGCAGATAGCTCGCAGGCAGAAAGAGCTAGCCTGGAAAGCTGTTGCTCAGCCTCATCTGCCCATGGCACTGCTCGCACAGAGGCACAGAGACTGGGGCTGCTTGCTTGTCTTGTCCCCTCAAACTTCAAACGTAGCTTAGGTGGTCTGTGCCGGGCGCCTCCGGCAGCCCTGCTCCGAAAATGCGAACGTCTGCAGATAGCTCGCAGGCAGAAAGAGCTAGCCTGGAAAGCTGTTGCTCAGCCTCATCTGCCCATGGCACTGCTCGCACAGAGGCACAGAGACTGGGGCTGCTTGCTTGTCTTGTCCCCTCAAACTTCAAACGTAGCTTAGGTGGTCCGTGCCGGGCGCCTCCGGCAGCCCTGCTCCGAAAATGCGAACGTCTGCAGATAGCTCGCAGGCAGAAAGAGCTAGCCTGGAAAGCTGTTGCTCAGCCTCATCTGCCCATGGCACTGCTCGCACAGAGGCACAGAGACAGGGGCTGCTTGCTTGTCTTGTCCCCTCAAACTTCACACGTTGCTTAGGTGGTCCGTGCCGGGCGCCTCCGGCAGCCCTGCTCCAAAAATGCGAACGTCTGCAGATAGCTCGCAGGCAGAAAGAGCTAGCCTGGAAAGCTGTTGCTCAGCCTCATCTGCCCATGGCACTGCTCGCACAGAGGCACAGAGACTGGGGCTGCTTGCTTGTCTTGTCCCCTCAAACTTCAAACGTAGCTTAGGTGGTCTGTGCCGGGCGCCTCCGGCAGCCCTGCTCCGAAAACGCGAACGTCTGCAGATAGCTCGCAGGCAGAAAGAGCTAGCCTGGAAAGCTGTTGCTCAGCCTCATCTGCCCATGGCACTGCTCGCACAGAGGCACAGAGACTGGGGCTGCTTGCTTGTCTTGTCCCCTCAAACTTCAAACGTAGCTTAGTTGGTCCGTGCCGGGCGCCTCCGGCAGCCCTGCTCCGAAAATGCGAACGTCTGCAGATAGCTCGCAGGCAGAAAGAGCTAGCCTGGAAAGCTGTTGCTCAGCCTCATCTGCCCATGGCACTGCTCGCACAGAGGCACAGAGACTGGGGCTGCTTGCTTGTCTTGTCCCCTCAAACTTCAAACGTAGCTTAGGTGGTCTGTGCCGGGCGCCTCCAGCAGCCCTGCTCCGAAAATGCGAACGTCTGCAGATAGCTCGCAGGCAGAAAGAGCTAGCCTGGAAAGCTGTTGCTCAGCCTCATCTGCCCATGGCACTGCTCGCACAGAGGCACAGAGACTGGGGCTGCTTGCTTGTCTTGTCCCCTCAAACTTCAAACGTAGCTTAGGTGGTCCGTGCCGGGCGCCTCCGGCAGCCCAGCTCCGAAAATGCAAACGTGTGCAGATAGCTCGCAGGCAGAAAGAGCTAGCCTGGAAAGCTGTTGCTCAGCCTCATCTGCCCATGGCACTGCTCGCACAGAGGCACAGAGACTGGGGCTGCTTGCTTGTCTTGTCCCCTCAAACTTCAAACGTAGCTTAGGTGGTCTGTGCCGGGCGCCTCCGGCAGCCCTGCTCCGAAAATGCGAACGTCTGCAGATAGCTCGCAGGCAGAAAGAGCTAGCCTGGAAAGCTGTTGCTCAGCCTCATCTGGCCATGGCACTGCTCGCACAGAGGCACAGAGACTGGGGCTGCTTGCTTGTCTTGTCCCCTCAAACTTCAAACGTAGCTTAGGTGGTCTGTGCCGGGCGCCTCCGGCAGCCCTGCTCCGAAAATGCGAACGTCTGCAGATAGCTCGCAGGCAGAAAGAGCTAGCCTGGAAAGCTGTTGCTCAGCCTCATCTGCCCATGGCACTGCTCGCACAGAGGCACAGAGACTGGGGCTGCTTGCTTGTCTTGTCCCCTCAAACTTCAAACGTAGCTTAGGTGGTCCGTGCCGGGTGCCTCCGGCAGCCCTGCTCCGAAAACGCAAACGTCTGCAGATAGCTCGCAGGCAGAAAGAGCTAGCCTGGAAAGCTGTTGCTCAGCCTCATCTGCCCATGGCACTGCTCGCACAGAGGCACAGAGACTGGGGCTGCTTGCTTGTCTTGTCCCCTCAAACTTCAAATGTAGCTTAGGTGGTCCGTGCCGGGCGCCTCCGGCAGCCCTGCTCCGAAAATGCGAACGTCTGCAGATAGCTCGCAGGCAGAAAGAGCTAGCCTGGAAAGCTGTTGCTCAGCCTCATCTGCCCATGGCACTGCTCGCACAGAGGCACAGAGACTGGGGCTGCTTGCTTGTCTTGTCCCCTCAAACTTCAAACGTAGCTTAGGTGGTCTGTGCCGGGCGCCTCTGGCAGCCCTGCTCCGAAAATGCGAACGTCTGCAGATAGCTCGCAGGCAGAAAGAGCTAGCCTGGAAAGCTGTTGCTCAGCCTCATCTGCCCATGGCACTGCTCGCACAGAGGCACAGAGACTGGGGCTGCTTGCTTGTCTTGTCCCCTCAAACTTCAAACGTAGCTTAGGTGGTCTGTGCCGGGTGCCTCCGGCAGCCCTGCTCCGAAAACGCAAACGTCTGCAGATAGCTCGCAGGCAGAAAGAGCTAGCCTGGAAAGCTGTTGCTCAGCCTCATCTGCCCATGGCACTGCTCGCACAGAGGCACAGAGACTGGGGCTGCTTGCTTGTCTTGTCCCCTCAAACTTCAAATGTAGCTTAGTTGGTCCGTGCCGGGCGCCTCCGGCAGCCCTGCTCCGAAAATGCCAACGTCTGCAGATAGCTCGCAGGCAGAAAGAGCTAGCCTGGAAAGCTGTTGCTCAGCCTCATCTGCCCATGGCACTGCTCGCACAGAGGCACAGAGACTGGGGCTGCTTGCTTGTCTTGTCCCCTCAAACTTCAAACGTAGCTTAGGTGGTCTGTGCCGGGCGCCTCCGGCAGCCCTGCTCCGAAAATGCGAACGTCTGCAGATAGCTCGCAGGCAGAAAGAGCTAGCCTGGAAAGCTGTTGCTCAGCCTCATCTGCCCATGGCACTGCTCGCACAGAGGCACAGAGACTGGGGCTGCTTGCTTGTCTTGTCCCCTCAAACTTCAAACGTAGCTTAGGTGGCCTGTGCCGGCCGCCTTCGGCAGCCCTGCTCCGAAAATGCGAACGTCTGCAGATAGCTCGCAGGCAGAAAGAGCTAGCCTGGAAAGCTGTTGCTCAGCCTCATCTGCCCATGGCACTGCTCGCACAGAGGCACAGAGACTGGGGCTGCTTGCTTGTCTTGTCCCCTCAAACTTCAAACGTAGCTTAGGTGGTCCGTGCCGGGTGCCTCCGGCAGCCCTGCTCCGAAAACGCAAACGTCTGCAGATAGCTCGCAGGCAGAAAGAGCTAGCCTGGAAAGCTGTTGCTCAGCCTCATCTGCCCATGGCACTGCTCGCACAGAGGCACAGAGACTGGGGCTGCTTGCTTGTCTTGTCCCCTCAAACTTCAAACGTAGCTTAGGTGGTCCGTGCCGGGTGCCTCCGGCAGCCCTGCTCCGAAAACGCAAACGTCTGCAGATAGCTCGCAGGCAGAAAGAGCTAGCCTGGAAAGCTGTTGCTCAGCCTCATCTGCCCATGGCACTGCTCGCACAGAGGCACAGAGACTGGGGCTGCTTGCTTGTCTTGTCCCCTCAAACTTCAAATGTAGCTTAGTTGGTCCGTGCCGGGCGCCTCCGGCAGCCCTGCTCCGAAAATGCCAACGTCTGCAGATAGCTCGCAGGCAGAAAGAGCTAGCCTGGAAAGCTGTTGCTCAGCCTCATCTGCCCATGGCACTGCTCGCACAGAGGCACAGAGACTGGGGCTGCTTGCTTGTCTTGTCCCCTCAAACTTCAAATGTAGCTTAGGTGGTCCGTGCCGGGCGCCTCCGGCAGACCTGCTCCGAAAATGCGAACGTCTGCAGATAGCTCGCAGGCAGAAAGAGCTAGCCTGGAAAGCTGTTGCTCAGCCTCATCTGCCCATGGCACTGCTCGCACAGAGGCACAGAGACTGGGGCTGCTTGCTTGTCTTGTCCCCTCAAACTTCAAACGTAGCTTAGGTGGTCTGTGCCGGGCGCCTCCGGCAGCCCTGCTCCGAAAATGCGAACGTCTGCAGATAGCTCGCAGGCAGAAAGAGCTAGCCTGGAAAGCTGTTGCTCAGCCTCATCTGCCCATGGCACTGCTCGCACAGAGGCACAGAGACTGGGGCTGCTTGCTTGTCTTGTCCCCTCAAACTTCAAACGTAGCTTAGTTGGTCCGTGCCGGGCGTCTCCGGCAGCCCTGCTCCAAAAATGCGAACGTCTGCAGATAGCTCGCAGGCAGAAAGAGCTAGCCTGGAAAGCTGTTGCTCAGCCTCATCTGCCCATGGCACTGCTCGCACAGAGGCACAGAGACTGGGGCTGCTTGCTTGTCTTGTCCCCTCAAACTTCAAACGTAGCTTAGGTGGTCCGTGCCGGGCGCCTCCGGCAGCCCTGCTCCGAAAATGCGAACGTCTGCAGATAGCTCGCAGGCAGAAAGAGCTAGCCTGGAAAGCTGTTGCTCAGCCTCATCTGCCCATGGCACTGCTCGCACAGAGGCACAGAGACTGGGGCTGCTTGCTTGTCTTGTCCCCTCAAACTTCAAACGTAGCTTAGGTGGTCCGTGCCGGGCGCCTCCGGCAGCCCTGCTCCGAAAATGCGAACGTCTGCAGATAGCTCGCAGGCAGAAAGAGCTAGCCTGGAAAGCTGTTGCTCAGCCTCATCTGCCCATGGCACTGCTCGCACAGAGGCACAGAGACTGGGGCTGCTTGCTTGTCTTGTCCCCTCAAACTTCAAACGTAGCTTAGGTGGTCCGTGCCGGGCGCCTCCGGCAGCCCTGCTCCGAAAATGCCAACGTCTGCAGATAGCTCGCAGGCAGAAAGAGCTAGCCTGGAAAGCTGTTGCTCAGCCTGATCTGCCCATGGCACTGCTCGCACAGAGGCACAGAGACTGGGGCTGCTTGCTTGTCTTGTCCCCTCAAACTTCAAACGTAGCTTAGGTGGTCTGTGCCGGGCGCCTCCGGCAGCCCTGCTCCGAAAATGCGAACGTCTGCAGATAGCTCGCAGGCAGAAAGAGCTAGCCTGGAAAGCTGTTGCTCAGCCTCATCTGCCCATGGCACTGCTCGCACAGAGGCACAGAGACTGGGGCTGCTTGCTTGTCTTGTCCCCTCAAACTTCAAACGTAGCTTAGGTGGTCCGTGCCAGGCGCCTCCGGCAGCCCTGCTCCGAAAATGCGAACGTCTGCAGATAGCTCGCAGGCAGAAAGAGCTAGCCTGGAAAGCTGTTGCTCAGCCTCATCTGCCCATGGCACTGCTCGCACAGAGGCACAGAGACTGGGGCTGCTTGCTTGTCTTGTCCCCTCAAACTTCAAACGTAGCTTAGGTGGTCCGTGCCGGGTGCCTCCGGCAGCCCTGCTCCGAAAACGCAAACGTCTGCAGATAGCTCGCAGGCAGAAAGAGCTAGCCTGGAAAGCTGTTGCTCAGCCTCATCTGCCCATGGCACTGCTCGCACAGAGGCACAGAGACTGGGGCTGCTTGCTTGTCTTGTCCCCTCAAACTTCAAACGTAGCTTAGGTGGTCCGTGCCGGGTGCCTCCGGCAGCCCTGCTCCAAAAATGCGAACGTCTGCAGATAGCTCGCAGGCAGAAAGAGCTAGCCTGGAAAGCTGTTGCTCAGCCTCATCTGCCCATGGCACTGCTCGCACAGAGGCACAGAGACTGGGGCTGCTTGCTTGTCTTGTCCCCTCAAACTTCAAACGTAGCTTAGGTGGTCTGTGCCGGGCGCCTCCGGCAGCCCTGCTCCGAAAACGCGAACGTCTGCAGATAGCTCGCAGGCAGAAAGAGCTAGCCTGGAAAGCTGTTGCTCAGCCTCATCTGCCCATGGCACTGCTCGCACAGAGGCACAGAGACTGGGGCTGCTTGCTTGTCTTGTCCCCTCAAACTTCAAACGTAGCTTAGGTGGTCCGTGCCGGGCGTCTCCGGCAGCCCTGCTCCGAAAATGCGAACGTCTGCAGATAGCTCGCAGGCAGAAAGAGCTAGCCTGGAAAGCTGTTGCTCAGCCTCATCTGCCCATGGCACTGCTCGCACAGAGGCACAGAGACTGGGGCTGCTTGCTTGTCTTGTCCCCTCAAACTTCAAACGTAGCTTAGGTGGTCTGTGCCGGCCGCCTCCGGCAGCCCTGCTCCGAAAATGCGAACGTCTGCAGATAGCTCGCAGGCAGAAAGAGCTAGCCTGGAAAGCTGTTGCTCAGCCTCATCTGGCCATGGCACTGCTCGCACAGAGGCACAGAGACTGGGGCTGCTTGCTTGTCTTGTCCCCTCAAACTTCAAACGTAGCTTAGGTGGTCTGTGCCGGGCGCCTCCGGCAGCCCTGCTCCGAAAACGCGAACGTCTGCAGATAGCTCTCAGGCAGAAAGAGCTAGCCTGGAAAGCTGTTGCTCAGCCTCATCTGCCCATGGCACTGCTCGCACAGAGGCACAGAGACTGGGGCTGCTTGCTTGTCTTGTCCCCTCAAACTTCAAATGTAGCTTAGTTGGTCCGTGCCGGGCGCCTCCGGCAGCCCTGCTCCGAAAATGCCAACGTCTGCAGATAGCTCGCAGGCAGAAAGAGCTAGCCTGGAAAGCTGTTGCTCAGCCTCATCTGCCCATGGCACTGCTCGCACAGAGGCACAGAGACTGGGGCTGCTTGCTTGTCTTGTCCCCTCAAACTTCAAACGTACCTTAGGTGGTCCGTGCCGGGCGCCTCCGCAAGCCCTGCTCCGAAAATGCAAACGTCTGCAGATAGCTCGCAGGCAGGAAGAGCTAGCCTGGAAAGCTGTTGCTCAGCCTCATCTGGCCATGGCACTGCTCGCACAGAGGCACAGAGACTGGGGCTGCTTGCTTGTCTTGTCCCCTCAAACTTCAAACGTAGCTTAGGTGGTCCGTGCCGGGCGCCTCCGGCAGCCCTGCTCCGAAAATGCAAACGTCTGCAGATAGCTCGCAGGCAGAAAGAGCTAGCCTGGAAAGCTGTTGCTCAGCCTCATCTGCCCATGGCACTGCTCGCACAGAGGCACAGAGACTGGGGCTGCTTGCTTGTCTTGTCCCCTCAAACTTCAAATGTAGCTTAGGTGGTCTGTGCCGGGCGCCTCCGGCAGCCCTGCTCCGAAAATGCGAACGTCTGCAGATAGCTCGCAGGCAGAAAGAGCTAGCCTGGAAAGCTGTTGCTCAGCCTCATCTGCCCATGGCACTGCTCGCACAGAGGCACAGAGACTGGGGCTGCTTGCTTGTCTTGTCCCCTCAAACTTCAAACGTAGCTTAGGTGGTCTGTGCCGGGTGCCTCCGGCAGCCCTGCTCCGAAAACGCAAACGTCTGCAGATAGCTCGCAGGCAGAAAGAGCTAGCCTGGAAAGCTGTTGCTCAGCCTCATCTGCCCATGGCACTGCTCGCACAGAGGCACAAAGACTGGGGCTGCTTGCTTGTCTTGTCCCCTCAAACTTCAAATGTAGCTTAGTTGGTCCGTGCCGGGCGCCTCCGGCAGCCCTGCTCCGAAAATGCCAACGTCTGCAGATAGCTCGCAGGCAGAAAGAGCTAGCCTGGAAAGCTGTTGCTCAGCCTCATCTGCCCATGGCACTGCTCGCACAGAGGCACAGAGACTGGGGCTGCTTGCTTGTCTTGTCCCCTCAAACTTCAAACGTAGCTTAGGTGGCCTGTGCCGGGCGCCTCCGGCAGCCCTGCTCCGAAAATGCAAACGTCTGCAGATAGCTCGCAGGCAGAAAGAGTTAGCCTGGAAAGCTGTTGCTCAGCCTCATCTGCCCATGGCACTGCTCGCACAGAGGCACAGAGACTGGGGCTGCTTGCTTGTCTTGTCCCCTCAAACTTCAAACGTATCTTAAGTGATCTGTGCCGGGCGCTTCCGGCAGCCCTGCTCCGAAAATGCGAACGTCTGCAGATAGCTCGCAGGCAGAAAGAGCTAGCCTGGAAAGCTGTTGCTCAGCCTCATCTGCCCATGGCACTGCTCGCACAGAGGCACAGAGACTGGGGCTGCTTGCTTGTCTTGTCCCCTCAAACTTCAAACGTATCTTAGGTGGTCTGTGCCGGGCGCCTCCGGCAGCCCTGCTCCGAAAACGCAAACGTCTGCAGATAGCTCGCAGGCAGAAAGAGCTAGCCTGGAAAGCTGTTGCTCAGCCTCATCTGCCCATGGCACTGCTCGCACAGAGGCACAGAGACTGGGGCTGCTTGCTTGTCTTGTCCCCTCAAACTTCAAACGTATCTTAGGTGGTCTGTGCCGGGCGCCTCCGGCAGCCCTGCTCCGAAAACGCAAACGTCTGCAGATAGCTCGCAGGCAGAAAGAGCTAGCCTGGAAAGCTGTTGCTCAGCCTCATCTGCCCATGGCACTGCTCGCACAGAGGCACAGAGACTGGGGCTGCTTGCTTGTCTTGTCCCCTCAAACTTCAAACGTATCTTAGGTGGTCTGTGCCGGGCGCCTCCGGCAGCCCTGCTCCGAAAACGCAAACGTCTGCAGATAGCTCGCAGGCAGAAAGAGCTAGCCTGGAAAGCTGTTGCTCAGCCTCATCTGCCCATGGCACTGCTCGCACAGAGGCACAGAGACTGGGGCTGCTTGCTTGTCTTGTCCCCTCAAACTTCAAACGTAGCTTAGGTGGTCTGTGCCGGGCGCCTCCGGCAGCCCTGCTCCGAAAATGCGAACGTCTGCAGATAGCTGGCAGGCAGAAAGAGCTAGCCTGGAAAGCTGTTGCTCAGCCTCATCTGCCCATGGCACTGCTCGCACAGAGGCACAGAGACTGGGGCTGCTTGCTTGTCTTGTCCCCTCAAACTTCAACCGTAGCTTAGGTGGTCCGTGCCGGGTGCCTCCGGCAGCCCTGCTCCAAAAATGCGAACGTCTGCAGATAGCTCGCAGGCAGAAAGAGCTAGCCTGGAAAGCTGTTGCTCAGCCTCATCTGCCCATGGCACTGCTCGCACAGAGGCACAGAGACTGGGGCTGCTTGCTTGTCTTGTCCCCTCAAACTTCAAACGTAGCTTAGGTGGTCCGTGCCGGGCGTCTCCGGCAGCCCTGCTCCGAAAATGCGAACGTCTGCAGATAGCTCGCAGGCAGAAAGAGCTAGCCTGGAAAGCTGTTGCTCAGCCTCATCTGCCCATGGCACTGCTCGCACAGAGGCACAGAGACTTGGGCTGCTTGCTTGTCTTGTCCCCTCAAACTTCAAACGTAGCTTAGGTGGCCTGTGCCGGCCGCCTCCGGCAGCCCTGCTCCGAAAATGCGAACGTCTGCAGATAGCTCGCAGGCAGAAAGAGCTAGCCTGGAAAGCTGTTGCTCAGCCTCATCTGCCCATGGCACTGCTCGCACAGAGGCACAGAGACTGGGGCTGCTTGCTTGTCTTGTCCCCTCAAACTTCAAACGTAGCTTAGGTGGTCCGTGCCGGGTGCCTCCGGCAGCCCTGCTCCGAAAACGCAAACGTCTGCAGATAGCTCGCAGGCAGAAAGAGCTAGCCTGGAAAGCTGTTGCTCAGCCTCATCTGCCCATGGCACTGCTCGCACAGAGGCACAGAGACTGGGGCTGCTTGCTTGTCTTGTCCCCTCAAACTTCAAACGTAGCTTAGGTGGTCCGTGCCGGGTGCCTCCGGCAGCCCTGCTCCGAAAATGCGAACGTCTGCAGATAGCTCGCAGGCAGAAAGAGCTAGCCTGGAAAGCTGTTGCTCAGCCTCATCTGCCCATGGCACTGCTCGCACAGAGGCACAGAGACTGGGGCTGCTTGCTTGTCTTGTCCCCTCAAACTTCAAATGTAGCTTAGTTGGTCCGTGCCGGGCGCCTCCGGCAGCCCTGCTCCGAAAATGCCAACGTCTGCAGATAGCTCGCAGGCAGAAAGAGCTAGCCTGGAAAGCTGTTGCTCAGCCTCATCTGCCCATGGCACTGCTCGCACAGAGGCACAGAGACTGGGGCTGCTTGCTTGTCTTGTCCCCTCAAACTTCAAACGTAGCTTAGGTGGTCCGTGCCGGGTGCCTCCGGCAGCCCTGCTCCGAAAATGCGAACGTCTGCAGATAGCTCGCAGGCAGAAAGAGCTAGCCTGGAAAGCTGTTGCTCAGCCTCATCTGCCCATGGCACTGCTCGCACAGAGGCACAGAGACTGGGGCTGCTTGCTTGTCTTGTCCCCTCAAACTTCAAACGTAGCTTAGGTGGTCCGTGCCGGGTGCCTCCGGCAGCCCTGCTCCGAAAACGCAAACGTCTGCAGATAGCTCGCAGGCAGAAAGAGCTAGCCTGGAAAGCTGTTGCTCAGCCTCATCTGCCCATGGCACTGCTCGCACAGAGGCACAGAGACTGGGGCTGCTTGCTTGTCTTGTCCCCTCAAACTTCAAATGTAGCTTAGTTGGTCCGTGCCGGGCGCCTGCGGCAGCCCTGCTCCGAAAATGCGAACGTCTGCAGATAGCTCGCAGGCAGAAAGAGCTAGCCTGGAAAGCTGTTGCTCAGCCTCATCTGCCCATGGCACTGCTCGCACAGAGGCACAGAGACTGGGGCTGCTTGCTTGTCTTGTCCCCTCAAACTTCAAATGTAGCTTAGGTGGTCCGTGCCGGGCGCCTCCGGCAGACCTGCTCCGAAAATGCGAACGTCTGCAGATAGCTCGCAGGCAGAAAGAGCTAGCCTGGAAAGCTGTTGCTCAGCCTCATCTGCCCATGGCACTGCTCGCACAGAGGCACAGAGACTGGGGCTGCTTGCTTGTCTTGTCCCCTCAAACTTCAAACGTAGCTTAGGTGGTCTGTGCCGGGCGCCTCCGGCAGCCCTGCTCCGAAAATGCGAACGTCTGCAGATAGCTCGCAGGCAGAAAGAGCTAGCCTGGAAAGCTGTTGCTCAGCCTCATCTGCCCATGGCACTGCTCGCACAGAGGCACAGAGACTGGGGCTGCTTGCTTGTCTTGTCCCCTCAAACTTCAAACGTAGCTTAGTTGGTCCGTGCCGGGCGTCTCCGGCAGCCCTGCTCCAAAAATGCGAACGTCTGCAGATAGCTCGCAGGCAGAAAGAGCTAGCCTGGAAAGCTGTTGCTCAGCCTCATCTGCCCATGGCACTGCTCGCACAGAGGCACAGAGACTGGGGCTGCTTGCTTGTCTTGTCCCCTCAAACTTCAAACGTAGCTTAGGTGGTCCGTGCCGGGCGCCTCCGGCAGCCCTGCTCCGAAAATGCGAACGTCTGCAGATAGCTCGCAGGCAGAAAGAGCTAGCCTGGAAAGCTGTTGCTCAGCCTCATCTGCCCATGGCACTGCTCGCACAGAGGCACAGAGACTGGGGCTGCTTGCTTGTCTTGTCCCCTCAAACTTCAAACGTAGCTTAGGTGGTCCGTGCCGGGCGCCTCCGGCAGCCCTGCTCCGAAAATGCGAACGTCTGCAGATAGCTCGCAGGCAGAAAGAGCTAGCCTGGAAAGCTGTTGCTCAGCCTCATCTGCCCATGGCACTGCTCGCACAGAGGCACAGAGACTGGGGCTGCTTGCTTGTCTTGTCCCCTCAAACTTCAAACGTAGCTTAGGTGGTCCGTGCCGGGCGCCTCCGGCAGCCCTGCTCCGAAAATGCCAACGTCTGCAGATAGCTCGCAGGCAGAAAGAGCTAGCCTGGAAAGCTGTTGCTCAGCCTGATCTGCCCATGGCACTGCTCGCACAGAGGCACAGAGACTGGGGCTGCTTGCTTGTCTTGTCCCCTCAAACTTCAAACGTAGCTTAGGTGGTCTGTGCTGGGCGCCTCCGGCAGCCCTGCTCCGAAAATGCGAACGTCTGCAGATAGCTCGCAGGCAGAAAGAGCTAGCCTGGAAAGCTGTTGCTCAGCCTCATCTGCCCATGGCACTGCTCGCACAGAGGCACAGAGACTGGGGCTGCTTGCTTGTCTTGTCCCCTCAAACTTCAAACGTAGCTTAGGTGGTCCGTGCCAGGCGCCTCCGGCAGCCCTGCTCCGAAAATGCGAACGTCTGCAGATAGCTCGCAGGCAGAAAGAGCTAGCCTGGAAAGCTGTTGCTCAGCCTCATCTGCCCATGGCACTGCTCGCACAGAGGCACAGAGACTGGGGCTGCTTGCTTGTCTTGTCCCCTCAAACTTCAAACGTAGCTTAGGTGGTCCGTGCCGGGTGCCTCCGGCAGCCCTGCTCCGAAAACGCAAACGTCTGCAGATAGCTCGCAGGCAGAAAGAGCTAGCCTGGAAAGCTGTTGCTCAGCCTCATCTGCCCATGGCACTGCTCGCACAGAGGCACAGAGACTGGGGCTGCTTGCTTGTCTTGTCCCCTCAAACTTCAAACGTAGCTTAGGTGGTCCGTGCCGGGTGCCTCCGGCAGCCCTGCTCCAAAAATGCGAACGTCTGCAGATAGCTCGCAGGCAGAAAGAGCTAGCCTGGAAAGCTGTTGCTCAGCCTCATCTGCCCATGGCACTGCTCGCACAGAGGCACAGAGACTGGGGCTGCTTGCTTGTCTTGTCCCCTCAAACTTCAAACGTAGCTTAGGTGGTCTGTGCCGGGCGCCTCCGGCAGCCCTGCTCCGAAAACGCGAACGTCTGCAGATAGCTCGCAGGCAGAAAGAGCTAGCCTGGAAAGCTGTTGCTCAGCCTCATCTGCCCATGGCACTGCTCGCACAGAGGCACAGAGACTGGGGCTGCTTGCTTGTCTTGTCCCCTCAAACTTCAAACGTAGCTTAGGTGGTCCGTGCCGGGCGCCTCCGGCAGCCCTGCTCCGAAAATGCGAACGTCTGCAGATAGCTGGCAGGCAGAAAGAGCTAGCCTGGAAAGCTGTTGCTCAGCCTCATCTGCCCATGGCACTGCTCGCACAGAGGCACAGAGACTGGGGCTGCTTGCTTGTCTTGTCCCCTCAAACTTCAAACGTAGCTTAGGTGGTCTGTGCCGGCCGCCTCCGGCAGCCCTGCTCCGAAAATGCGAACGTCTGCAGATAGCTCGCAGGCAGAAAGAGCTAGCCTGGAAAGCTGTTGCTCAGCCTCATCTGGCCATGGCACTGCTCGCACAGAGGCACAGAGACTGGGGCTGCTTGCTTGTCTTGTCCCCTCAAACTTCAAACGTAGCTTAGGTGGTCTGTGCCGGGCGCCTCCGGCAGCCCTGCTCCGAAAACGCGAACGTCTGCAGATAGCTCTCAGGCAGAAAGAGCTAGCCTGGAAAGCTGTTGCTCAGCCTCATCTGCCCATGGCACTGCTCGCACAGAGGCACAGAGACTGGGGCTGCTTGCTTGTCTTGTCCCCTCAAACTTCAAATGTAGCTTAGTTGGTCCGTGCCGGGCGCCTCCGGCAGCCCTGCTCTGAAAATGCCAACGTCTGCAGATAGCTCGCAGGCAGAAAGAGCTAGCCTGGAAAGCTGTTGCTCAGCCTCATCTGCCCATGGCACTGCTCGCACAGAGGCACAGAGACTGGGGCTGCTTGCTTGTCTTGTCCCCTCAAACTTCAAACGTACCTTAGGTGGTCCGTGCCGGGCGCCTCCGCAAGCCCTGCTCCGAAAATGCAAACGTCTGCAGATAGCTCGCAGGCAGGAAGAGCTAGCCTGGAAAGCTGTTGCTCAGCCTCATCTGCCCATGGCACTGCTCGCACAGAGGCACAGAGACTGGGGCTGCTTGCTTGTCTTGTCCCCTCAAACTTCAAACGTAGCTTAGGTGGTCCGTGCCGGGCGCCTCCGGCAGCCCTGCTCCGAAAATGCAAACGTCTGCAGATAGCTCGCAGGCAGAAAGAGCTAGCCTGGAAAGCTGTTGCTCAGCCTCATCTGCCCATGGCACTGCTCGCACAGAGGCACAGAGACTGGGGCTGCTTGCTTGTCTTGTCCCCTCAAACTTCAAATGTAGCTTAGGTGGTCTGTGCCGGGCGCCTCCGGCAGCCCTGCTCCGAAAATGCGAACGTCTGCAGATAGCTCGCAGGCAGAAAGAGCTAGCCTGGAAAGCTGTTGCTCAGCCTCATCTGCCCATGGCACTGCTCGCACAGAGGCACAGAGACTGGGGCTGCTTGCTTGTCTTGTCCCCTCAAACTTCAAACGTAGCTTAGGTGGTCTGTGCCGGGTGCCTCCGGCAGCCCTGCTCCGAAAACGCAAACGTCTGCAGATAGCTCGCAGGCAGAAAGAGCTAGCCTGGAAAGCTGTTGCTCAGCCTCATCTGCCCATGGCACTGCTCGCACAGAGGCACAAAGACTGGGGCTGCTTGCTTGTCTTGTCCCCTCAAACTTCAAATGTAGCTTAGTTGGTCCGTGCCGGGCGCCTCCGGCAGCCCTGCTCCGAAAATGCCAACGTCTGCAGATAGCTCGCAGGCAGAAAGAGCTAGCCTGGAAAGCTGTTGCTCAGCCTCATCTGCCCATGGCACTGCTCGCACAGAGGCACAGAGACTGGGGCTGCTTGCTTGTCTTGTCCCCTCAAACTTCAAACGTAGCTTAGGTGGCCTGTGCCGGGCGCCTCCGGCAGCCCTGCTCCGAAAATGCAAACGTCTGCAGATAGCTCGCAGGCAGAAAGAGTTAGCCTGGAAAGCTGTTGCTCAGCCTCATCTGCCCATGGCACTGCTCGCACAGAGGCACAGAGACTGGGGCTGCTTGCTTGTCTTGTCCCCTCAAACTTCAAACGTATCTTAAGTGATCTGTGCCGGGCGCTTCCGGCAGCCCTGCTCCGAAAATGCGAACGTCTGCAGATAGCTCGCAGGCAGAAAGAGCTAGCCTGGAAAGCTGTTGCTCAGCCTCATCTGCCCATGGCACTGCTCGCACAGAGGCACAGAGACTGGGGCTGCTTGCTTGTCTTGTCCCCTCAAACTTCAAACGTATCTTAGGTGGTCTGTGCCGGGCGCCTCCGGCAGCCCTGCTCCGAAAACGCAAACGTCTGCAGATAGCTCGCAGGCAGAAAGAGCTAGCCTGGAAAGCTGTTGCTCAGCCTCATCTGCCCATGGCACTGCTCGCACAGAGGCACAGAGACTGGGGCTGCTTGCTTGTCTTGTCCCCTCAAACTTCAAACGTATCTTAGGTGGTCTGTGCCGGGCGCCTCCGGCATCCCTGCTCCGAAAACGCAAACGTCTGCAGATAGCTCGCAGGCAGAAAGAGCTAGCCTGGAAAGCTGTTGCTCAGCCTCATCTGCCCATGGCACTGCTCGCACAGAGGCACAGAGACTGGGGCTGCTTGCTTGTCTTGTCCCCTCAAACTTCAAACGTATCTTAGGTGGTCTGTGCCGGGCGCCTCCGGCAGCCCTGCTCCGAAAACGCAAACGTCTGCAGATAGCTCGCAGGCAGAAAGAGCTAGCCTGGAAAGCTGTTGCTCAGCCTCATCTGCCCATGGCACTGCTCGCACAGAGGCACAGAGACTGGGGCTGCTTGCTTGTCTTGTCCCCTCAAACTTCAAACGTAGCTTAGGTGGTCTGTGCCGGGCGCCTCCGGCAGCCCTGCTCCGAAAATGCGAACGTCTGCAGATAGCTCGCAGGCAGAAAGAGCTAGCCTGGAAAGCTGTTGCTCAGCCTCATCTGCCCATGGCACTGCTCGCACAGAGGCACAGAGACTGGGGCTGCTTGCTTGTCTTGTCCCCTCAAACTTCAAACGTAGCTTAGGTGGTCCGTGCCGGGCGCCTCCGGCAGCCCTGCTCCAAAAATGCGAACGTCTGCAGATAGCTCGCAGGCAGAAAGAGCTAGCCTGGAAAGCTGTTGCTCAGCCTCATCTGCCCATGGCACTGCTCGCACAGAGGCACAGAGACTGGGGCTGCTTGCTTGTCTTGTCCCCTCAAACTTCAAACGTAGCTTAGGTGGTCCGTGCCGGGCGTCTCCGGCAGCCCTGCTCCGAAAATGCGAACGTCTGCAGATAGCTCGCAGGCAGAAAGAGCTAGCCTGGAAAGCTGTTGCTCAGCCTCATCTGCCCATGGCACTGCTCGCACAGAGGCACAGAGACTTGGGCTGCTTGCTTGTCTTGTCCCCTCAAACTTCAAACGTAGCTTAGGTGGCCTGTGCCGGCCGCCTCCGGCAGCCCTGCTCCGAAAATGCGAACGTCTGCAGATAGCTCGCAGGCAGAAAGAGCTAGCCTGGAAAGCTGTTGCTCAGCCTCATCTGCCCATGGCACTGCTCGCACAGAGGCACAGAGACTGGGGCTGCTTGCTTGTCTTGTCCCCTCAAACTTCAAACGTAGCTTAGGTGGTCCGTGCCGGGTGCCTCCGGCAGCCCTGCTCCGAAAACGCAAACGTCTGCAGATAGCTCGCAGGCAGAAAGAGCTAGCCTGGAAAGCTGTTGCTCAGCCTCATCTGCCCATGGCACTGCTCGCACAGAGGCACAGAGACTGGGGCTGCTTGCTTGTCTTGTCCCCTCAAACTTCAAACGTAGCTTAGGTGGTCCGTGCCGGGTGCCTCCGGCAGCCCTGCTCCGAAAATGCGAACGTCTGCAGATAGCTCGCAGGCAGAAAGAGCTAGCCTGGAAAGCTGTTGCTCAGCCTCATCTGCCCATGGCACTGCTCGCACAGAGGCACAGAGACTGGGGCTGCTTGCTTGTCTTGTCCCCTCAAACTTCAAATGTAGCTTAGTTGGTCCGTGCCGGGCGCCTCCGGCAGCCCTGCTCCGAAAATGCCAACGTCTGCAGATAGCTCGCAGGCAGAAAGAGCTAGCCTGGAAAGCTGTTGCTCAGCCTCATCTGCCCATGGCACTGCTCGCACAGAGGCACAGAGACTGGGGCTGCTTGCTTGTCTTGTCCCCTCAAACTTCAAACGTAGCTTAGGTGGTCCGTGCCGGGTGCCTCCGGCAGCCCTGCTCCGAAAATGCGAACGTCTGCAGATAGCTCGCAGGCAGAAAGAGCTAGCCTGGAAAGCTGTTGCTCAGCCTCATCTGCCCATGGCACTGCTCGCACAGAGGCACAGAGACTGGGGCTGCTTGCTTGTCTTGTCCCCTCAAACTTCAAACGTAGCTTAGGTGGTCCGTGCCGGGTGCCTCCGGCAGCCCTGCTCCGAAAACGCAAACGTCTGCAGATAGCTCGCAGGCAGAAAGAGCTAGCCTGGAAAGCTGTTGCTCAGCCTCATCTGCCCATGGCACTGCTCGCACAGAGGCACAGAGACTGGGGCTGCTTGCTTGTCTTGTCCCCTCAAACTTCAAATGTAGCTTAGTTGGTCCGTGCCGGGCGCCTGCGGCAGCCCTGCTCCGAAAATGCGAACGTCTGCAGATAGCTCGCAGGCAGAAAGAGCTAGCCTGGAAAGCTGTTGCTCAGCCTCATCTGCCCATGGCACTGCTCGCACAGAGGCACAGAGACTGGGGCTGCTTGCTTGTCTTGTCCCCTCAAACTTCAAACGTAGCTTAGGTGGTCTGTGCCGGGCGCCTCCAGCAGCCCTGCTCCGAAAATGCGAACGTCTGCAGATAGCTCGCAGGCAGAAAGAGCTAGCCTGGAAAGCTGTTGCTCAGCCTCATCTGCCCATGGCACTGCTCGCACAGAGGCACAGAGACTGGGGCTGCTTGCTTGTCTTGTCCCCTCAAACTTCAAACGTAGCTTAGGTGGTCCGTGCCGGGCGCCTCCGGCAGCCCTGCTCCGAAAATGCAAACGTCTGCAGATAGCTCGCAGGCAGAAAGAGCTAGCCTGGAAAGCTGTTGCTCAGCCTCATCTGCCCATGGCACTGCTCGCACAGAGGCACAGAGACTGGGGCTGCTTGCTTGTCTTGTCCCCTCAAACTTCAAACGTAGCTTAGGTGGTCTGTGCCGGGCGCCTCCGGCAGCCCTGCTCCGAAAATGCGAACGTCTGCAGATAGCTCGCAGGCAGAAAGAGCTAGCCTGGAAAGCTGTTGCTCAGCCTCATCTGCCCATGGCACTGCTCGCACAGAGGCACAGAGACTGGGGCTGCTTGCTTGTCTTGTCCCCTCAAACTTCAAACGTAGCTTAGGTGGTCTGTGCCGGGCGCCTCCGGCAGCCCTGCTCCGAAAATGCGAACGTCTGCAGATAGCTCGCAGGCAGAAAGAGCTAGCCTGGAAAGCTGTTGCTCAGCCTCATCTGCCCATGGCACTGCTCGCACAGAGGCACAGAGACTGGGGCTGCTTGCTTGTCTTGTCCCCTCAAACTTCAAACGTAGCTTAGGTGGTCCGTGCCGGGTGCCTCCGGCAGCCCTGCTCCGAAAATGCGAACGTCTGCAGATAGCTCGCAGGCAGAAAGAGCTAGCCTGGAAAGCTGTTGCTCAGCCTCATCTGCCCATGGCACTGCTCGCACAGAGGCACAGAGACTGGGGCTGCTTGCTTGTCTTGTCCCCTCAAACTTCAAATGTAGCTTAGGTGGTCCGTGCCGGGCGCCTCCGGCAGCCCTGCTCCGAAAATGCGAACGTCTGCAGATAGCTCGCAGGCAGAAAGAGCTAGCCTGGAAAGCTGTTGCTCAGCCTCATCTGCCCATGGCACTGCTCGCACAGAGGCACAGAGACTGGGGCTGCTTGCTTGTCTTGTCCCCTCAAACTTCAAACGTAGCTTAGGTGGTCTGTGCCGGGCGCCTCTGGCAGCCCTACTCCGAAAATGCGAACGTCTGCAGATAGCTCGCAGGCAGAAAGAGCTAGCCTGGAAAGCTGTTGCTCAGCCTCATCTGCCCATGGCACTGCTCGCACAGAGGCACAGAGACTGGGGCTGCTTGCTTGTCTTGTCCCCTCAAACTTCAAACGTAGCTTAGGTGGTCTGTGCCGGGTGCCTCCGGCAGCCCTGCTCCGAAAACGCAAACGTCTGCAGATAGCTCGCAGGCAGAAAGAGCTAGCCTGGAAAGCTGTTGCTCAGCCTCATCTGCCCATGGCACTGCTCGCACAGAGGCACAGAGACTGGGGCTGCTTGCTTGTCTTGTCCCCTCAAACTTCAAATGTAGCTTAGTTGGTCCGTGCCGGGCGCCTCCGGCAGCCCTGCTCCGAAAATGCCAACGTCTGCAGATAGCTCGCAGGCAGAAAGAGCTAGCCTGGAAAGCTGTTGCTCAGCCTCATCTGCCCATGGCACTGCTCGCACAGAGGCACAGAGACTGGGGCTGCTTGCTTGTCTTGTCCCCTCAAACTTCAAACGTAGCTTAGGTGGTCTGTGCCGGGCGCCTCCGGCAGCCCTGCTCCGAAAATGCGAACGTCTGCAGATAGCTCGCAGGCAGAAAGAGCTAGCCTGGAAAGCTGTTGCTCAGCCTCATCTGCCCATGGCACTGCTCGCACAGAGGCACAGAGACTGGGGCTGCTTGCTTGTCTTGTCCCCTCAAACTTCAAACGTAGCTTAGGTGGTCTGTGCCGGCCGCCTTCGGCAGCCCTGCTCCGAAAATGCGAACGTCTGCAGATAGCTCGCAGGCAGAAAGAGCTAGCCTGGAAAGCTGTTGCTCAGCCTCATCTGCCCATGGCACTGCTCGCACAGAGGCACAGAGACTGGGGCTGCTTGCTTGTCTTGTCCCCTCAAACTTCAAACGTAGCTTAGGTGGTCCGTGCCGCGTGCCTCCGGCAGCCCTGCTCCGAAAACGCAAACGTCTGCAGATAGCTCGCAGGCAGAAAGAGCTAGCCTGGAAAGCTGTTGCTCAGCCTCATCTGCCCATGGCACTGCTCGCACAGAGGCACAGAGACTGGGGCTGCTTGCTTGTCTTGTCCCCTCAAACTTCAAACGTAGCTTAGGTGGTCCGTGCTGGGTGCCTCCGGCAGCCCTGCTCCGAAAACGCAAACGTCTGCAGATAGCTCGCAGGCAGAAAGAGCTAGCCTGGAAAGCTGTTGCTCAGCCTCATCTGCCCATGGCACTGCTCGCACAGAGGCACAGAGACTGGGGCTGCTTGCTTGTCTTGTCCCCTCAAACTTCAAATGTAGCTTAGTTGGTCCGTGCCGGGCGCCTCCGGCAGCCCTGCTCCGAAAATGCCAACGTCTGCAGATAGCTCGCAGGCAGAAAGAGCTAGCCTGGAAAGCTGTTGCTCAGCCTCATCTGCCCATGGCACTGCTCGCACAGAGGCACAGAGACTGGGGCTGCTTGCTTGTCTTGTCCCCTCAAACTTCAAACGTAGCTTAGGTGGTCTGTGCCGGGCGCCTCCAGCAGCCCTGCTCCGAAAATGCGAACGTCTGCAGATAGCTCGCAGGCAGAAAGAGCTAGCCTGGAAAGCTGTTGCTCAGCCTCATCTGCCCATGGCACTGCTCGCACAGAGGCACAGAGACTGGGGCTGCTTGCTTGTCTTGTCCCCTCAAACTTCAAACGTAGCTTAGGTGGTCCGTGCCGGGCGCCTCCGGCAGCCCTGCTCCGAAAATGCAAACGTCTGCAGATAGCTCGCAGGCAGAAAGAGCTAGCCTGGAAAGCTGTTGCTCAGCCTCATCGGCCCATGGCACTGCTCGCACAGAGGCACAGAGACTGGGGCTGCTTGCTTGTCTTGTCCCCTCAAACTTCAAACGTATCTTAAGTGATCTGTGCCGGGCGCTTCCGGCAGCCCTGCTCCGAAAATGCGAACGTCTGCAGATAGCTCGCAGGCAGAAAGAGCTAGCCTGGAAAGCTGTTGCTCAGCCTCATCTGCCCATGGCACTGCTCGCACAGAGGCACAGAGACTGGGGCTGCTTGCTTGTCTTGTCCCCTCAAACTTCAAACGTAGCTTAGGTGGTCTGTGCCGGGCGCCTCCGGCAGCCCTGCTCCGAAAATGCGAACGTCTGCAGATAGCTCGCAGGCAGAAAGAGCTAGCCTGGAAAGCTGTTGCTCAGCCTCATCTGCCCATGGCACTGCTCGCACAGAGGCACAGAGACTGGGGCTGCTTGCTTGTCTTGTCCCCTCAAACCTCAAACGTAGCTTAGGTGGTCCGTGCCGGGCGCCTCCGGCAGCCCTGCTCCGAAAATGCGAACGTCTGCAGATAGCTCGCAGCCAGAAAGAGCTAGCCTGGAAAGCTGTTGCTCAGCCTCATCTGCCCATGGCACTGCTCGCACAGAGGCACAGAGACTGGGGCTGCTTGCTTGTCTTGTCCCCTCAAACTTCAAACGTAGCTTAGGTGGTCTGTGCCGGGCGCCTCTGGCAGCCCTGCTCCGAAAATGCGAACGTCTGCAGATAGCTCGCAGGCAGAAAGAGCTAGCCTGGAAAGCTGTTGCTCAGCCTCATCTGCCCATGGCACTGCTCGCACAGAGGCACAGAGACAGGGGCTGCTTGCTTGTCTTGTCCCCTCAAACTTCAAACGTAGCTTAGGTGGTCCGTGCCGGGCGCCTCCGGCAGCCCTGCTCCAAAAATGCGAACGTCTGCAGATAGCTCGCAGGCAGAAAGAGCTAGCCTGGAAAGCTGTTGCTCAGCCTCATCTGCCCATGGCACTGCTCGCACAGAGGCACAGAGACTGGGGCTGCTTGCTTGTCTTGTCCCCTCAAACTTCAAACGTAGCTTAGGTGGTCTGTGCCGGGCGCCTCCGGCAGCCCTGCTCCGAAAACGCGAACGTCTGCAGATAGCTCGCAGGCAGAAAGAGCTAGCCTGGAAAGCTGTTGCTCAGCCTCATCTGCCCATGGCACTGCTCGCACAGAGGCACAGAGACTGGGGCTGCTTGCTTGTCTTGTCCCCTCAAACTTCAAACGTAGCTTAGGTGGTCCGTGCCGGGCGTCTCCGGCAGCCCTGCTCCGAAAATGCGAACGTCTGCAGATAGCTCGCAGGCAGAAAGAGCTAGCCTGGAAAGCTGTTGCTCAGCCTCATCTGCCCATGGCACTGCTCGCACAGAGGCACAGAGACTGGGGCTGCTTGCTTGTCTTGTCCCCTCAAACTTCAAACGTAGCTTAGGTGGTCTGTGCCGGGCGCCTCCGGCAGCCCTGCTCCGAAAATGCGAACGTCTGCAGATAGCTCGCAGGCAGAAAGAGCTAGCCTGGAAAGCTGTTGCTCAGCCTCATCTGGCCATGGCACTGCTCGCACAGAGGCACAGAGACTGGGGCTGCTTGCTTGTCTTGTCCCCTCAAACTTCAAACGTATCTTAAGTGATCCGTGCCGGGCGCTTCCGGCAGCCCTGCTCCGAAAATGCGAACGTCTGCAGATAGCTCGCAGGCAGAAAGAGCTAGCCTGGAAAGCTGTTGCTCAGCCTCATCTGCCCATGGCACTGCTCGCACAGAGGCACAGAGACTGGGGCTGCTTGCTTGTCTTGTCCCCTCAAACTTCAAACGTAGCTTAGGTGGTCTGTGCCGGGCGCCTCCGGCAGCCCTGCTCCGAAAATGCGAACGTCTGCAGATAGCTCGCAGGCAGAAAGAGCTAGCCTGGAAAGCTGTTGCTCAGCCTCATCTGCCCATGGCACTGCTCGCACAGAGGCACAGAGACTGGGGCTGCTTGCTTGTCTTGTCCCCTCAAACCTCAAACGTAGCTTAGGTGGTCCGTGCCGGGCGCCTCCGGCAGACCTGCTCCGAAAATGCGAACGTCTGCAGATAGCTCGCAGGCAGAAAGAGCTAGCCTGGAAAGCTGTTGCTCAGCCTCATCTGCCCATGGCACTGCTCGCACAGAGGCACAGAGACTGGGGCTGCTTGCTTGTCTTGTCCCCTCAAACTTCAAATGTAGCTTAGGTGGTCCGTGCCGGGCGCCTCCGTCAGACCTGCTCCGAAAATGCGAACGTCTGCAGATAGCTCGCAGGCAGAAAGAGCTAGCCTGGAAAGCTGTTGCTCAGCCTCATCTGCCCATGGCACTGCTCGCACAGAGGCACAGAGACTGGGGCTGCTTGCTTGTCTTGTCCCCTCAAACTTCAAACGTAGCTTAGGTGGTCTGTGCCGGGCGCCTCCGGCAGCCCTGCTCCGAAAATGCGAACGTCTGCAGATAGCTCGCAGGCAGAAAGAGCTAGCCTGGAAAGCTGTTGCTCAGCCTCATCTGCCCATGGCACTGCTCGCACAGAGGCACAGAGACTGGGGCTGCTTGCTTGTCTTGTCCCCTCAAACTTCAAACGTAGCTTAGTTGGTCCGTGCCGGGCGTCTCCGGCAGCCCTGCTCCGAAAATGCGAACGTCTGCAGATAGCTCGCAGGCAGAAAGAGCTAGCCTGGAAAGCTGTTGCTCAGCCTCATCTGCCCATGGCACTGCTCGCACAGAGGCACAGAGACTGGGGCTGCTTGCTTGTCTTGTCCCCTCAAACTTCAAACGTAGCTTAGGTGGTCCGTGCCGGGCGCCTCCGGCAGCCCTGCTCCGAAAATGCGAACGTCTGCAGATAGCTCGCAGGCAGAAAGAGCTAGCCTGGAAAGCTGTTGCTCAGCCTCATCTGCCCATGGCACTGCTCGCACAGAGGCACAGAGACTGGGGCTGCTTGCTTGTCTTGTCCCCTCAAACTTCAAACGTAGCTTAGGTGGTCCGTGCCGGGCGCCTCCGGCAGCCCTGCTCCGAAAATGCGAACGTCTGCAGATAGCTCGCAGGCAGAAAGAGCTAGCCTGGAAAGCTGTTGCTCAGCCTCATCTGGCCATGGCACTGCTCGCACAGAGGCACAGAGACTGGGGCTGCTTGCTTGTCTTGTCCCCTCAAACTTCAAACGTAGCTTAGGTGGTCCGTGCCGGGCGCCTCCGGCAGCCCTGCTCCGAAAATGCCAACGTCTGCAGATAGCTCGCAGGCAGAAAGAGCTAGCCTGGAAAGCTGTTGCTCAGCCTGATCTGCCCATGGCACTGCTCGCACAGAGGCACAGAGACTGGGGCTGCTTGCTTGTCTTGTCCCCTCAAACTTCAAACGTAGCTTAGGTGGTCTGTGCCGGGCGCCTCCGGCAGCCCTGCTCCGAAAATGCGAACGTCTGCAGATAGCTCGCAGGCAGAAAGAGCTAGCCTGGAAAGCTGTTGCTCAGCCTCATCTGCCCATGGCACTGCTCGCACAGAGGCACAGAGACTGGGGCTGCTTGCTTGTCTTGTCCCCTCAAACTTCAAACGTAGCTTAGGTGGTCCGTGCCGGGCGCCTCCGGCAGCCCTGCTCCGAAAATGCGAACGTCTGCAGATAGCTCGCAGGCAGAAAGAGCTAGCCTGGAAAGCTGTTGCTCAGCCTCATCTGCCCATGGCACTGCTCGCACAGAGGCACAGAGACTGGGGCTGCTTGCTTGTCTTGTCCCCTCAAACTTCAAACGTAGCTTAGGTGGTCCGTGCCGGGTGCCTCCGGCAGCCCTGCTCCGAAAACGCAAACGTCTGCAGATAGCTCGCAGGCAGAAAGAGCTAGCCTGGAAAGCTGTTGCTCAGCCTCATCTGCCCATGGCACTGCTCGCACAGAGGCACAGAGACTGGGGCTGCTTGCTTGTCTTGTCCCCTCAAACTTCAAACGTAGCTTAGGTGGTCCGTGCCGGGTGCCTCCGGCAGCCCTGCTCCAAAAATGCGAACGTCTGCAGATAGCTCGCAGGCAGAAAGAGCTAGCCTGGAAAGCTGTTGCTCAGCCTCATCTGCCCATGGCACTGCTCGCACAGAGGCACAGAGACTGGGGCTGCTTGCTTGTCTTGTCCCCTCAAACTTCAAACGTAGCTTAGGTGGTCTGTGCCGGGCGCCTCCGGCAGCCCTGCTCCGAAAACGCGAACGTCTGCAGATAGCTCGCAGGCAGAAAGAGCTAGCCTGGAAAGCTGTTGCTCAGCCTCATCTGCCCATGGCACTGCTCGCACAGAGGCACAGAGACTGGGGCTGCTTGCTTGTCTTGTCCCCTCAAACTTCAAACGTAGCTTAGGTGGTCCGTGCCGGGCGTCTCCGGCAGCCCTGCTCCGAAAATGCGAACGTCTGCAGATAGCTCGCAGGCAGAAAGAGCTAGCCTGGAAAGCTGTTGCTCAGCCTCATCTGCCCATGGCACTGCTCGCACAGAGGCACAGAGACTGGGGCTGCTTGCTTGTCTTGTCCCCTCAAACTTCAAACGTAGCTTAGGTGGTCTGTGCCGGCCGCCTCCGGCAGCCCTGCTCCGAAAATGCGAACGTCTGCAGATAGCTCGCAGGCAGAAAGAGCTAGCCTGGAAAGCTGTTGCTCAGCCTCATCTGGCCATGGCACTGCTCGCACAGAGGCACAGAGACTGGGGCTGCTTGCTTGTCTTGTCCCCTCAAACTTCAAACGTAGCTTAGGTGGTCTGTGCCGGGCGCCTCCGGCAGCCCTGCTCCGAAAACGCGAACGTCTGCAGATAGCTCGCAGGCAGAAAGAGCTAGCCTGGAAAGCTGTTGCTCAGCCTCATCTGCCCATGGCACTGCTCGCACAGAGGCACAGAGACTGGGGCTGCTTGCTTGTCTTGTCCCCTCAAACTTCAAATGTAGCTTAGTTGGTCCGTGCCGGGCGCCTCCGGCAGCCCTGCTCCGAAAATGCCAACGTCTGCAGATAGCTCGCAGGCAGAAAGAGCTAGCCTGGAAAGCTGTTGCTCAGCCTCATCTGCCCATGGCACTGCTCGCACAGAGGCACAGAGACTGGGGCTGCTTGCTTGTCTTGTCCCCTCAAACTTCAAACGTAGCTTAGGTGGTCCGTGCCGGGCGCCTCCGGCAGCCCTGCTCCGAAAATGCAAACGTCTGCAGATAGCTCGCAGGCAGGAAGAGCTAGCCTGGAAAGCTGTTGCTCAGCCTCATCTGGCCATGGCACTGCTCGCACAGAGGCACAGAGACTGGGGCTTCTTGCTTGTCTTGTCCCCTCAAACTTCAAACGTAGCTTAGGTGGTCCGTGCCGGGCGCCTCCGGCAGCCCTGCTCCGAAAATGCAAACGTCTGCAGATAGCTCGCAGGCAGAAAGAGCTAGCCTGGAAAGCTGTTGCTCAGCCTCATCTGCCCATGGCACTGCTCGCACAGAGGCACAGAGACTGGGGCTGCTTGCTTGTCTTGTCCCCTCAAACTTCAAATGTAGCTTAGGTGGTCTGTGCCGGGCGCCTCCGGCAGCCCTGCTCCGAAAATGCGAACGTCTGCAGATAGCTCGCAGGCAGAAAGAGCTAGCCTGGAAAGCTGTTGCTCAGCCTCATCTGCCCATGGCACTGCTCGCACAGAGGCACAGAGACTGGGGCTGCTTGCTTGTCTTGTCCCCTCAAACTTCAAATGTAGCTTAGGTGGTCTGTGCCGGGTGCCTCCGGCAGCCCTGCTCCGAAAACGCAAACGTCTGCAGATAGCTCGCAGGCAGAAAGAGCTAGCCTGGAAAGCTGTTGCTCAGCCTCATCTGCCCATGGCACTGCTCGCACAGAGGCACAGAGACTGGGGCTGCTTGCTTGTCTTGTCCCCTCAAACTTCAAACGTAGCTTAGGTGGTCTGTGCCGGGCGCCTCTGGCAGCCCTGCTCCGAAAATGCGAACATCTGCAGATAGCTCGCAGGCAGAAAGAGCTAGCCTGGAAAGCTGTTGCTCAGCCTCATCTGCCCATGGCACTGCTCGCACAGAGGCACAGAGACTGGGGCTGCTTGCTTGTCTTGTCCCCTCAAACTTCAAACGTAGCTTAGGTGGTCTGTGCCGGGCGCCTCCGGCAGCCCTGCTCCGAAAATGCGAACGTCTGCAGATAGCTCGCAGGCAGAAAGAGCTAGCCTGGAAAGCTGTTGCTCAGCCTCATCTGCCCATGGCACTGCTCGCACAGAGGCACAGAGACTGGGGCTGCTTGCTTGTCTTGTCCCCTCAAACTTCAAACGTAGCTTAGGTGGTCCGTGCCGGGTGCCTCCGGCAGCCCTGCTCCGAAAACGCAAACGTCTGCAGATAGCTCGCAGGCAGAAAGAGCTAGCCTGGAAAGCTGTTGCTCAGCCTCATCTGCCCATGGCACTGCTCGCACAGAGGCACAGAGACTGGGGCTGCTTGCTTGTCTTGTCCCCTCAAACTTCAAATGTAGCTTAGGTGGTCCGTGCCGGGTGCCTCCGGCAGCCCTGCTCCGAAAATGCGAACGTCTGCAGATAGCTCGCAGGCAGAAAGAGCTAGCCTGGAAAGCTGTTGCTCAGCCTCATCTGCCCATGGCACTGCTCGCACAGAGGCACAGAGACTGGGGCTGCTTGCTTGTCTTGTCCCCTCAAACTTCAAACGTAGCTTAGGTGGTCGGTGCCGGGCGCCTCCGGCAGCCCTGCTCCGAAAATGCGAACGTCTGCAGATAGCTCGCAGGCAGAAAGAGCTAGCCTGGAAAGCTGTTGCTCAGCCTCACCTGGCCATGGCACTGCTCACACAGAGGCACAGAGACTGGGGCTGCTTGCTTGTCTTGCCCCCTCAAACTTCAAACGTAGCTTAGGTGGTCCGTGCCGGGCGCCTCCGGCAGCCCTGCTCCGAAAATGCAAACGTCTGCAGATAGCTCGCAGGCAGAAAGAGCTAGCCTGGAAAGCTGTTGCTCAGCCTCATCTGCCCATGGCACTGCTCGCACAGAGGCACAGAGACTGGGGCTGCTTGCTTGTCTTGTCCCCTCAAACTTCAAACGTAGCTTAGGTGGTCCGTGCCGGGCGCCTCCGTCAGCCCTGCTCCGAAAATGCGAACGTCTGCAGATAGCTCGCAGGCAGAAAGAGCTAGCCTGGAAAGCTGTTGCTCAGCCTCATCTGCCCATGGCACTGCTCGCACAGAGGGACAGAGACTGGGGCTGCTTGCTTGTCGTGTCCCCTCAAACTTCAAACGTAGCTTAGGTGGTCCGTGCCGGGTGCCTCCGGCAGCCCTGCTCCGAAAACGCAAACGTCTGCAGATAGCTCGCAGGCAGAAAGAGCTAGCCTGGAAAGCTGTTGCTCAGCCTCATCTGCCCATGGCACTGCTCGCACAGAGGCACAGAGACTGGGGCTGCTTGCTTGTCTTGTCCCCTCAAACTTCAAACGTAGCTTAGGTGGTCTGTGCCAGGCGCCTCCGGCAGCCCTGCTCCGAAAATGCAAACGTCTGCAGATAGCTCGCAGGCAGAAAGAGCTAGCCTGGAAAGCTGTTGCTCAGCCTCATCTGGCCATGGCACTGCCCGCACAGAGGCACAGAGACTGGGGCTGCTTGCTTGTCTTGTCCCCTCAAACTTCAAACGTAGCTTAGGTGGTCCGTGCCGGGCGCCTCCGGCAGCCCTGCTCCGAAAATGCAAACGTCTGCAGATAGCTCGCAGGCAGAAAGAGCTAGCCTGGAAAGCTGTTGCTCAGCCTCATCTGCCCATGGCACTGCTCGCACAGAGGCACAGAGACTGGGGCTGCTTGGTTGTCTTGTCCCCTCAAACTTCAAACGTATCTTAAGTGATCCGTGCCGGGCGCTTCCGGCAGCCCTGCTCCGAAAATGCAAACGTCTGCAGATAGCTCGCAGGCAGAAAGAGCTAGCCGGGAAAGCTGTTGCTCAGCCTCATCTGCCCATGGCACTGCTCGCACAGAGGCACAGAGACTGGGGCTGCTTGCTTGTCTTGTCCCCTCAAACTTCAAACGTAGCTTAGGTGGTCCGTGCCGGGCGCCTCCGGCAGCCCTGCTCCGAAAATGCAAACGTCTGCAGATAGCTCGCAGGCAGAAAGAGCTAGCCTGGAAAGCTGTTGCTCAGCCTCATCTGCCCATGGCACTGCTCGCGCAGAGGCACAGAGACTGGGGCTGCTTGCTTGTCTTGTCCCCTCAAACTTCAAACGTATCTTAAGTGACCCGTGCCGGGCGCTTCCGGCAGCCCTGCTCCGAAAATGCGAACGTCTGCAGATAGCTCGCAGGCAGAAAGAGCTAGCCTGGAAAGCTGTTGCTCAGCCTCATCTGCCCATGGCACTGCTCGCACAGAGGCACAGAGACTGGGGCTGCTTGCTTGTCTTGTCCCCTCAAACTTCAAACGTAGCTTAGGTGGTCTGTGCCGGGCGACTCCGGCAGCCCTGCTCCGAAAATGCGAACGTCTGCAGATAGCTCGCAGGCAGAAAGAGCTAGCCTGGAAAGCTGTTGCTCAGCCTCATCTGCCCATGGCACTGCTCGCACAGAGGCACAGAGACTGGGGCTGCTTGCTTGTCTTGCACCCTCAAACTTCAAACGTAGCTTAGGTGGTCCGTGCCGGGCGCCTCCGGCAGCCCTGCTCCGAAAATGCAAACGTCTGCAGACAGCTCGCAGGCAGAAAGAGCTAGCCTGGAAAGCTGTTGCTCAGCCTCATCTGCCCATGGCACTGCTCGCACAGAGGCACAGAGACTGGGGCTGCTTGCTTGTCTTGTCCCCTCAAACTTCAAACGTATCTTAAGTGATCCGTGCCGGGCGCTTCCGGCAGCCCTTCTCCGAAAATGCGAACGTCTGCAGATAGCTCGCAGGCAGAAAGAGCTAGCCTGGAAAGCTGTTGCTCAGCCTCATCTGGCCATGGCACTGCTCACACAGAGGCACAGAGACTGGGGCTGCTTGCTTGTCTTGCCCCCTCAAACTTCAAACGTAGCTTAGGTGGTCCGTGCCGGGCGCCTCCGGCAGCCCTGCTCCGAAAATGCAAACGTCTGCAGATAGATCGCAGGCAGAAAGAGCTAGCCTGGAAAGCTGTTGCTCAGCCTCATCTGCCCATGGCACTGCTCGCACAGAGGCACAGAGACTGGGGCTGCTTGCTTGTCTTGTCCCCTCAAACTTCAAACGTAGCTTAGGTGGTCCATGCCGGGCGCCTCCGGCAGCCCTGCTCCGAAAATGCGAACGTCTGCAGATAGCTCGCAGGCAGAAAGAGCTAGCCTGGAAAGCTGTTGCTCAGCCTCATCTGCCCATGGCACTGCTCGCACAGAGGCACAGAGACTGGGGCTGCTTGCTTGTCGTGTCTCCTCAAACTTCAAATGTAGCTTAGGTGGTCCGTGGCGGGCGCCTCCGGCAGCCCTGCTCCGAAAATGCAAACGTCTGCAGATAGCTCGCAGGCAGAAAGAGCTAGCCTGGAAAGCTGTTGCTCAGCCTCATCTGCCCATGGCGCTGCTCGCGCAGAGGCACAGAGACTGGGGCTGCTTGGTTGTCTTGTCCCCTCAAACTTCAAACGTATCTTAAGTGATCCGTGCCGGGCGCTTCCGGCAGCCCTGCTCCGAAAATGCGAACGTCTGCAGATAGCTCGCAGGCAGAAAGAGCTAGCCTGGAAAGCTGTTGCTCAGCCTCATCTGCCCATGGCACTGCTCGCACAGAGGCACAGAGACTGGGGCTGCTTGCTTGTCTTGTCCCCTCAAACTTCAAACGTAGCTTAGGTGGTCCGTGCCGGGTGCCTCCGGCAGCCCTGCTCCGAAAATGCAAACGTCTGCAGATAGCTCGCAGGCAGAAAGAGCTAGCCTGGAAAGCTGTTGCTCAGCCTCATCTGCCCATGGCACTGCTCGCGCAGAGGCACAGAGACTGGGGCTGCTTACTTGTCTTGTCCCCTCAAACTTCAAACGTATCTTAAGTGATCCGTGCCGGGCGCTTCCGGCAGCCCTGCTCCGAAAATGCGAACATCTGCAGATAGATCGCAGGCAGAAAGAGCTAGCCTGGAAAGCTGTTGCTCAGCCTCATCTGCCCATGGCACTGCTCGCACAGAGGCACAGAGACTGGGGCTGCTTGCTTGTCTTGTCCCCTCAAACTTCAAACGTATCTTAGGTGGTCTGTGCCGGGCGCCTGCGGCAGCCCTGCTCCGAAAATGCGAACGTCTGCAGATAGCTCGCAGGCAGAAAGAGCTAGCCTGGAATGCTGTTGCTCAGCCTCATCTGCCCATGGCACTGCTCGCACAGAGGCACAGAGACTGGGGCTGCTTGCTTGTCTTGTCCCCTCAAACTTCAAACGTAGCTTAGGTGGTCTGTGCCGGGCGCCTCCGGCAGCCCTGCTCCGAAAATGCAAACGTCTGCAGATAGCTCGCAGGCAGAAAGAGCTAGCCTGGAAAGCTGTTGCTCAGCCTCATCTGCCCATGGCACTGCTCGCACAGAGGCACAGAGACTGGGGCTGCTTGCTTGTCTTGTCCCCTCAAACTTCAAACGTATCTTAAGTGATCCGTGCCGGGCGCTTCCGGCAGCCCTTCTCCGAAAATGCGAACGTCTGCAGATAGCTCGCAGGCAGAAAGAGCTAGCCTGGAAAGCTGTTGCTCAGCCTCATCTGCCCATGGCACTGCTCGCACAGAGGCACAGACACTGGGGCTGCTTGCTTGTCTTGTCCCCTCAAACTTCAAACGTAGCTTAGGTGGTCTGTGCCGGGCGCCTCCGGCAGCCCTGCTCCGAAAATGCGAACGTCTGCAGATAGCTCGCAGGCAGAAAGAGCTAGCCTGGAAAGCTGTTGCTCAGCCGCATCTGCCCATGGCACTGCTCGCACAGAGGCACAGAGACTGGGGCTGCTTGCTTGTCTTGTCCCCTCAAACTTCAAACGTAGCTTAGGTGGTCCGTGCCGGGTGCCTCCGGCAGCCCTGCTCCGAAAACGCAAACGTCTGCAGATAGCTCGCAGGCAGAAAGAGCTAGCCTGGAAAGCTGTTGCTCAGCCTCATCTGCCCATGGCACTGCTCGCGCAGAGGCACAGAGACTGGGGCTGCTTGGTTGTCTTGTCCCCTCAAACTTCAAACGTATCTTAAGTGATCCGTGCCGGGCGCTTCCGGCAGCCCTGCTCCGAAAATGCGAACGTCTGCAGATAGCTCGCAGGCAGAAAGAGCTAGCCTGGAAAGCTGTTGCTCAGCCTCATCTGCCCATGGCACTGCTCGCACAGAGGCACAGAGACTGGGGCTGCTTGCTTGTCTTGTCCCCTCAAACTTCAAACGTAGCTTAGGTGCTCCGTGCCGGGCGCCTCCGGCAGCCCTGCTCCGAAAATGCAAACGTCTGCAGATAGCTCGCAGGCAGAAAGAGCTAGCCTGGAAGGCTGTTGCTCAGCCTCATCTGCCCATGGCACTGCTCGCGCAGAGACACAGAGACTGGGGCTGCTTGCTTGTCTTGTCCCCTCAAACTTCAAACGTATCTTAAGTGATCCGTGCCGGGCGCTTCCGGCAGCCCTGCTCCGAAAATGCGAACGTCTGCAGATAGCTCGCAGGCAGAAAGAGCTAGCCTGGAAAGCTGTTGCTCAGCCTCATCTGCCCATGGCACTGCTCGCACAGAGGCACAGAGACTGGGGCTGCTTGCTTGTCTTGTCCCCTCAAACTTCAAACGTAGCTTAGGTGGTCTGTGCCGGGCGCCTCCGGCAGCCCTGCTCCGAAAATGCGAACGTCTGCAGATAGCTCGCAGGCAGAAAGAGCTAGCCTGGAAAGCTGTTGCTCAGCCTCATCTGCCCATGGCACTGCTCGCGCAGAGACACAGAGAATGGGGCTGCTTGCTTGTCTTGTCCCCTCAAACCTCAAACGTATCTTAAGTGATCCGTGCCGGGCGCTTCCGGCAGCCCTGCTCCGAAAACGCGAACGTCTGCAGATAGCTCGCAGGCAGAAAGAGCTAGCCTGGAAAGCTGTTGCTCAGCCTCATCTGCCCATGGCACTGCTCGCACAGAGGCACAGAGACTGGGGCTGCTTGCTTGTCTTGTCCCCTCAAACTTCAAACGTAGCTTAGGTGGTCTGTGCCGGGCGCCTCCGGCAGCCCTGCTCCGAAAATGCGAACGTCTGCAGATAGCTCGCAGGCAGAAAGAGCTAGCCTGGAAAGCTGTTGCTCAGCCTCATCTGCCCATGGCACTGCTCGCACAGAGGCACAGAGACTGGGGCTGCTTGCTTGTCTTGTCCCCTCAAACTTCAAACGTAGCTTAGGTGGTCTGTGCCGGGCGCCTCCGGCAGCCCTGCTCCGAAAATGCGAACGTCTGCAGATAGCTCGCAGGCAGAAAGAGCTAGCCTGGAAAGCTGTTGCTCAGCCTCATCTGCCCATGGCACTGCTCGCACAGAGGCACAGAGACTGGGGCTGCTTGCTTGTCTTGTCCCCTCAAACTTCAAACGTAGCTTAGGTCGTCTGTGCCAGGCGCCTCCGGCAGCCCTGCTCCGAAAATGCGAACATCTGCAGATAGCTCGCAGGCAGAAAGAGCTAGCCTGGAAAGCTGTTGCTCAGCCTCATCTGGCCATGGCACTGCCCGCACAGAGGCACAGAGACTGGGGCTGCTTGCTTGTCTTGTCCCCTCAAACTTCAAACGTAGCTTAGGTGGTCCGTGCCGGGCGCCTCCGGCAGCCCTGCTCCGAAAATGCAAACGTCTGCAGATAGCTCGCAGGCAGAAAGAGCTAGCCTGGAAAGCTGTTGCTCAGCCTCATCTGCCCATGGCACTGCTCGCACAGAGGCACAGAGACTGGGGCTGCTTGGTTGTCTTGTCCCCTCAAACTTCAAACGTATCTTAAGTGATCCGTGCCGGGCGCTTCCGGCAGCCCTGCTCCGAAAATGCAAACGTCTGCAGATAGCTCGCAGGCAGAAAGAGCTAGCCGGGAAAGCTGTTGCTCAGCCTCATCTGCCCATGGCACTGCTCGCACAGAGGCACAGAGACTGGGGCTGCTTGCTTGTCTTGTCCCCTCAAACTTCAAACGTAGCTTAGGTGGTCCGTGCCGGGCGCCTCCGGCAGCCCTGCTCCGAAAATGCAAACGTCTGCAGATAGCTCGCAGGCAGAAAGAGCTAGCCTGGAAAGCTGTTGCTCAGCCTCATCTGCCCATGGCACTGCTCGCGCAGAGGCACAGAGACTGGGGCTGCTTGCTTGTCTTGTCCCCTCAAACTTCAAACGTATCTTAAGTGACCCGTGCCGGGCGCTTCCGGCAGCCCTGCTCCGAAAATGCGAACGTCTGCAGATAGCTCGCAGGCAGAAAGAGCTAGCCTGGAAAGCTGTTGCTCAGCCTCATCTGCCCATGGCACTGCTCGCACAGAGGCACAGAGACTGGGGCTGCTTGCTTGTCTTGTCCCCTCAAACTTCAAACGTAGCTTAGGTGGTCTGTGCCGGGCGCCTCCGGCAGCCCTGCTCCGAAAATGCGAACGTCTGCAGATAGCTCGCAGGCAGAAAGAGCTAGCCTGGAATGCTGTTGCTCAGCCTCATCTGCCCATGGCACTGCTCGCACAGAGGCACAGAGACTGGGGCTGCTTGCTTGTCTTGCACCCTCAAACTTCAAACGTAGCTTAGGTGGTCCGTGCCGGGCGCCTCCGGCAGCCCTGCTCCGAAAATGCAAACGTCTGCAGACAGCTCGCAGGCAGAAAGAGCTAGCCTGGAAAGCTGTTGCTCAGCCTCATCTGCCCATGGCACTGCTCGCACAGAGGCACAGAGACTGGGGCTGCTTGCTTGTCTTGTCCCCTCAAACTTCAAATGTAGCTTAAGTGATCCGTGCCGGGCGCTTCCGGCAGCCCTTCTCCGAAAATGCGAACGTCTGCAGATAGCTCGCAGGCAGAAAGAGCTAGCCTGGAAAGCTGTTGCTCAGCCTCATCTGCCCATGGCACTGCTCGCACAGAGGCACAGAGACTGGGGCTGCTTGCTTGTCTTGTCCCCTCAAACTTCAAACGTAGCTTAGGTGGTCTGTGCTGGGCGCCTCCGGCAGCCCTGCTCCGAAAATGCGAACGTCTGCAGATAGCTCGCAGGCAGAAAGAGCTAGCCTGGAAAGCTGTTGCTCAGCCTCATCTGCCCATGGCACTGCTCGCACAGAGGCACAGAGACTGGGGCTGCTTGCTTGTCGTGTCCCCTCAAACTTCAAACGTAGCTTAGGTGGTCCGTGCCGGGTGCCTCCGGCAGCCCTGCTCCGAAAACGCAAACGTCTGCAGATAGCTCGCAGGCAGAAAGAGCTAGCCTGGAAAGCTGTTGCTCAGCCTCATCTGCCCATGGCACTGCTCGCACAGAGGCACAGAGACTGGGGCTGCTTGCTTGTCTTGTCCCCTCAAACTTCAAACGTAGCTTAGGTGGTCTGTGCCAGGCGCCTCCGGCAGCCCTGCTCCGAAAATGCGAACATCTGCAGATAGCTCGCAGGCAGAAAGAGCTAGCCTGGAAAGCATTTGCTCAGCCTCATCTGGCCATGGCACTGCCCGCACAGAGGCACAGAGACTGGGGCTGCTTGCTTGTCTTGTCCCCTCAAACTTCAAACATAACTTAGGTGGTCCGTGCCGGGCGCCTCCGGCAGCCCTGCTTCGAAAATGCGAACGTCTGCAGATAGCTCGCAGGCAGAAAGAGCTAGCCTGGAAAGCTGTTGCTCAGCCTCATCTGGCCATGGCACTGCTCACACAGAGGCACAGAGACTGGGGCTGCTTGCTTGTCTTGCCCCCTCAAACTTCAAACGTAGCTTAGGTGGTCCGTGCCGGGCGCCTCCGGCAGCCCTGCTCCGAAAATGCAAACGTCTGCAGATAGATCGCAGGCAGAAAGAGCTAGCCTGGAAAGCTGTTGCTCAGCCTCATCTGCCCATGGCACTGCTCGCACAGAGGCACAGAGACTGGGGCTGCTTGCTTGTCTTGTCACCTCAAACTTCAAACGTAGCTTAGGTGGTCCATGCCGGGCGCCTCCGGCAGCCCTGCTCCGAAAATGCGAACGTCTGCAGATAGCTCGCAGGCAGAAAGAGCTAGCCTGGAAAGCTGTTGCTCAGCCTCATCTGCCCATGGCACTGCTCGCACAGAGGCACAGAGACTGGGGCTGCTTGCTTGTCGTGTCCCCTCAAACTTCAAATGTAGCTTAGGTGGTCCGTGCCGGGCGCCTCCGGCAGCCCTTCTCCGAAAATGCAAACGTCTGCAGATAGCTCGCAGGCAGAAAGAGCTAGCCTGGAAAGCTGTTGCTCAGCCTCATCTGCCCATGGCGCTGCTCGCGCAGAGGCACAGAGACTGGGGCTGCTTGCTTGTCTTGTCCCCTCAAACTTCAAACGTAGCTTAGGTGGTCTGTGCCGGGCGCCTCCGGCAGCCCTGCTCCGAAAATGCGAACGTCTGCAGATAGCTCGCAGGCAGAAAGAGCTAGCCTGGAAAGCTGTTGCTCAGCCGCATCTGCCCATGGCACTGCTCGCACAGAGGCACAGAGACTGGGGCTGCTTGCTTGTCTTGTCCCCTCAAACTTCAAACGTAGCTTAGGTGGTCCGTGCCGGGTGCCTCCAGCAGCCCTGCTCCGAAAACGCAAACGTCTGCAGATAGCTCGCAGGCAGAAAGAGCTAGCCTGGAAAGCTGTTGCTCAGCCTCATCTGCCCATGGCACTGCTCGCGCAGAGGCACAGAGACTGGGGCTGCTTGGTTGTCTTGTCCCCTCAAACTTCAAACGTATCTTAAGTGATCCGTGCCGGGCGCTTCCGGCAGCCCTGCTCCGAAAATGCGAACGTCTGCAGATAGCTCGCAGGCAGAAAGAGCTAGCCTGGAAAGCTGTTGCTCAGCCTCATCTGCCCATGGCACTGCTCGCACAGAGGCACAGAGACTGGGGCTGCTTGCTTGTCTTGTCCCCTCAAACTTCAAACGTAGCTTAGGTGGTCCGTGCCGGGCGCCTCCGGCAGCCCTGCTCCGAAAATGCAAACGTCTGCAGATAGCTCGCAGGCAGAAAGAGCTAGCCTGGAAGGCTGTTGCTCAGCCTCATCTGCCCATGGCACTGCTCGCGCAGAGACACAGAGACTGGGGCTGCTTGCTTGTCTTGTCCCCTCAAACTTCAAACGTATCTTAAGTGATCCGTGCCGGGCGCTTCCGGCAGCCCTGCTCCGAAAATGCGAACGTCTGCAGATAGCTCGCAGGCAGAAAGAGCTAGCCTGGAAAGCTGTTGCTCAGCCTCATCTGCCCATGGCACTGCTCGCACAGAGGCACAGAGACTGGGGCTGCTTGCTTGTCTTGTCCCCTCAAACTTCAAACGTAGCTTAGGTGGTCTGTGCCGGGCGCCTCCGGCAGCCCTGCTCCGAAAATGCGAACGTCTGCAGATAGCTCGCAGGCAGAAAGAGCTAGCCTGGAAAGCTGTTGCTCAGCCTCATCTGCCCATGGCACTGCTCGCACAGAGGCACAGAGACTGGGGCTGCTTGCTTGTCTTGTCCCCTCAAACTTCAAACGTAGCTTAGGTGGTCTGTGCCGGGCGCCTCCGGCAGCCCTGCTCCGAAAATGCGAACGTCTGCAGATAGCTCGCAGGCAGAAAGAGCTAGCCTGGAAAGCTGTTGCTCAGCCTCATCTGCCCATGGCACTGCTCGCACAGAGGCACAGAGACTGGGGCTGCTTGCTTGTCTTGTCCCCTCAAACTTCAAACGTAGCTTAGGTGGTCTGTGCCGGCCGCCTCCGGCAGCCCTGCTCCGAAAATGCGAACGTCTGCAGATAGCTCGCAGGCAGAAAGAGCTAGCCTGGAATGCTGTTGCTCAGCCTCATCTGCCCATGGCACTGCTCGCACAGAGGCACAGAGACTGGGGCTGCTTGCTTGTCTTGTCCCCTCAAACTTCAAACGTAGCTTAGGTGGTCCGTGCCGGGCGCCTCCGGCAGCCCTGCTCCGATAATGCAAACGTCTGCAGATAGCTGGCAGGCAGAAAGAGCTAGCCTGGAAAGCTGTTGCTCAGCCTCATCTGCCCATGGCACTGCTCGCACAGAGGCACAGAGACTGGGGCTGCTTGCTTGTCTTGTCCCCTCAAACTTCAAACGTATCTTAAGTGATCCGTGCCGGGCGCTTCCGGCAGCCCTTCTCCGAAAATGCGAACGTCTGCAGATAGCTCGCAGGCAGAAAGAGCTAGCCTGGAAAGCTGTTGCTCAGCCTCATCTGCCCATGGCACTGCTCGCACAGAGGCACAGAGACTGGGGCTGCTTGCTTGTCTTGTCCCCTCAAACTTCAAACGTAGCTTAGGTGGTCTGTGCCGGGCGCCTCCGGCAGCCCTGCTCCGAAAATGCGAACGTCTGCAGATAGCTCGCAGGCAGAAAGAGCTAGCCTGGAAAGCTGTTGCTCAGCCGCATCTGCCCATGGCACTGCTCGCACAGAGGCACAGAGACTGGGGCTGCTTGCTTGTCGTGTCCCCTCAAACTTCAAACGTAGCTTAGGTGGTCCGTGCCGGGTGCCTCCGGCAGCCCTGCTCCGAAAACGCAAACGTCTGCAGATAGCTCGCAGGCAGAAAGAGCTAGCCTGGAAAGCTGTTGCTCAGCCTCATCTGCCCATGGCACTGCTCGCACAGAGGCACAGAGACTGGGGCTGCTTGCTTGTCTTGTCCCCTCAAACTTCAAACGTAGCTTAGGTGGTCTGTGCCAGGCGCCTCCGGCAGCCCTGCTCCGAAAATGCGAACATCTGCAGATAGCTCGCAGGCAGAAAGAGCTAGCCTGGAAAGCTGTTGCTCAGCCTCATCTATCCATGGCACTGCCCGCACAGAGGCACAGAGACTGGGGCTGCTTGCTTGTCTTGTCCCCTCAAACTTCAAACGTAGCTTAGGTGGTCCGTGCCGGGCGCCTCCGGCAGCCCTGCTCCGAAAATGCAAACGTCTGCAGATAGCTCGCAGGCAGAAAGAGCTAGCCTGGAAAGCTGTTGCTCAGCCTCATCTGCCCATGGCACTGCTCGCGCAGAGGCACAGAGACTGGGGCTGCTTGGTTGTCTTGTCCCCTCAAACTTCAAACGTATCTTAAGTGATCCGTGCCGGGCGCTTCCGGCAGCCCTGCTCCAAAAATGCGAACGTCTGCAGATAGCTCGCAGGCAGAAAGAGCTAGCCTGGAAAGCTGTTGCTCAGCCTCATCTGCCCATGGCACTGCTCGCACAGAGGCACAGAGACTGGGGCTGCTTGCTTGTCTTGTCCCCTCAAACTTCAAACGTAGCTTAGGTGGTCCGTGCCGGGCGCCTCCGGCAGCCCTGCTCCGAAAATGCAAACGTCTGCAGATAGCTCGCAGGCAGAAAGAGCTAGCCTGGAAGGCTGTTGCTCAGCCTCATCTGCCCATGGCACTGCTCGCGCAGAGACACAGAGACTGGGGCTGCTTGCTTGTCTTGTCCCCTCAAACTTCAAACGTATCTTAAGTGATCCGTGCCGGGCGCTTCCGGCAGCCCTGCTCCGAAAATGCGAACGCCTGCAGATAGCTCGCAGGCAGAAAGAGCTAGCCTGGAAAGCTGTTGCTCAGCCTCATCTGCCCATGGCACTGCTCGCACAGAGACACAGAGACTGGGGCTGCTTGCTTGTCTTGTCCCCTCAAACTTCAAACGTAGCTTAGATGGTCTGTGCCGGGCGCCTCCGGCAGCCCTGCTCCGAAAATGCGAACGTCTGCAGATAGCTCGCAGGCAGAAAGAGCTAGCCTGGAAAGCTGTTGCTCAGCCTCATCTGCCCATGGCACTGCTCGCACAGAGGCACAGAGACTGGGGCTGCTTGCTTGTCTTGTCCCCTCAAACTTCAAACGTAGCTTAGGTGGTCTGTGCCGGGCGCCTCCGGCAGCCCTGCTCCGAAAATGCGAACGTCTGCAGATAGCTCGCAGGCAGAAAGAGCTAGCCTGGAAAGCTGTTGCTCAGCCTCATCTGCCCATGGCACTGCTCGCACAGAGGCACAGAGACTGGGGCTGATTGCTTGTCTTGTCCCCTCAAACTTCAAATGTAGCTTAGGTGGTCCGTGCCGGGCGCCTCCGGCAGCCCTGCTCCGAAAATGCGAACGTCTGCAGATAGCTCGCAGGCAGAAAGAGCTAGCCTGGAAAGCTGTTGCTCAGCCTCATCTGCCCATGGCACTGCTCGCACAGAGGCACAGAGACTGGGGCTGCTTGCTTGTCTTGTCCCCTCAAACTTCAAACGTATCTTAGGTGGTCTGTGCCGGGCGCCTCTGGCAGCCCTGCTCCGAAAATGCAAATGTCTGCAGATAGCTCGCAGGCAGAAAGAGCTAGCCTGGAAAGCTGTTGCTCAGCCTCATCTGGCCATGGCACTGCTCGCACAGAGGCACAGAGACTGGGGCTGCTTGCTTGTCTTGTCCCCTCAAACTTCAAACGTAGCTTAGGTGGTCCGTGCCGGGCGCCTCCGGCAGCCCTGCTCCAAAAATGCGAACGTCTGCAGATAGCTCGCAGGCAGAAAGAGCTAGCCTGGAAAGCTGTTGCTCAGCCTCATCTGCCCATGGCACTGCTCGCACAGAGGCACAGAGACTGGGGCTGCTTGCTTGTCTTGTCCCCTCAAACTTCAAACGTAGCTTAGGTGGCCTGTGCCGGGCGCCTCCGGCAGCCCTGCTCCGAAAATGCGAACGTCTGCAGATAGCTCGCAGGCAGAAAGAGCTAGCCTGGAAAGCTGTTGCTCAGCCTCATCTGCCCATGGCACTGCTCGCACAGAGGCACAGAGACTGGGGCTGCTTGCTTGTCTTGTCCCCTCAAACTTCAAACGTAGCTTAGGTGGTCCGTGCCGGGTGCCTCCGGCAGCCCTGCTCCGAAAACGCAAACGTCTGCAGATAGCTCGCAGGCAGAAAGAGCTAGCCTGGAAAGCTGTTGCTCAGCCTCATCTGCCCATGGCACTGCTCGCACAGAGGCACAGAGACTGGGGCTGCTTGCTTGTCTTGTCCCCTCAAACTTCAAATGTAGCTTAGGTGGTCCATGCCGGGCGCCTCCGGCAGCCCTGCTCCGAAAATGCGAACGTCTGCAGATAGCTGGCAGGCAGAAAGAGCTAGCCTGGAAAGCTGTTGCTCAGCCTCATCTGCCCATGGCACTGCTCGCACAGAGGCACAGAGACTGGGGCTGCTTGCTTGTCTTGTCCCCTCAAACTTCAAACGTAGCTTAGGTGGTCTGTGCCGGGCGCCTCCGGCAGCCCTGCTCCGAAAATGCGAACGTCTGCAGATAGCTCGCAGGCAGAAAGAGCTAGCCTGGAAAGCTGTTGCTCAGCCTCATCTGCCCATGGCACTGCTCGCACAGAGGCACAGAGACTGGGGCTGCTTGCTTGTCTTGTCCCCTCAAACTTCAAACGTAGCTTAGGTGGTCTGTGCCGGGCGCCTCCGGCAGCCCTGCTCCGAAAATGCGAACATCTGCAGATAGCTCGCAGGCAGAAAGAGCTAGCCTGGAAAGCTGTTGCTCAGCCTCATCTGCCCATGGCACTGCTCGCACAGAGGCACAGAGACTGGGGCTGCTTGCTTGTCTTGTCCCCTCAAACTTCAAACGTAGCTTAGGTGGTCCGTGCCGGGCGCCTCCGGCAGCCCTGCTCCGAAAATGCAAACGTCTGCAGATAGCTGGCAGGCAGAAAGAGCTAGCCTGGAAAGCTGTTGCTCAGCCTCATCTGCCCATGGCACTGCTCGCACAGAGGCACAGAGACTGGGGCTGCTTGCTTGTCTTGTCCCCTCAAACTTCAAATGTAGCTTAGGTGGTCCATGCCGGGCGCCTCCGGCAGCCCTGCTCCGAAAATGCGAACGTCTGCAGATAGCTGGCAGGCAGAAAGAGCTAGCCTGGAAAGCTGTTGCTCAGCGTCATCTGCCCATGGCACTGCTCGCACAGAGGCACAGAGACTGGGGCTGCTTGCTTGTCTTGTCCCCTCAAACTTCAAACGTAGCTTAGGTGGTCTGTGCCGGGCGCCTCCGGCAGCCCTGCTCCGAAAATGCGAACGTCTGCAGATAGCTCGCAGGCAGAAAGAGCTAGCCTGGAAAGCTGTTGCTCAGCCTCATCTGCCCATGGCACTGCTCGCACAGAGGCACAGAGACTGGGGCTGCTTGCTTGTCTTGTCCCCTCAAACTTCAAACGTAGCTTAGGTGGTCTGTGCCGGGCGCCTCCGGCAGCCCTGCTCCGAAAATGCGAACATCTGCAGATAGCTCGCAGGCAGAAAGAGCTAGCCTGGAAAGCTGTTGCTCAGCCTCATCTGGCCATGGCACTGCTCGCACAGAGGCACAGAGACTGGGGCTGCTTGCTTGTCTTGTCCCCTCAAACTTCAAACGTATCTTAGGTGATCCGTGCCGGGTGCCTCCGGCAGCCCTGCTCCGAAAATGCGAACGTCTGCAGATAGCTCGCAGGCAGAAAGAGCTAGCCTGGAAAGCTGTTGCTCAGCCTCATCTGCCCATGGCACTGCTCACACAGAGGCACAGAGACTGGGGCTGCTTGCTTGTCTTGTCCCCTCAAACTTCAAACGTAGCTTAGGTGGTCCGTGCCGGGCGCCTCCGGCAGCCCTGCTCCGAAAATGCAAGCGTCTGCAGATAGCTCGCAGGCAGAAAGAGCTAGCCTGGAAAGCTGTTGCTCAGCCTCATCTGCCCATGGCACTGCTCGCACAGAGGCACAGAGACTGGGGCTGCTTGCTTGTCTTGTCCCCTCAAACTTCAAACGTAGCTTAGGTGGTCCGTGCCGGGTGCCTCCGGTAGCCCTGCTCCGAAAATGCGAACGTCTGCAGATAGCTCGCAGGCAGAAAGAGCTAGCCTGGAAAGCTGTTGCTCAGCCTCATCTGCCCATGGCACTGCTCGCACAGAGGCACAGACACTGGGGCTGCTTGCTTGTCTTGTCCCCTCAAACTTCAAACGTAGCTTAGGTGGTCTGTGCCGGGCGCCTCCGGCAGCCCTGCTCCGAAAATGCGAACGTCTGCAGATAGCTCGCAGGCAGAAAGAGCTAGCCTGGAAAGCTGTTGCTCAGCCTCATCTGCCCATGGCACTGCTCGCACAGAGGCACAGAGACTGGGGCTGCTTGCTTGTCTTGTCCCCTCAAACTTCAAACGTAGCTTAGGTGGTCTGTGCCGGGCGCCTCAGGCAGCCCTGCTCCGAAAATGCGAACGTCTGCAGATAGCTCGCAGGCAGAAAGAGCTAGCCTGGAAAGCTGTTGCTCAGCCTCATCTGCCCATGGCACTGCTCGCACAGAGGCACAGAGACTGGGGCTGCTTGCTTGTCTTGTCCCCTCAAACTTCAAATGTAGCTTAGGTGGTCCGTGCCGGGCGCCTCCGGCAGCCCTGCTCCAAAAATGCGAACGTCTGCAGATAGCTCGCAGGCAGAAAGAGCTAGCCTGGAAAGCTGTTGCTCAGCCTCATCTGCCCATGGCACTGCTCGCACAGAGGCACAGAGACTGGGGCTGCTTGCTTGTCTTGTCCCCTCAAACTTCAAACGTAGCTTAGGTGGTCCGTGCCGGGCGTCTCCGGCAGCCCTGCTCCGAAAACGCAAACGTCTGCAGATAGCTCGCAGGCAGAAAGAGCTAGCCTGGAAAGCTGTTGCTCAGCCTCATCTGCCCATGGCACTGCTCGCACAGAGGCACAGAGACTGGGGCTGCTTGCTTGTCTTGTCCCCTCAAACTTCAAATGTAGCTTAGGTGGTCCGTACCGGGCGCCTCCGGCAGCCCTGCTCCGAAAATGCGAACGTCTGCAGATAGCTCGCAGGCAGAAAGAGCTAGCCTGGAAAGCTGTTGCTCAGCCTCATCTGCCCATGGCACTGCTCGCACAGAGGCACAGAGACTGGGGCTGCTTGCTTGTCTTGTCCCCTCAAACTTCAAACGTAGCTTAGGTGGTCTGTGCCGGGCGCCTCCGGCAGCCCTGCTCCGAAAATGCAAACGTCTGCAGATAGCTCGCAGGCAGAAAGAGCTAGCCTGGAAAGCTGTTGCTCAGCCTCATCTGCCCATGGCACTGCTCGCACAGAGGCACAGAGACTGGGGCTGCTTGCTTGTCTTGTCCCCTCAAACTTCAAACGTAGCTTAGGTGGTCTGTGCCGGGCGCCTCCGGCAGCCCTGCTCCGAAAATGCCAACGTCTGCAGATAGCTCGCAGGCAGAAAGAGCTAGCCTGGAAAGCTGTTGCTCAGCCTCATCTGGCCATGGCACTGCTCGCACAGAGGCACAGAGACTGGGGCTGCTTGCTTGTCTTGTCCCCTCAAACTTCAAACGTAGCTTAGGTGGTCCGTGCCGGGCGCCTCCGGCAGCCCTGCTCCGAAAATGCAAACGTCTGCAGATAGCTCGCAGGCAGAAAGAGCTAGCCTGGAAAGCTGTTGCTCAGCCTCATCTGCCCATGGCACTGCTCGCGCAGAGGCACAGAGACTGGGGCTGCTTGCTTGTCTTGTCCCCTCAAACTTCAAACGTATCTTAGGTGATCCGTGCCGGGCGCATCCGGCAGCCCTGCTCTGAAAATGCGTACGTCTGCAGATAGCTCGCAGGCAGAAAGAGCTAGCCTGGAAAGCTGTTTCTCAGCCTCATCTGCCCATGGCACTGCTCACACAGAGGCACAGAGACTGGGGCTGCTTGCTTGTCTTGTCCCCTCAAACTTCAAACGTAGCTTAGGTGGTCCGTGCCGGGCGCCTCCGGCAGCCCTGCTCCGAAAATGCAAGCGTCTGCAGATAGCTCGCAGGCAGAAAGAGCTAGCCTGGAAAGCTGTTGCTCAGCCTCATCTGCCCATGGCACTGCTCGCACAGAGGCACAGAGACTGGGGCTGCTTGCTTGTCTTGTCCCCTCAAACTTCAAACGTAGCTTAGGTGGTCCGTGCCGGGCGCCTCCGGCAGCCCTGCTCCGAAAATGCAAGCGTCTGCAGATAGCTCGCAGGCAGAAAGAGCTAGCCTGGAAAGCTGTTGCTCAGCCTCATCTGCCCATGGCACTGCTCGCACAGAGGCACAGAGACTGGGGCTGCTTGCTTGTCTTGTCCCCTCAAACTTCAAACGTAGCTTAGGTGGTCCGTGCCGGGTGCCTCCGGTTGCCCTGCTCCGAAAATACGAACGTCTGCAGATAGCTCGCAGGCAGAAAGAGCTAGCCTGGAAAGCTGTTGCTCAGCCTCATCTGCCCATGGCACTGCTCGCACAGAGGCACAGACACTGGGGCTGCTTGCTTGTCTTGTCCCCTCAAACTTCAAACGTAGCTTAGGTGGTCTGTGCCGGGCGCCTCCGGCAGCCCTGCTCCGAAAATGCAAACGTCTGCAGATAGCTCGCAGGCAGAAAGAGCTAGCCTGGAAAGCTGTTGCTCAGCCTCATCTGCCCATGGCACTGCTCGCACAGAGGCACAGAGACTGGGGCTGCTTGCTTGTCTTGTCCCCTCAAACTTCAAACGTAGCTTAGGTGGTCTGTGCCGGGCGCCTCCGGCAGCCCTGCTCCGAAAATGCCAACGTCTGCAGATAGCTCGCAGGCAGAAAGAGCTAGCCTGGAAAGCTGTTGCTCAGCCTCATCTGGCCATGGCACTGCTCGCACAGAGGCACAGAGACTGGGGCTGCTTGCTTGTCTTGTCCCCTCAAACTTCAAACGTAGCTTAGGTGGTCCGTGCCGGGTGCCTCCGGCAGCCCTGCTCCGAAAATGCAAACGTCTGCAGATAGCTGGCAGGCAGAAAGAGCTAGCCTGGAAAGCTGTTGCTCAGCCTCATCTGCCCATGGCACTGCTCGCGCAGAGGCACAGAGACTGGGGCTGCTTGCTTGTCTTGTCCCCTCAAACTTCAAACTTATCTTAGGTGATCCGTGCCGGGCGCATCCGGCAGCCCTGCTCTGAAAATGCGAACGTCTGCAGATAGCTCGCAGGCAGAAAGAGCTAGCCTGGAAAGCTGTTTCTCAGCCTCATCTGCCCATGGCACTGCTCACACAGAGGCACAGAGACTGGGGCTGCTTGCTTGTCTTGTCCCCTCAAACTTCAAACGTAGCTTAGGTGGTCCGTGCCGGGCGCCTCCGGCAGCCCTGCTCCGAAAATGCAAGCGTCTGCAGATAGCTCGCAGGCAGAAAGAGCTAGCCTGGAAAGCTGTTGCTCAGCCTCATCTGCCCATGGCACTGCTCGCACAGAGGCACAGAGACTGGGGCTGCTTGCTTGTCTTGTCCCCTCAAACTTCAAACGTAGCTTAGGTGGTCCGTGCCGGGCGCCTCCGGCAGCCCTGCTCCGAAAATGCAAACGTCTGCAGATAGCTCGCAGGCAGAAAGAGCTAGCCTGGAAAGCTGTTGCTCAGCCTCATCTGCCGATGGCACTGCTCGCACAGAGGCACACAGACTGGGGCTGCTTGCTTGTCTTGTCCCCTCAAACTTCAAACGTAGCTTAGGTGGTCCGTGCCTGGTGCCTCCGGCAGCCCTGCTCCGAAAACGCAAACGTCTGCAGATAGCTCGCAGGCAGAAAGAGCTAGCCTGGAAAGCTGTTGCTCAGCCTCATCTGCCCATGGCACTGCTCGCACAGAGGCACAGAGACTGGGGCTGCTTGCTTGTCTTGTCCCCTCAAGCCTCAAACGTAGCTTAGCTGGTCCGTGCCGGGCGCCTCCGGCAGCCCTGCTCCGAAAATGCAAGCGTCTGCAGATAGCTCGCAGGCAGAAAGAGCTAGCCTGGAAAGCTGTTGCTCAGCCTCATCTGCCCATGGCACTGCTCGCACAGAGGCACAGAGACTGGGGCTGCTTGCTTGTCTTGTCCCCTCAAACTTCAAACGTAGCTTAGGTGGTCTGTGCCGGGCGCCTCTGGCAGCCGTGCTCCGAAAATGCCAACGTCTGCAGATAGCTCGCAGGCAGAAAGAGCTAGCCTGGAAAGCTGTTGCTCAGCCTCATCTGCCCATGGCACTGCTCGCACAGAGGCACAGAGACTGGGGCTGCTTGCTTGTCTTATCCCCTCAAACTTCAAACGTAGCTTAGGTGGTCTGTGCCGGGCGCCTCCGGCAGCCCTGCTCCGAAAATGCCAACGTCTGCAGATAGCTCGCAGGCAGAAAGAGCTAGCCTGGAAAGCTGTTGCTCAGCCTCATCTGGCCATGGCACTGCTCGCACAGAGGCACAGAGACTGGGGCTGCTTGCTTGTCTTGTCCCCTCAAACTTCAAACGTAGCTTAGGTGGTCCGTGCCGGGCGCCTCCGGCAGCCCTGCTCCGAAAATGCAAACGTCTGCAGATAGCTGGCAGGCAGAAAGAGCTAGCCTGGAAAGCTGTTGCTCAGCCTCATCTGCCCATGGCACTGCTCGCACAGAGGCACAGAGACTGGGGCTGCTTGCTTGTCTTGTCCCCTCTAACTTCAAAAGTAACTTAGGTGATCCGTGCCGGGCGCATCCGGCAGCCCTGCTCCGAAAATGCGAACGTCTGCAGATAGCTCGCAGGCAGAAAGAGCTAGCCTGGAAAGCTGTTGCTCAGCCTCATCTGCCCATGGCACTGCTCACACAGAGGCACAGAGACTGGGGCTGCTTGCTTGTCTTGTCCCCTCAAACTTCAAACGTAGCTTAGGTGGTCCGTGCCGGGCGCCTCCGGCAGCCCTGCTCCGAAAATGCAAGCGTCTGCAGATAGCTCGCAGGCAGAAAGAGCTAGCCTGGAAAGCTGTTGCTCAGCCTCATCTGCCCATGGCACTGCTCGCACAGAGGCACAGAGACTGGGGCTGCTTGCTTGTCTTGTCCCCTCAAACTTCAAACGTAGCTTAGGTGGTCTGTGCCGGGTGCCTCCGGTTGCCCTGCTCCGAAAATGCGAACGTCTGCAGATAGCTCGCAGGCAGAAAGAGCTAGCCTGGAAAGCTGTTGCTCAGCCTCATCTGCCCATGGCACTGCTCGCACAGAGGCACAGACACTGGGGCTGCTTGCTTGTCTTGTCCCCTCAAACTTCAAACGTAGCTTAGGTGGTCTGTGCCGGGCGCCTCCGGCAGCCCTGCTCCGAAAATGCGAACGTCTGCAGATAGCTCGCAGGCAGAAAGAGCTAGCCTGGAAAGCTGTTGCTCAGCCTCATCTGCCCATGGCACTGCTCGCACAGAGGCACAGAGACTGGGGCTGCTTGCTTGTCTTGTCCCCTCAAACTTCAAACGTAGCTTAGGTGGTCTGTGCCGGGCGCCTCTGGCAGCCCTGCTCCGAAAATGCAAACGTCTGCAGATAGCTCGCAGCCAGAAAGAGCTAGCCTGGAAAGCTGTTGCTCAGCCTCATCTGCCCATGGCACTGCTCGCACAGAGGCACAGAGACTGGGGCTGCTTGCTTGTCTTGTCCCCTCAAACTTCAAACGTAGCTTAGATGGTCTGTGCCGGGCGCCTCCGGCAGCCCTGCTCCGAAAATGCGAACGTCTGCAGATAGCTCGCAGGCAGAAAGAGCTAGCCTGGAAAGCTGTTGCTCAGCCTCATCTGCCGATGGCACTGCTCGCACAGAGGCACACAGACTGGGGCTGCTTGCTTGTCTTGTCCCCTCAAACTTCAAACGTAGCTTAGGTGGTCCGTGCCTGGTGCCTCCGGCAGCCCTGCTCCGAAAACGCAAACGTCTGCAGATAGCTCGCAGGCAGAAAGAGCTAGCCTGGAAAGCTGTTGCTCAGCCTCATCTGCCCATGGCACTGCTCGCACAGAGGCACAGAGACTGGGGCTGCTTGCTTGTCTTGTCCCCTCAAACTTCAAATGTAGCTTAGGTGGTCCGTACCGGGCGCCTCCGGCAGCCCTGCTCCGAAAATGCGAACGTCTGCAGATAGCTGGCAGGCAGATAGAGCTAGCCTGGAAAGCTGTTGCTCAGCCTCATCTGCCCATGGCACTGCTCGCACAGAGGCACAGAGACTGGGGCTGCTTGCTTGTCTTGTCCCCTCAAACTTCAAACGTAGCTTAGGTGGTCTGTGCCGGGCGCCTCCGGGAGCCCTGCTCCGAAAACGCGAACGTCTGCAGATAGCTCGCAGGCAGAAAGAGCTAGCCTGGAAAGCTGTTGCTCAGCCTCATCTGCCCATGGCACTGCTCGCACAGAGGCACAGAGACTGGGGCTGCTTGCTTGTTTTGTCCCCTCAAACTTCAAACGTAGCTTAGGTGGTCCGTGCCGGGCGTCTCCGGCAGCCCTGCTCCGAAAATGCGAACGTCTGCAGATAGCTCGCAGGCAGAAAGAGCTAGCCTGGAAAGCTGTTGCTCAGCCTCATCTGCCCATGGCACTGCTCGCACAGAGGCACAGAGACTGGGGCTGCTTGCTTGTCTTGTTCCCTTAAAATTCAAACGTATCTTAGGTGATCCGTGCCGGGCTCTTCCGGCAGCCCTGCTCCGAAAATGCGAACGTCTGCAGATAGCTCGCAGGCAGAAAGAGCTAGCCTGGAAAGCTGTTGCTCAGCCTCATCTGCCCATGGCACTGCTCACACAGAGGCACAGAGACTGGGGCTGCTTGCTTGTCTTGTCCCCTCAAACCTCAAACGTAGCTTAGGTGGTCCGTGCCGGGCGCCTCCGGCAGCCCCGCTCCGAAAATGCAAGCGTCTGCAGATAGCTCGCAGGCAGAAAGAGCTAGCCTGGAAAGCTGTTACTCAGCCTCATCGGCCCATGGCACTGCTCGCACAGAGGCACAGACACTGGGGCTGCTTGCTTGTCTTGTCCCCTCAAACTTCAAACGTAGCTTAGGTGGTCTGTGCCGGGCGCCTCCGGCAGCCCTGCTCCGAAAATGCCAACGTCTGCAGATAGCTCGCAGGCAGAAAGAGCTAGCCTGGAAAGCTGTTGCTCAGTCTCATCTGGCCATGGCACTGCTCGCACAGAGGCACAGAGACTGGGGCTGCTTGCTTGTCTTGTCCCCTCAAACTTCAAACGTAGCTTAGCTGGTCTGTGCCGGGCGCCTCCGGCAGCCCTGCTCCGAAAATGCAAACGTCTGCAGATAGCTCGCAGCCAGAAAGAGCTAGCCTGGAAAGCTGTTGCTCAGCCTCATCTGCCCATGGCACTGCTCGCACAGAGGTACAGAGACTGGGGCTGCTTGGTTGTTTTGCCCCCTAAAATTTCAAACGTAGCTTAGGTGGTCCGTGCCGGGCGCATCCGGCAGCCCTGCTCCGAAAATGCGAACGTCTGCAGATAGCTCGCAGGCAGAAAGAGCTAGCCTGGAAAGCTGTTGGTCAGCCTCATCTGCCCATGGCACTGCTCGCACAGAGGCACAGAGACTGGGGCTGCTTGCTTGTCTTGTCCCCTCAACCTTCAAACATAGCTTAGGTGGTCCGTACCGGGCGCCTCCGGCAGCCCTGCTCCGAAAATGCAAGCGTCTGCAGATAGCTCGCAGGCAGAAAGAGCTAGCCTGGAAAGCTGTTGCTCAGCCTCATCTGCCCATGGCACTGCTCGCACAGAGGCACAGAGACTGGGGCTGCTTGCTTGTTTTGTCCCCTCAAACTTCAAACGTAGCTTAGGTGGTCCGTGCCGGGCGTCTCCGGCAGCCCTGCTCCGAAAATGCGAACGTCTGCAGATAGCTGGCAGGCAGAAAGAGCTAGCCTGGAAAGCTGTTGCTCAGCCTCATCTGCCCATGGCACTGCTCGCACAGAGGCACAGAGACTGGGGCTGCTTGCTTGTCTTGTTCCCTTAAAATTCAAACGTATCTTAGGTGATCCGTGCCGGGCGCTTCCGGCAGCCCTGCTCCGAAAATGCGAACGTCTGCAGATAGCTCGCAGGCAGAAAGAGCTAGCCTGGAAAGCTGTTTCTCAGCCTCATCTGCCCATGGCACTGCTCACACAGAGGCACAGAGACTGGGGCTGCTTGCTTGTCTTGTCCCCTCAAACTTCAAACGTAGCTTAGGTGGTCCGTGCCGGGCGCCTCCGGCAACCCTGCTCCGAAAATGCAAGCGTCTGCAGATAGCTCGCAGGCAGAAAGAGCTAGCCTGGAAAGCTGTTGCTCAGCCTCATCTGCCCATGGCACTGCTCGCACAGAGGCACAGAGACTGGGGCTGCTTGCTTGTCTTGTCCCCTCAAACTTCAAACGTAGCTTAGGTGGTCCGTGCCGGGTGCCTCCGGCAGCCCTGCTCCGAAAATGCAAACGTCTGCAGATAGCTCGCAGGCAGAAAGAGCTAGCCTGGAAAGCTGTTGCTCAGCCTCATCTGCCCATGGCACTGCTCGCACAGAGGCACAGACACTGGGGCTGCTTGCTTGTCTTGTCCCCTCAAACTTCAAACGTAGCTTAGGTGGTCTGTGCCGGGCGCCTCCGGCAGCCCTGCTCCGAAAATGCGAACGTCTGCAGATAGCTCGCAGGCAGAAAGAGCTAGCCTGGAAAGCTGTTGCTCAGCCTCATCTGCCCATGGCACTGCTCGCACAGAGGCACAGAGACTGGGGCTGCTTGCTTGTCTTGTCCCCTCAAACTTCAAACGTAGCTTAGGTGGTCTGTGCCGGGCGCCTCCGGCAGCCCTGCTCCGAAAATGCAAACGTCTGCAGATAGCTCGCAGCCAGAAAGAGCTAGCCTGGAAAGCTGTTGCTCAGCCTCATCTGCCCATGGCACTGCTCGCACAGAGGTACAGAGACTGGGGCTGCTTGGTTGTTTTCCCCCCTCAAACTTCAACCGTAGCTTAGGTGGTCCGTGCCAGGCGCATCCGGCAGCCCTGCTCCGAAAATGCGAACGTCTGCAGATAGCTCGCAGGCAGAAAGAGCTAGCCTGGAAAGCTGTTGCTCAGCCTCATCTGCCCATGGCACTGCTCGCACAGAGGCACAGAGACTGGGGCTGCTTGCTTGTCTTGTCCCCTCAAACTTCAAACGTAGCTTAGCTGGTCCGTGCCGGGCGCCTCCGGCAGCCCTGCTCCGAAAATGCGAACGTCTGCAGATAGCTCGCAGGCAGAAAGAGCTAGCCTGGAAAGCTGTTGCTCAGCCTCATCTGCCCATGGCACTGCTCGCACAGAGGCACAGACACTGGGGCTGCTTGCTTGTCTTGCCCCCTCAAACTTCAAACGTAGCTTAGGTGGTCTGTGCCGGGCGCCTCCGGCAGCCCTGCTCCGAAAATCCAAACGTCTGCAGATAGCTCACAGGCAGAAAGAGCTAGCCTGGAAAGCTGTTGCTCAGCCTCATCTGCCCATGGCACTGCTCGCACAGAGGCACAGAGACTGGGGCTGCTTGCTTGTTTTGTCCCCTCAAACTTCAAACGTAGCTTAGGTGGTCCGTGCCGGGCGTCTCCGGCAGCCCTGCTCCGAAAATGCGAACGTCTGCAGATAGCTCGCAGGCAGAAAGAGCTAGCCTGGAAAGCTGTTGCTCAGCCTCATCTGCCCATGGCACTGCTCGCACAGAGGCACAGAGACTGGGGCTGCTTGCTTGTCTTGTCCCCTCAAACTTCAAACGTAGCTTAGGTGGTCCGTGCCGGGTGCCTCCGGCAGCCCTGCTCCGAAAATGCAAACGTCTGCAGATAGCTCGCAGGCAGAAAGAGCTAGCCTGGAAAGCTGTTGCTCAGCCTCATCTGCCCATGGCACTGCTCGCACAGAGGCACAGAGACTGGGGCTGCTTGCTTGTCTTGTCCCCTCAAACTTCAAACGTAGCTTAGGTGGTCTGTGCCGGGCGCCTCCGGCAGCCCTGCTCCGAAAATGCGAACGTCTGCAGATAGCTCGCAGGCAGAAAGAGCTAGCCTGGAAAGCTGTTGCTCAGCCTCATCTGCCCATGGCACTGCTCGCACAGAGGCACAGAGACTGGGGCTGCTTGCTTGTCTTGTCCCCTCAAACTTCAAACGTAGCTTAGGTGGTCTGTGCCGGGCGCCTCCGGCAGCCCTGCTCCGAAAATGCAAACGTCTGCAGATAGCTCGCAGCCAGAAAGAGCTAGCCTGGAAAGCTGTTGCTCAGCCTCATCTGCCCATGGCACTGCTCGCACAGAGGCACAGAGACTGGGGCTGCTTGCTTGTCTTGTCCCCTCAAACTTCAAACGTAGCTTAGGTGGTCTGTGCCGGGCGCCTCCGGCAGCCCTGCTCCGAAAATGCGAACGTCTGCAGATAGCTCGCAGGCAGAAAGAGCTAGCCTGGAAAGCTGTTGCTCAGCCTCATCTGCCCATGGCACTGCTCGCACAGAGGCACAGACACTGGGGCTGCTTGCTTGTCTTGTCCCCTCAAACTTCAAACGTAGCTTAGGTGGTCTGTGCCGGGCGCCTCCGGCAGCCCTGCTCCGAAAATGCAAACGTCTGCAGATAGCTCGCAGCCAGAAAGAGCTAGCCTGGAAAGCTGTTGCTCAGCCTCATCTGCCCATGGCACTGCTCGCACAGAGGCACAGAGACTGGGGCTGCTTGCTTGTTTTCCCCCCTAAAACTTCAAACGTAGCTTAGCTGGTCCGTGCCAGGCGCATCCGGCAGCCCTGCTCCGAAAATGCGAACGTCTGCAGATAGCTCGCAGGCAGAAAGAGCTAGCCTGGAAAGCTGTTGCTCAGCCTCATCTGCCCATGGCACTGCTCGCACAGAGGCACAGAGACTGGGGCTGCTTGCTTGTCTTGTCCCCTCAAACTTCAAACGTAGCTTAGGTGGTCCGTGCCGGGCGCCTCCGGCAGCCCTGCTCCGAAAATGCGAACGTCTGCAGATAGCTCGCAGGCAGAAAGAGCTAGCCTGGAAAGCTGTTGCTCAGCCTCATCTGCCCATGGCACTGCTCGCACAGAGGCACAGAGACTGGGGCTGCTTGCTTGTCTTGCCCCCTCAAACTTCAAACGTAGCTTAGGTGGTCTGTGCCGGGCGCCTCCGGCAGCCCTGCTCCGAAAATCCGAACGTCTGCAGATAGCTCACAGGCAGAAAGAGCTAGCCTGGAAAGCTGTTGCTCAGCCTCATCTGCCCATGGCACTGCTCGCACAGAGGCACAGAGACTGGGGCTGCTTGCTTGTTTTGTCCCCTCAAACTTCAAACGTAGCTTAGGTGGTCCGTGCCGGACGTCTCCGGCAGCCCTGCTCCGAAAATGCGAACGTCTGCAGATAGCTCGCAGGCAGAAAGAGCTAGCCTGGAAAGCTGTTGCTCAGCCTCATCTGCCCATGGCACTGCTCGCACAGAGGCACAGACACTGGGGCTGCTTGCTTGTCTTGCCCCCTCAAACTTCAAACGTAGCTTAGGTGGTCTGTGCCGGGCGCCTCCGGCAGCCCTGCTCCGAAAATCCAAACGTCTGCAGATAGCTCACAGGCAGAAAGAGCTAGCCTGGAAAGCTGTTGCTCAGCCTCATCTGCCCATGGCACTGCTCGCACAGAGGCACAGAGACTGGGGCTGCTTGCTTGTCTTGTCCCCTCAAACTTCAAACGTAGCTTAGGTGGTCTGTGCCGGGCGCCTCTGGCAGCCCTGCTCCGAAAATGCAAACGTCTGCAGATAGCTCGCAGGCAGAAAGAGCTAGCCTGGAAAGCTGTTGCTCAGCCTCATCTGCCCATGGCACTGCTCGCACAGAGGCACAGAGACTGGGGCTGCTTGCTTGTCTTGTCCCCTCAAACTTCAAACGTATCTTAGGTGATCCGTGCCGGGCGCTTCAGGCAGCCTTGCTCCGAAAATGCGAACGTCTGCAGATAGCTCGCAGCCAGAAAGAGCTAGCCTGGAAAACTGTTGCTCAGCCTCATCTGCCCATGGCACTGCTCGCACAGAGGCACAGAGACTGGGGCTGCTTGCTTGTCTTGTCCCCTCAAACTTCAAACGTAGCTTAGGTGGTCCGTGCCGGGCGCCTCCGGCAGCCCTGCTCCGAAAATGCAAGCGTCTGCAGATAGCTCGCAGGCAGAAAGAGCTAGCCTGGAAAGCTGTTGCTCAGCCTCATCTGCCCATGGCACTGCTCGCACAGAGGCACAGAGACTGGGGCTGCTTGCTTGTCTTGTCCCCTCAAACTTCAAACGTAGCTTAGGTGGTCCGTGCCAGGCGCCTCCGGCAGCACTGCTCCGAAAATGCAAGCGTCTGCAGATAGCTCGCAGGCAGAAAGAGCTAGCCTGGAAAGCTGTTGCTCAGCCTCATCTGCCCATGGCACTGCTCGCACAGAGGCACAGAGACTGGGGCTGCTGGCTTGTCTTGTCCCCTCAAACTTCAAACGTATCTTAAGTGATCCGTGCCAGGCGATTCCGGCAGCCCTGCTCCGAAAATGCGAACGTCTGCAGATAGCTCTCAGGCAGAAAGAGCTAGCCTGGAAAGCTGTTGCTCAGCCTCATCTGGCCATGGCACTGCTCGCACAGAGGCACAGAGACTGGGGCTGCTTGCTTGTCTTGTCCCCTCAAACTTCAAACGTAGCTTAGGTGGTCTGTGCTGGGCGCCTCCGGCAGCCCTGCTCCGAAAATGCGAACGTCTGCAGATAGCTCGCAAGCAGAAAGAGCTAGCCTGGAAAGCTGTTGCTCAGCCTCATCTGCCCATGGCACTGCTCGCACAGAGGCACAGAGACTAGGGCTGCTTGCTTGTCTTGTCCCCTCAAACTTCAAACGTAGCTTAGGTGGTCTGTGCCGGGCGCCTCCGGCAGCCCTGCTCCGAAAATGCGAACGTCTGCAGATAGCTCGCAGGCAGAAAGAGCTAGCCTGGAAAGCTGTTGCTCAGCCTCATCTGCCCATGGCACTGCTCGCACAGAGGCACAGAGACTGGGGCTGCTTGCTTGTCTTGTCCCCTCAAACTTCAAACGTAGCTTAGGTGGTCTGTGCTGGGCGCCTCTGGCAGCCCTGCTCCGAAAATGCAAACGTCTGCAGATAGCTCGCAGCCAGAAAGAGCTAGCCTGGAAAGCTGTTGCTCAGCCTCATCTGCCCATGGCACTGCTCGCACAGAGGTACAGAGACTGGGGCTGCTTGGTTGTTTTGCCCCCTAAAACTTCAAACGTAGCTTAGGTGGTCCGTGCCGGGCGCATCCGGCAGCCCTGCTCCGAAAATGCGAACGTCTGCAGATAGCTCGCAGGCAGAAAGAGCTAGCCTGGAAAGCTGTTGCTCAGCCTCATCTGCCCATGGCACTGCTCGCACAGAGGCACAGAGACTGGGGCTGCTTGCTTGTCTTGTCCCCTCAAACTTCAAACGTAGCTTAGGTGGTCCGTGCCGGGCGTCTCCGGCAGCCCTGCTCCGAAAATGCAAACGTCTGCAGATAGCTCGCAGGCAGAAAGAGCTAGCCTGGAAAGCTGTTGCTCAGCCTCATCTGCCCATGGCACTGCTCGCACAGAGGCACAGAGACTGGGGCTGCTGGCTTGTCTTGTCCCCTCAAACTTCAAACGTATCTTAAGTGATCCGTGCCAGGCGATTCCGGCAGCCCTGCTCCGAAAATGCGAACGTCTGCAGATAGCTCTCAGGCAGAAAGAGCTAGCCTGGAAAGCTGTTGCTCAGCCTCATCTGGCCATGGCACTGCTCGCACAGAGGCACAGAGACTGGGGCTGCTTGCTTGTCTTGTCCCCTCAAACTTCAAACGTAGCTTAGGTGGTGTGTGCTGGGCGCCTCCGGCAGCCCTGCTCCGAAAATGCGAACGTCTGCAGATAGCTCGCAAGCAGAAAGAGCTAGCCTGGAAAGCTGTTGCTCAGCCTCATCTGCCCATGGCACTGCTCGCACAGAGGCACAGAGACTAGGGCTGCTTGCTTGTCTTGTCCCCTCAAACTTCAAACGTAGCTTAGGTGGTCTGTGCCGGGCGCCTCCGGCAGCCCTGCTCCGAAAATGCGAACGTCTGCAGATAGCTCGCAGGCAGAAAGAGCTAGCCTGGAAAGCTGTTGCTCAGCCTCATCTGCCCATGGCACTGCTCGCACAGAGGCACAGAGACTGGGGCTGCTTGCTTGTCTTGTCCCCTCAAACTTCAAACGTAGCTTAGGTGGTCTGTGCTGGGCGCCTCTGGCAGCCCTGCTCCGAAAATGCAAACGTCTGCAGATAGCTCGCAGGCAGAAAGAGCTAGCCTGGAAAGCTGTTGCTCAGCCTCATCTGCCCATGGCACTGCTCGCACAGAGGTACAGAGACTGGGGCTGCTTGGTTGTTTTGCCCGCTAAAACTTCAAACGTAGCTTAGGTGGTCTGTGCCGGGCGCATCCGGCAGCCCTGCTCCGAAAATGCGAACGTCTGCAGATAGCTCGCAGGCAGAAAGAGCTAGCCTGGAAAGCTGTTGCTCAGCCTCATCTGCCCATGGCACTGCTCGCACAGAGGCACAGAGACTGGGGCTGCTTGCTTGTCTTGTCCCCTCAAACTTCAAACGTAGCTTAGGTGGTCCGTGCCGGGCGCCTTCGGCAGCCCTGCTCTGAAAATGCGAACGTCTGCAGATAGCTCTCAGGCAGAAAGAGCTAGCCTGGAAAGCTGTTGCTCAGCCTCATCTGCCCATGGCACTGCTCGCACAGAGGCACAGAGACTGGGGCTGCTTGCTTGTCTTGTCCCCTCAAACTTCAAACGTAGCTTAGGTGGTCCGTGCCGGGCGTCTCTGGCAGCCCTGCTCCGAAAATGCGAACGTCTGCAGATAGCTCGCAGGCAGAAAGAGCTAGCCTGGAAAGCTGTTGCTCAGCCTCATCTGCCCATGGCACTGCTCGCACAGAGGCACAGAGACTGGGGCTGCTTGCTTGTCTTGTCCCCTCAAACTTCAAACGTAGCTTAGGTGGTCTGTGCCGGGCGTCTCTGGCAGCCCTGCTCCGAAAATGCAAACGTCTGCAGATAGCTCGCAGGCAGAAAGAGCTAGCCTGGAAAGCTGTTGCTCAGCCTCATCTGCCCATGGCACTGCTCGCACAGAGGCACAGAGACTGGGGCTGCTTGCTTGTCTTGTCCCCTCAAACTTCAAACGTAGCTTAGGTGGTCCGTGCCGGGCGTCTCCGGCAGCCCTGCTCTGAAAATGCCAACGTCTGCAGATAGCTCGCAGGCAGAAAGAGCTAGCCTGGAAAGCTGTTGCTCAGCCTCATCTGCCCATGGCACTGCTCGCACAGAGGCACAGAGACTGGGGCTGCTTGCTTGTCTTGACCCCTCAAACTTCAAATGTAGCTTAGTTGGTCCGTGCCGGGCGCATCCGACAGCCCTGCTCCGAAAATGCGAACGTCTGCAGATAGCTCGCAGGCAGAAAGAGCTAGCCTGGAAAGCTGTTGCTCAGCCTCATCTGCCCATGGCACTGCTCGCACAGAGGCACAGAGACTGGGGCTGCTTGCTTGTCTTGTCCTCTCAAACTTCAAACGTAGCTTAGGTGGTCTGTGCCGGGCGTCTCTGGCAGCCCTGCTCCGAAAATGCGAACGTCTGCAGATAGCTCGCAGGCAGAAAGAGCTAGCCTGGAAAGCTGTTGCTCAGCCTCATCTGCCCATGGCACTGCTCGCACAGAGGCACAGAGACTGGGGCTGCTTGCTTGTCTTGTCCCCTCAAACTTCAAACTTAGCTTAGGTGGTCTGTGCCGGGCGCCTCCGGCAGCCCTGCTCCGAAAATGCAAACGTCTGCAGATAGCTCGCAGGCAGAAAGAGCTAGCCTGGAAAGCTGTTGCTCAGCCTCATCTGCCCATGGCACTGCTCGCACAGAGGCACAGAGACTGGGGCTGCTTGCTTGTCTTGTCCCCTCAAACTTCAAACGTATCTTAGGTGGTCTGTGCCGGGCGCCTCCGGCAGCCCTGCTCCGAAAATGCAAACGTCTGCAGATAGCTCGCAGGCAGAAAGAGCTAGCCTGGAAAGCTGTTGCTCAGCCTCATCTGCCGATGGCACTGCTCGCACAGAGGCACAGAGACTGGGGCTGCTTGCTTGTTTTGCCCCCTCAAACTTCAAACGTAGCTTAGGTGGTCCGTGCCGGGCGTCTCCGGCAGCCCTGCTCCGAAAATGAGAACGTCTGCAGATAGCTCGCAGGCAGAAAGAGCTAGCCTGGAAAGCTGTTGCTCAGCCTCATCTGCCGATGGCACTGCTCACACAGAGGCACAGAGACTGGGGCTGCTTGCTTGTCTTGTCCCCTCAAACTTCAAACGTAGCTTAGGTGGTCCGTGCCGGGCGTCTCCGGCAGCCCTGCTCCGAAAATGCGAACGTCTGCAGATAGCTCGCAGGCAGAAAGAGCTAGCCTGGAAAGCTGTTGCTCAGCCTCATCTGCCCATGGCACTGCTCGCACAGAGGCACAGAGACTGGGTCTGCTTGCTTGTCTTGTCCCCTCAAACTTCAAACGTAGCTTAGGTGGTCCGAGCCGGGCGCCTCCGGCAGCCCTGCTCCGAAAATGCAAACGTCTGCAGATAGCTCGCAGGCAGAAAGAGCTAGCCTGGAAAGCTGTTGCTCAGCCTCATCTGCCCATGGCACTGCTCGCACAGAGGCACAGAGACTGGGGCTGCTTGCTTGTCTTGTCCCCTCAAACTTCAAATGTAGCTTAGGTGGTCCGTGCCGAGCGCATCCGACAGCCCTGCTCCGAAAATGCGAACGTCTGCAGATAGCTCGCAGGCAGAAAGAGCTAGCCTGGAAAGCTGTTGCTCAGCCTCATCTGCCCATGGCACTGCTCGCACAGAGGCACAGAGACTGGGGCTGCTTGCTTGTCTTGTCCTCTCAAACTTCAAACGTAGCTTAGGTGGTCTGTGCCGGGCGTCTCTGGCAGCCCTGCTCCGAAAATGCGAACGTCTGCAGATAGCTCGCAGGCAGAAAGAGCTAGCCTGGAAAGCTGTTGCTCAGCCTCATCTGCCCATGGCTCTGCTCGCACAGAGGCACAGAGACTGGGGCTGCTTGCTTGTTTTGCCCCCTCAAACTTCAAACGTAGCTTAGGTGGTCTGTGCCGGGCGTCTCCGGCAGCCCTGCTCCGAAAATGCGAACGTCTGCAGATAGCTCGCAGGCAGAAAGAGCTAGCCTGGAAAGCTGTTGCTCAGCCTCATCTGCCGATGGCACTGCTCGCACAGAGGCACAGAGACTGGGGCTGCTTGCTTGTCTTGTCCCCTCAAACTTCAAACGTAGCTTAGGTGGTCCGTGCCGGGCGCCTCTGGCAGCCCTGCTCCAAAAATGCGAACGTCTGCAGATAGCTCGCAGGCAGAAAGAGCTAGCCTGGAAAGCTGTTGCTCAGCCTCATCTGCCCATGGCACTGCTCGCACAGAGGCACAGAGACTGGGGCTGCTTGCTTGTCTTGTCCCCTCAAACTTCAAACGTAGCTTAGGTGGTCTGTGCCGGGAGCCTCCGGCAGCCCTGCTCCGAAAATGCGAACGTCTGCAGATAGCTCGCAGGCAGAAAGAGCTAGCCTGGAAAGCTGTTGCTCAGCCTCATCTGCCCATGGCACTGCTCGCACAGAGGCACAGAGACTGGGGCTGCTTGCTTGTCTTGTCCCCTCAAACTTCAAACGTAGCTTAGGTGGTCCGTGCCGGGCGCCTCTGGCAGCCCTGCTCCAAAAATGCAAACGTCTGCAGATAGCTCGCAGGCAGAAAGAGCTAGCCTGGAAAGCTGTTGCTCAGCCTCATCTGCCCATGGCACTGCTCGCACAGAGGCACAGAGACTGGGGCTGCTTGCTTGTCTTGTCCCCTCAAACTTCAAACGTAGCTTAGGTGGTCCGTGCCGGGCGCTTCCGGCAGCCCTGCTCCGAAAATGCGAACGTCTGCAGATAGCTCGCAGGCAGAAAGAGCTAGCCTGGAAAGCTGTTGCTCAGCCTCATCTGCCCATGGCACTGCTCGCACAGAGGCACAGAGACTGGGGCTGCTTGCTTGTCTTGTCCCCTCAAACTTCAAACGTAGCTTAGGTGGTCCGTGCCGGGCGTCTCTGGCAGCCCTGCTCCGAAAATGCGAACGTCTGCAGATAGCTCGCAGGCAGAAAGAGCTAGCCTGGAAAGCTGTTGCTCAGCCTCATCTGCCCATGGCACTGCTCGCACAGAGGCACAGAGACTGGGGCTGCTTGGTTGTTTTGCCCCCTAAAACTTCAAACGTAGCTTAGGTGGTCCGTGCCGGGCGTCTCCGGCAGCCCTGCTCCGAAAATGCCAACGTCTGCAGATAGCTCGCAGGCAGAAAGAGCTAGCCTGGAAAGCTGTTGCTCAGCCTCATCTGCCCATGGCACTGCTCGCACAGAGGCACAGAGACTGGGGCTGCTTGCTTGTCTTGTCCCCTCAAACTTCAAACGTAGCTTAGGTGGTCTGTGCCGGGCGTCTCTGGCAGCCCTGCTCCGAAAATGCAAACGTCTGCAGATAGCTCGCAGGCAGAAAGAGCTAGCCTGGAAAGCTGTTGCTCAGCCTCATCTGCCGATGGCACTGCTCGCACAGAGGCACAGAGACTGGGGCTGCTTGCTTGTTTTGCCCCCTCAAACTTCAAACGTAGCTTAGGTGGTCCGTGCCGGGCGTCTCCGGCAGCCCTGCTCCGAAAATGCGAACGTCTGCAGATAGCTCGCAGGCAGAAAGAGCTAGCCTGGAAAGCTGTTGCTCAGCCTCATCTGCCGATGGCACTGCTCGCACAGAGGCACAGAGACTGGGGCTGCTTGCTTGTCTTGTCCCCTCAAACTTCAAACGTAGCTTAAGTGGTCCGTGCCGGGCGTCTCCGGCAGCCCTGCTCCGAAAATGCCAACGTCTGCAGATAGCTCGCAGGCAGAAAGAGCTAGCCTGGAAAGCTGTTGCTCAGCCTCATCTGCCCATGGCACTGCTCGCACAGAGGCACAGAGACTGGGTCTGCTTGCTTGTCTTGTCCCCTCAAACTTCAAACGTAGCTTAGGTGGTCCGAGCCGGGCGCCTCCGGCAGCCCTGCTCCGAAAATGCAAACGTCTGCAGATAGCTCGCAGGCAGAAAGAGCTAGCCTGGAAAGCTGTTGCTCAGCCTCATCTGCCCATGGCACTGCTCGCACAGAGGCACAGAGACTGGGGCTGCTTGCTTGTCTTGTCCCCTCAAACTTCAAACGTAGCTTAGGTGGTCCGTGCCGGGCGTCTCCGGCAGCCCTGCTCTGAAAATGCCAACGTCTGCAGATAGCTCGCAGGCAGAAAGAGCTAGCCTGGAAAGCTGTTGCTCAGCCTCATCTGCCCATGGCACTGCTCGCACAGAGGCACAGAGACTGGGGCTGCTTGCTTGTCTTGTCCCCTCAAACTTCAAATGTAGCTTAGTTGGTCCGTGCCGGGCGCATCCGACAGCCCTGCTCCGAAAATGCGAACGTCTGCAGATAGCTCGCAGGCAGAAAGAGCTAGCCTGGAAAGCTGTTGCTCAGCCTCATCTGCCCATGGCACTGCTCGCACAGAGGCACAGAGACTGGGGCTGCTTGCTTGTCTTGTCCTCTCAAACTTCAAACGTAGCTTAGGTGGTCTGTGCCGGGCGTCTCTGGCAGCCCTGCTCCGAAAATGCGAACGTCTGCAGATAGCTCGCAGGCAGAAAGAGCTAGCCTGGAAAGCTGTTGCTCAGCCTCATCTGCCCATGGCACTGCTCGCACAGAGGCACAGAGACTGGGGCTGCTTGCTTGTCTTGTCCCCTCAAACTTCAAACTTAGCTTAGGTGGTCTGTGCCGGGCGCCTCCGGCAGCCCTGCTCCGAAAATGCAAACGTCTGCAGATAGCTCGCAGGCAGAAAGAGCTAGCCTGGAAAGCTGTTGCTCAGCCTCATCTGCCCATGGCACTGCTCGCACAGAGGCACAGAGACTGGGGCTGCTTGCTTGTCTTGTCCCCTCAAACTTCAAACGTATCTTAGGTGGTCTGTGCCGGGCGCCTCCGGCAGCCCTGCTCCGAAAATGCAAACGTCTGCAGATAGCTCGCAGGCAGAAAGAGCTAGCCTGGAAAGCTGTTGCTCAGCCTCATCTGCCGATGGCACTGCTCGCACAGAGGCACAGAGACTGGGGCTGCTTGCTTGTTTTGCCCCCTCAAACTTCAAACGTAGCTTAGGTGGTCCGTGCCGGGCGTCTCCGGCAGCCCTGCTCCGAAAATGAGAACGTCTGCAGATAGCTCGCAGGCAGAAAGAGCTAGCCTGGAAAGCTGTTGCTCAGCCTCATCTGCCGATGGCACTGCTCACACAGAGGCACAGAGACTGGGGCTGCTTGCTTGTCTTGTCCCCTCAAACTTCAAACGTAGCTTAGGTGGTCCGTGCCGGGCGTCTCCGGCAGCCCTGCTCCGAAAATGCGAACGTCTGCAGATAGCTCGCAGGCAGAAAGAGCTAGCCTGGAAAGCTGTTGCTCAGCCTCATCTGCCCATGGCACTGCTCGCACAGAGGCACAGAGACTGGGTCTGCTTGCTTGTCTTGTCCCCTCAAACTTCAAACGTAGCTTAGGTGGTCCGAGCCGGGCGCCTCCGGCAGCCCTGCTCCGAAAATGCAAACGTCTGCAGATAGCTCGCAGGCAGAAAGAGCTAGCCTGGAAAGCTGTTGCTCAGCCTCATCTGCCCATGGCACTGCTCGCACAGAGGCACAGAGACTGGGGCTGCTTGCTTGTCTTGTCCCCTCAAACTTCAAATGTAGCTTAGGTGGTCCGTGCCGAGCGCATCCGACAGCCCTGCTCCGAAAATGCGAACGTCTGCAGATAGCTCGCAGGCAGAAAGAGCTAGCCTGGAAAGCTGTTGCTCAGCCTCATCTGCCCATGGCACTGCTCGCACAGAGGCACAGAGACTGGGGCTGCTTGCTTGTCTTGTCCTCTCAAACTTCAAACGTAGCTTAGGTGGTCTGTGCCGGGCGTCTCTGGCAGCCCTGCTCCGAAAATGCGAACGTCTGCAGATAGCTCGCAGGCAGAAAGAGCTAGCCTGGAAAGCTGTTGCTCAGCCTCATCTGCCCATGGCTCTGCTCGCACAGAGGCACAGAGACTGGGGCTGCTTGCTTGTTTTGCCCCCTCAAACTTCAAACGTAGCTTAGGTGGTCTGTGCCGGGCGTCTCCGGCAGCCCTGCTCCGAAAATGCGAACGTCTGCAGATAGCTCGCAGGCAGAAAGAGCTAGCCTGGAAAGCTGTTGCTCAGCCTCATCTGCCGATGGCACTGCTCGCACAGAGGCACAGAGACTGGGGCTGCTTGCTTGTCTTGTCCCCTCAAACTTCAAACGTAGCTTAGGTGGTCCGTGCCGGGCGCCTCTGGCAGCCCTGCTCCAAAAATGCGAACGTCTGCAGATAGCTCGCAGGCAGAAAGAGCTAGCCTGGAAAGCTGTTGCTCAGCCTCATCTGCCCATGGCACTGCTCGCACAGAGGCACAGAGACTGGGGCTGCTTGCTTGTCTTGTCCCCTCAAACTTCAAACGTAGCTTAGGTGGTCTGTGCCGGGAGCCTCCGGCAGCCCTGCTCCGAAAATGCGAACGTCTGCAGATAGCTCGCAGGCAGAAAGAGCTAGCCTGGAAAGCTGTTGCTCAGCCTCATCTGCCCATGGCACTGCTCGCACAGAGGCACAGAGACTGGGGCTGCTTGCTTGTCTTGTCCCCTCAAACTTCAAACGTAGCTTAGGTGGTCCGTGCCGGGCGCCTCTGGCAGCCCTGCTCCAAAAATGCAAACGTCTGCAGATAGCTCGCAGGCAGAAAGAGCTAGCCTGGAAAGCTGTTGCTCAGCCTCATCTGCCCATGGCACTGCTCGCACAGAGGCACAGAGACTGGGGCTGCTTGCTTGTCTTGTCCCCTCAAACTTCAAACGTAGCTTAGGTGGTCCGTGCCGGGCGCTTCCGGCAGCCCTGCTCCGAAAATGCGAACGTCTGCAGATAGCTCGCAGGCAGAAAGAGCTAGCCTGGAAAGCTGTTGCTCAGCCTCATCTGCCCATGGCACTGCTCGCACAGAGGCACAGAGACTGGGGCTGCTTGCTTGTCTTGTCCCCTCAAACTTCAAACGTAGCTTAGGTGGTCCGTGCCGGGCGTCTCTGGCAGCCCTGCTCCGAAAATGCGAACGTCTGCAGATAGCTCGCAGGCAGAAAGAGCTAGCCTGGAAAGCTGTTGCTCAGCCTCATCTGCCCATGGCACTGCTCGCACAGAGGCACAGAGACTGGGGCTGCTTGGTTGTTTTGCCCCCTAAAACTTCAAACGTAGCTTAGGTGGTCCGTGCCGGGCGTCTCCGGCAGCCCTGCTCCGAAAATGCCAACGTCTGCAGATAGCTCGCAGGCAGAAAGAGCTAGCCTGGAAAGCTGTTGCTCAGCCTCATCTGCCCATGGCACTGCTCGCACAGAGGCACAGAGACTGGGGCTGCTTGCTTGTCTTGTCCCCTCAAACTTCAAACGTAGCTTAGGTGGTCTGTGCCGGGCGTCTCTGGCAGCCCTGCTCCGAAAATGCAAACGTCTGCAGATAGCTCGCAGGCAGAAAGAGCTAGCCTGGAAAGCTGTTGCTCAGCCTCATCTGCCGATGGCACTGCTCGCACAGAGGCACAGAGACTGGGGCTGCTTGCTTGTTTTGCCCCCTCAAACTTCAAACGTAGCTTAGGTGGTCCGTGCCGGGCGTCTCCGGCAGCCCTGCTCCGAAAATGCGAACGTCTGCAGATAGCTCGCAGGCAGAAAGAGCTAGCCTGGAAAGCTGTTGCTCAGCCTCATCTGCCGATGGCACTGCTCGCACAGAGGCACAGAGACTGGGGCTGCTTGCTTGTCTTGTCCCCTCAAACTTCAAACGTAGCTTAAGTGGTCCGTGCCGGGCGTCTCCGGCAGCCCTGCTCCGAAAATGCCAACGTCTGCAGATAGCTCGCAGGCAGAAAGAGCTAGCCTGGAAAGCTGTTGCTCAGCCTCATCTGCCCATGGCACTGCTCGCACAGAGGCACAGAGACTGGGTCTGCTTGCTTGTCTTGTCCCCTCAAACTTCAAACGTAGCTTAGGTGGTCCGAGCCGGGCGTCTCCGGCAGCCCTGCTCCGAAAATGCAAACGTCTGCAGATAGCTCACAGGCAGAAAGAGCTAGCCTGGAAAGCTGTTGCTCAGCCTCATCTGCCCATGGCACTGCTCGCACAGAGGCACAGAGACTGGGGCTGCTTGCTTGTCTTGTCCCCTCAAACTTCAAATGTAGCTTAGTTGGTCCGTGCCGGGCGCATCCGACAGCCCTGCTCCGAAAATGCGAACGTCTGCAGATAGCTCGCAGGCAGAAAGAGCTAGCCTGGAAAGCTGTTGCTCAGCCTCATCTGCCCATGGCACTGCTCGCACAGAGGCACAGAGACTGGGGCTGCTTGCTTGTCTTGTCCCCTCAAACTTCAAACGTAGCTTAGGTGGTCTGTGCCGGGCGTCTCTGGCAGCCCTGCTCCGAAAATGCGAACGTCTGCAGATAGCTCGCAGGCAGAAAGAGCTAGCCTGGAAAGCTGTTGCTCAGCCTCATCTGCCCATGGCACTGCTCGCACAGAGGCACAGAGACTGGGTCTGCTTGCTTGTCTTGTCCCCTCAAACTTCAAACTTAGCTTAGGTGGTCTGTGCCGGGCGCCTCCGGCAGCCCTGCTCCGAAAATGCAAACGTCTGCAGATAGCTCGCAGGCAGAAAGAGCTAGCCTGGAAAGCTGTTGCTCAGCCTCATCTGCCCATGGCACTGCTCGCACAGAGGCACAGAGACTGGGGCTGCTTGCTTGTCTTGTCCCCTCAAACTTCAAACGTATCTTAGGTGGTCTGTGCCGGGCGCCTCCGGCAGCCCTGCTCCGAAAATGCAAACGTCTGCAGATAGCTCGCAGGCAGAAAGAGCTAGCCTGGAAAGCTGTTGCTCAGCCTCATCTGCCGATGGCACTGCTCGCACAGAGGCACAGAGACTGGGGCTGCTTGCTTGTTTTGCCCCCTCAAACTTCAAACGTAGCTTAGGTGGTCCGTGCCGGGCGTCTCCGGCAGCCCTGCTCCGAAAATGCGAACGTCTGCAGATAGCTCGCAGGCAGAAAGAGCTAGCCTGGAAAGCTGTTGCTCAGCCTCATCTGCCGATGGCACTGCTCACACAGAGGCACAGAGACTGGGGCTGCTTGCTTGTCTTGTCCCCTCAAACTTCAAACGTAGCTTAGGTGGTCCGTGCCGGGCGTCTCCGGCAGCCCTGCTCCGAAAATGCGAACGTCTGCAGATAGCTCGCAGGCAGAAAGAGCTAGCCTGGAAAGCTGTTGCTCAGCCTCATCTGCCCATGGCACTGCTCGCACAGAGGCACAGAGACTGGGTCTGCTTGCTTGTCTTGTCCCCTCAAACTTCAAACGTAGCTTAGGTGGTCCGAGCCGGGCACCTCCGGCAGCCCTGCTCCGAAAATGCAAACGTCTGCAGATAGCTCGCAGCCAGAAAGAGCTAGCCTGGAAAGCTGTTGCTCAGCCTCATCTGCCCATGGCACTGCTCGCACAGAGGCACAGAGACTGGGGCTGCTTGCTTGTCTTGTCCCCTCAAACTTCAAATGTAGCTTAGGTGGTCCGTGCCGAGCGCATCCGACAGCCCTGCTCCGAAAATGCGAACGTCTGCAGATAGCTCGCAGGCAGAAAGAGCTAGCCTGGAAAGCTGTTGCTCAGCCTCATCTGCCCATGGCACTGCTCGCACAGAGGCACAGAGACTGGGGCTGCTTGCTTGTCTTGTCCCCTCAAACTTCAAACGTAGCTTAGGTGGTCTGTGCCAGGCGTCTCTGGCAGCCCTGCTCCGAAAATGCAAACGTCTGCAGATAGCTCGCAGGCAGAAAGAGCTAGCCTGGAAAGCTGTTGCTCAGCCTCATCTGCCGATGGCACTGCTCGCACAGAGGCACAGAGACTGGGGCTGCTTGCTTGTTTTGCCCCCTCAAACTTCAAACGTAGCTTAGGTGGTCTGTGCCGGGCGTCTCCGGCAGCCCTGCTCCGAAACTGCGAACGTCTGCAGATAGCTCGCAGGCAGAAAGAGCTAGCCTGGAAAGCTGTTGCTCAGCCTCATCTGCCGATGGCACTGCTCGCACAGAGGCACAGAGACTGGGGCTGCTTGCTTGTCTTGTCCCCTCAAACTTCAAACGTAGCTTAGGTGGTCCGTGCCGGGCGCCTCTGGCAGCCCTGCTCCAAAAATGCGAACGTCTGCAGATAGCTCGCAGGCAGAAAGAGCTAGCCTGGAAAGCTGTTGCTCAGCCTCATCTGCCCATGGCACTGCTCGCACAGAGGCACAGAGACTGGGGCTGCTTGCTTGTCTTGTCCCCTCAAACTTCAAACGTAGCTTAGGTGGTCTGTGCCGGGCGCCTCCGGCAGCCCTGCTCCGAAAATGCGAACGTCTGCAGATAGCTCGCAGGCAGAAAGAGCTAGCCTGGAAAGCTGTTGCTCAGCCTCATCTGCCCATGGCACTGCTCGCACAGAGGCACAGAGACTGGGGCTGCTTGCTTGTCTTGCCCCCTCAAACTTCAAACGTAGCTTAGGTGGTCTGTGCCGGGCGTCTCTGGCAGCCCTGCTCCGAAAATGCAAACGTCTGCAGATAGCTCGCAGGCAGAAAGAGCTAGCCTGGAAAGCTGTTGCTCAGCCTCATCTGCCGATGGCACTGCTCGCACAGAGGCACAGAGACTGGGGCTGCTTGCTTGTTTTGCCCCCTCAAACTTCAAACGTAGCTTAGGTGGTCCGTGCCGGGCGTCTCCGGCAGCCCTGCTCCGAAAATGCGAACGTCTGCAGATAGCTCGCAGGCAGAAAGAGCTAGCCTGGAAAGCTGTTGCTCAGCCTCATCTGCCGATGGCACTGCTCGCACAGAGGCACAGAGACTGGGGCTGCTTGCTTGTCTTGTCCCCTCAAACTTCAAACGTAGCTTAGGTGGTCCGTGCCGGGCGTCTCCGGCAGCCCTGCTCCGAAAATGCGAACGTCTGCAGATAGCTCGCAGGCAGAAAGAGCTAGCCTGGAAAGCTGTTGCTCAGCCTCATCTGCCCATGGCACTGCTCACACAGAGGCACAGAGACTGGGTCTGCTTGCTTGTCTTGTCCCCTCAAACTTCAAACGTAGCTTAGGTGGTCCGAGCCGGGCGCCTCCGGCAGCACTGCTCCGAAAATGCAAACGTCTGCAGATAGCTCACAGGCAGAAAGAGCTAGCCTGGAAAGCTGTTGCTCAGCCTCATCTGCCCATGGCACTGCTCGCACAGAGGCACAGAGACTGGGGCTGCTTGCTTGTCTTGTCCCCTCAAACTTCAAATGTAGCTTAGTTGGTCCGTGCCGGGCGCATCCGACAGCCCTGCTCCGAAAATGCGAACGTCTGCAGATAGCTCGCAGGCAGAAAGAGCTAGCCTGGAAAGCTGTTGCTCAGCCTCATCTGCCCATGGCACTGCTCGCACAGAGGCACAGAGACTGGGGCTGCTTGCTTGTCTTGTCCTCTCAAACTTCAAATGTAGCTTAGGTGGTCCGTGCCGGGCGCCTCCGGCAGCCCTGCTCCGAAAATGCGAACGTCTGCAGATAGCTCGCAGGCAGAAAGAGCTAGCCTGGAAAGCTGTTGCTCAGCCTCATCTGCCCATGGCACTGCTCGCACAGAGGCACAGAGACTGGGTCTGCTTGCTTGTCTTGTCCCCTCAAACATCAAACGTAGCTTAGGTGGTCCGAGCCGGGCGCCTCCGGCAGCCCTGCTCCGAAAATGCAAACGTCTGCAGATAGCTCACAGGCAGAAAGAGCTAGCCTGGAAAGCTGTTGCTCAGCCTCATCTGCCCATGGCACTGCTCGCACAGAGGCACAGAGACTGGGGCTGCTTGCTTGTCTTGTCCCCTCAAACTTCAAATGTAGCTTAGTTGGTCCGTGCCGGGCGCATCCGACAGCCCTGCTCCGAAAATGCGAACGTCTGCAGATAGCTCGCAGGCAGAAAGAGCTAGCCTGGAAAGCTGTTGCTCAGCCTCATCTGCCCATGGCACTGCTCGCACAGAGGCACAGACTGGGGCTGCTTGCTTGTCTTGTCCCCTCAAACTTCAAACGTAGCTTAGGTGGTCTGTGCCAGGCGTCTCTGGCAGCCCTGCTCCGAAAATGCGAACGTCTGCAGATAGCTCGCAGGCAGAAAGAGCTAGCCTGGAAAGCTGTTGCTCAGCCTCATCTGCCCATGGCACTGCTCGCACAGAGGCACAGAGACTGGGGCTGCTTGCTTGTCTTGTCCCCTCAAACTTCAAACTTAGCTTAGGTGGTCTGTGCCGGGCGCCTCCGGCAGCCCTGCTCCGAAAATGCAAACGTCTGCAGATAGCTCACAGGCAGAAAGAGCTAGCCTGGAAAGCTGTTGCTCAGCCTCATCTGCCCATGGCACTGCTCGCACAGAGGCACAGAGACTGGGGCTGCTTGCTTGTCTTGTCCCCTCAAACTTCAAACGTATCTTAGGTGGTCTGTGCCGGGCGCCTCCGGCAGCCCTGCTCCGAAAATGCAAACGTCTGCAGATAGCTCGCAGGCAGAAAGAGCTAGCCTGGAAAGCTGTTGCTCAGCCTCATCTGCCGATGGCACTGCTCTCACAGAGGCACAGAGACTGGGGCTGCTTGCTTGTTTTGCCCCCTCAAACTTCAAACGTAGCTTAGGTGGTCCGTGCCGGGCGTCTCCGGCAGCCCTGCTCCGAAAATGCGAACGTCTGCAGATAGCTCGCAGGCAGAAAGAGCTAGCCTGGAAAGCTGTTGCTCAGCCTCATCTGCCGATGGCACTGCTCACACAGAGGCACAGAGACTGGGGCTGCTTGCTTGTCTTGTCCCCTCAAACTTCAAACGTAGCTTAGGTGGTCCGTGCCGGGCGTCTCCGGCAGCCCTGCTCCGAAAATGCGAACGTCTGCAGATAGCTCGCAGGCAGAAAGAGCTAGCCTGGAAAGCTGTTGCTCAGCCTCATCTGCCCATGGCACTGCTCACACAGAGGCACAGAGACTGGGGCTGCTTGCTTGTCTTGTCCCCTCAAACTTCAAACGTAGCTTAGGTGGTCCGAGCCGGGCGCCTCCGGCAGCCCTGCTCCGAAAATGCAAACGTCTGCAGATAGCTCGCAGCCAGAAAGAGCTAGCCTGGAAAGCTGTTGCTCAGCCTCATCTGCCCATGGCACTGCTCGCACAGAGGCACAGAGACTGGGGCTGCTTGCTTGTCTTGTCCCCTCAAACTTCAAATGTAACTTAGGTGGTCCGTGCCGAGCGCATCCGACAGCCCTGCTCCGAAAATGCGAACGTCTGCAGATAGCTCGCAGGCAGAAAGAGCTAGCCTGGAAAGCTGTTGCTCAGCCTCATCTGCCCATGGCACTGCTCGCACAGAGGCACAGAGACTGGGGCTGCTTGCTTGTCTTGTCCTCTCAAACTTCAAACGTAGCTTAGGTGGTCTGTGCCGGGCGTCTCTGGCAACCCTGCTCCGAAAATGCGAACGTCTGCAGATAGCTCGCAGGCAGAAAGAGCTAGCCTGGAAAGCTGTTGCTCAGCCTCATCTGCCCATGGCTCTGCTCGCACAGAGGCACAGAGACTGGGGCTGCTTGCTTGTCTTGTCCCCTCAAACTTCAAACGTAGCTTAGGTGGTCTGTGCCGGGCGCCTCCGGCAGCCCTGCTCCGAAAATGCGAACATCTGCAGATAGCTCGCAGGCAGAAAGAGCTAGCCTGGAAAGCTGTTGCTCAGCCTCATCTGCCCATGGCACTGCTCGCACAGAGGCACAGAGACTGGGGCTGCTTGCTTGTCTTGTCCCCTCAAACTTCAAACGTAGCTTAGGTGGTCTGTGCCAGGCGTCTCTGGCAGCCCTGCTCCGAAAATGCAAACGTCTGCAGATAGCTCGCAGGCAGAAAGAGCTAGCCTGGAAAGCTGTTGCTCAGCCTCATCTGCCGATGGCACTGCTCGCACAGAGGCACAGAGACTGGGGCTGCTTGCTTGTTTTGCCCCCTCAAACTTCAAACGTAGCTTAGGTGGTCTGTGCCGGGCGTCTCCGGCAGCCCTGCTCCGAAAATGCGAACGTCTGCAGATAGCTCGCAGGCAGAAAGAGCTAGCCTGGAAAGCTGTTGCTCAGCCTCATCTGCCCATGGCACTGCTCGCACAGAGGCACAGAGACTGGGGCTGCTTGCTTGTCTTGTCCCCTCAAACTTCAAACGTAGCTTAGGTGGTCCGTGCCGGGCGCCTCTGGCAGCCCTGCTCCGAAAATGCAAACGTCTGCAGATAGCTCGCAGGCAGAAAGAGCTAGCCTGGAAAGCTGTTGCTCAGCCTCATCTGCCCATGGCACTGCTCGCACAGAGGCACAGAGACTGGGGCTGCTTGCTTGTCTTGTCCCCTCAAACTTCAAACGTAGCTTAGGTGGTCTGTGCCGGGCGCCTCCGGCAGCCCTGCTCCGAAAATGCGAACGTCTGCAGATAGCTCGCAGGCAGAAAGAGCTAGCCTGGAAAGCTGTTGCTCAGCCTCATCTGCCCATGGCACTGCTCGCACAGAGGCACAGAGACTGGGGCTGCTTGCTTGTCTTGTCCCCTCAAACTTCAAACGTAGCTTAGGTGGTCTGTGCCGGGCGTCTCTGGCAGCCCTGCTCCGAAAATGCAAACGTCTGCAGATAGCTCGCAGGCAGAAAGAGCTAGCCTGGAAAGCTGTTGCTCAGCCTCATCTGCCGATGGCACTGCTCGCACAGAGGCACAGAGACTGGGGCTGCTTGCTTGTTTTGCACCCTCAAACTTCAAATGTAGCTTAGGTGGTCCGTGCCGGGCGTCTCCGGCAGCCCTGCTCCGAAAATGCGAACGTCTGCAGATAGCTCGCAGGCAGAAAGAGCTAGCCTGGAAAGCTGTTGCTCAGCCTCATCTGCCGATGGCACTGCTCGCACAGAGGCACAGAGACTGGGGCTGCTTGCTTGTCTTGTCCCCTCAAACTTCAAACGTAGCTTAGGTGGTCCGTGCCGGGCGTCTCCGGCAGCCCTGCTCCGAAAATGCGAACGTCTGCAGATAGCTCGCAGGCAGAAAGAGCTAGCCTGGAAAGCTGTTGCTCAGCCTCATCTGCCCATGGCACTGCTCACACAGAGGCACAGAGACTGGGTCTGCTTGCTTGTCTTGTCCCCTCAAACTTCAAACGTAGCTTAGGTGGTCCGAGCCGGGCGCCTCCGGCAGCACTGCTCCGAAAATGCAAACGTCTGCAGATAGCTCACAGGCAGAAAGAGCTAGCCTGGAAAGCTGTTGCTCAGCCTCATCTGCCCATGGCACTGCTCGCACAGAGGCACAGAGACTGGGGCTGCTTGCTTGTCTTGTCCCCTCAAACTTCAAATGTAGCTTAGTTGGTCCGTGCCGGGCGCATCCGACAGCCCTGCTCCGAAAATGCGAACGTCTGCAGATAGCTCGCAGGCAGAAAGAGCTAGCCTGGAAAGCTGTTGCTCAGCCTCATCTGCCCATGGCACTGCTCGCACAGAGGCACAGAGACTGGGGCTGCTTGCTTGTCTTGTCCCCTCAAACTTCAAACGTAGCTTAGGTGGTCTGTGCCGGGCGCCCCCGGCAGCCCTGCTCCGAAAATGCGAACGTCTGCAGATAGCTCACAGGCAGAAAGAGCTAGCCTGGAAAGCTGTTGCTCAGCCTCATCTGCCCATGGCACTGCTCGCACAGAGGCACAGAGACTGGGGCTGCTTGCTTGTCTTGTCCCCTCAAACTTCAAACGTAGCTTAGGTGGTCTGTGCCGGGCGCATCCGGCAGCCCTGCTCCAAAAATGCAAACGTCTGCAGATAGCTCGCAGGCAGAAAGAGCTAGCCTGGAAAGCTGTTGCTCAGCCTCATCTGCCCATGGCACTGCTCGCACAGAGGCACAGAGACTGGGGCTGCTTGCTTGTCTTGTCCTCTCAAACTTCAAACGTAGCTTAGGTGGTCCGTGCCGGGCGCCTCCGGCAGCCCTGCTCCGAAAATGCGAACGTCTGCAGATAGCTCGCAGGCAGAAAGAGCTAGCCTGGAAAGCTGTTGCTCAGCCTCATCTGCCCATGGCACTGCTCGCACAGAGGCACAGAGACTGGGGCTGCTTGCTTGTCTTGTCCCCTCAAACTTCAAACGTAGCTTAGGTGGTCCGTGCTGGGCGCCTCCGGCAGCCCTGCTCCGAAAATGCAAACGTCTGCAGATAGCTCGCAGGCAGAAAGAGCTAGCCTGGAAAGCTGTTGCTCAGCCTCATCTGCCCATGGCACTGCTCGCACAGAGGCACAGAGACTGGGGCTGCTTGCTTGTCTTGTCCCCTCAAACTTCAAACGTAGCTTAGGTGGTCTGTGCCGGGCGCCTCCGGCAGCCCTGCTCCAAAAATGCGAACGTCTGCAGATAGCTCGCAGGCAGAAAGAGCTAGCCTGGAAAGCTGTTGCTCAGCCTCATCTGCCCATGGCACTGCTCGCACAGAGGCACAGAGACTGGGGCTGCTTGCTTGTTTTGCCCCCTCAAACTTCAAACGTAGCTTAGGTGGTCCGTGCCGGGCGCCTTCGGCAGCCCTGCTCCGAAAATGCAAACGTCTGCAGATAGCTCACAGGCAGAAAGAGCTAGCCTGGAAAGCTGTTGCTCAGCCTCATCTGCCCATGGCACTGCTCGCACAGAGGCACAGAGACTGGGGCTGCTTGCTTGTCTTGTCCCCTCAAACTTCAAATGTAGCTTAGGTGGTCCGTGCCGAGCGCATCCGACAGCCCTGCTCCGAAAATGCGAACGTCTGCAGATAGCTCGCAGGCAGAAAGAGCTAGCCTGGAAAGCTGTTGCTCAGCCTCATCTGCCCATGGCACTGCTCGCACAGAGGCACAGAGACTGGGGCTGCTTGCTTGTCTTGTCCTCTCAAACTTCAAACGTAGCTTAGGTGGTCTGTGCCGGGCGTCTCTGGCAGCCCTGCTCCGAAAATGCGAACGTCTGCAGATAGCTCGCAGGCAGAAAGAGCTAGCCTGGAAAGCTGTTGCTCAGCCTCATCTGCCCATGGCTCTGCTCGCACAGAGGCACAGAGACTGGGGCTGCTTGCTTGTCTTGTCCCCTCAAACTTCAAACGTAGCTTAGGTGGTCTGTGCCGGGCGCCTCCGGCAGCCCTGCTCCGAAAATGCAAACGTCTGCAGATAGCTCGCAGGCAGAAAGAGCTAGCCTGGAAAGCTGTTGCTCAGCCTCATCTGCCCATGGCACTGCTCGCACAGAGGCACAGAGACTGGGGCTGCTTGCTTGTCTTGTCCCCTCAAACTTCAAACGTAGCTTAGGTGGTCTGTGCCAGGCGTCTCTGGCAGCCCTGCTCCGAAAATGCAAACGTCTGCAGATAGCTCGCAGGCAGAAAGAGCTAGCCTGGAAAGCTGTTGCTCAGCCTCATCTGCCGATGGCACTGCTCGCACAGAGGCACAGAGACTGGGGCTGCTTGCTTGTTTTGCCCCCTCATACTTCAAACGTAGCTTAGGTGGTCTGTGCCGGGCGTCTCCGGCAGCCCTGCTCCGAAAATGCGAACGTCTGCAGATAGCTCGCAGGCAGAAAGAGCTAGCCTGGAAAGCTGTTGCTCAGCCTCATCTGCCGATGGCACTGCTCGCACAGAGGCACAGAGACTGGGGCTGCTTGCTTGTCTTGTCCCCTCAAACTTCAAACGTAGCTTAGGTGGTCCGTGCCGGGCGCCTCTGGCAGCCCTGCTCCAAAAATGCGAACGTCTGCAGATAGCTCGCAGGCAGAAAGAGCTAGCCTGGAAAGCTGTTGCTCAGCCTCATCTGCCCATGGCACTGCTCGCACAGAGGCACAGAGACTGGGGCTGCTTGCTTGTCTTGTCCCCTCAAACTTCAAACGTAGCTTAGGTGGTCCGTGCCGGGCGCCTCCGGCAGCCCTGCTCCGAAAATGCGAACGTCTGCAGATAGCTCGCAGGCAGAAAGAGCTAGCCTGGAAAGCTGTTGCTCAGCCTCATCTGCCCATGGCACTGCTCGCACAGAGGCACAGAGACTGGGGCTGCTTGCTTGTCTTGTCCCCTCAAACTTCAAACGTAGCTTAGGTGGTCCGTGCTGGGCGCCTCCGGCAGCCCTGCTCCGAAAATGCAAACGTCTGCAGATAGCTCGCAGGCAGAAAGAGCTAGCCTGGAAAGCTGTTGCTCAGCCTCATCTGCCCATGGCACTGCTCGCACAGAGGCACAGAGACTGGGGCTGCTTGCTTGTCTTGTCCCCTCAAACTTCAAACGTAGCTTAGGTGGTCTGTGCCGGGCGCCTCCGGCAGCCCTGCTCCAAAAATGCGAACGTCTGCAGATAGCTCGCAGGCAGAAAGAGCTAGCCTGGAAAGCTGTTGCTCAGCCTCATCTGCCCATGGCACTGCTCGCACAGAGGCACAGAGACTGGGGCTGCTTGCTTGTTTTGCCCCCTCAAACTTCAAACGTAGCTTAGGTGGTCCGTGCCGGGCGCCTTCGGCAGCCCTGCTCCGAAAATGCAAACGTCTGCAGATAGCTCACAGGCAGAAAGAGCTAGCCTGGAAAGCTGTTGCTCAGCCTCATCTGCCCATGGCACTGCTCGCACAGAGGCACAGAGACTGGGGCTGCTTGCTTGTCTTGTCCCCTCAAACTTCAAATGTAGCTTAGGTGGTCCGTGCCGAGCGCATCCGACAGCCCTGCTCCGAAAATGCGAACGTCTGCAGATAGCTCGCAGGCAGAAAGAGCTAGCCTGGAAAGCTGTTGCTCAGCCTCATCTGCCCATGGCACTGCTCGCACAGAGGCACAGAGACTGGGGCTGCTTGCTTGTCTTGTCCTCTCAAACTTCAAACGTAGCTTAGGTGGTCTGTGCCGGGCGTCTCTGGCAGCCCTGCTCCGAAAATGCGAACGTCTGCAGATAGCTCGCAGGCAGAAAGAGCTAGCCTGGAAAGCTGTTGCTCAGCCTCATCTGCCCATGGCTCTGCTCGCACAGAGGCACAGAGACTGGGGCTGCTTGCTTGTCTTGTCCCCTCAAACTTCAAACGTAGCTTAGGTGGTCTGTGCCGGGCGCCTCCGGCAGCCCTGCTCCGAAAATGCAAACGTCTGCAGATAGCTCGCAGGCAGAAAGAGCTAGCCTGGAAAGCTGTTGCTCAGCCTCATCTGCCCATGGCACTGCTCGCACAGAGGCACAGAGACTGGGGCTGCTTGCTTGTCTTGTCCCCTCAAACTTCAAACGTAGCTTAGGTGGTCTGTGCCAGGCGTCTCTGGCAGCCCTGCTCCGAAAATGCAAACGTCTGCAGATAGCTCGCAGGCAGAAAGAGCTAGCCTGGAAAGCTGTTGCTCAGCCTCATCTGCCGATGGCACTGCTCGCACAGAGGCACAGAGACTGGGGCTGCTTGCTTGTTTTGCCCCCTCATACTTCAAACGTAGCTTAGGTGGTCTGTGCCGGGCGTCTCCGGCAGCCCTGCTCCGAAAATGCGAACGTCTGCAGATAGCTCGCAGGCAGAAAGAGCTAGCCTGGAAAGCTGTTGCTCAGCCTCATCTGCCGATGGCACTGCTCGCACAGAGGCACAGAGACTGGGGCTGCTTGCTTGTCTTGTCCCCTCAAACTTCAAACGTAGCTTAGGTGGTCCGTGCCGGGCGCCTCTGGCAGCCCTGCTCCAAAAATGCGAACGTCTGCAGATAGCTCGCAGGCAGAAAGAGCTAGCCTGGAAAGCTGTTGCTCAGCCTCATCTGCCCATGGCACTGCTCGCACAGAGGCACAGAGACTGGGGCTGCTTGCTTGTCTTGTCCCCTCAAACTTCAAACGTAGCTTAGGTGGTCTGTGCCGGGCGCCTCCGGCAGCCCTGCTCCGAAAATGCGAACGTCTGCAGATAGCTCGCAGGCAGAAAGAGCTAGCCTGGAAAGCTGTTGCTCAGCCTCATCTGCCCATGGCACTGCTCGCACAGAGGCACAGAGACTGGGGCTGCTTGCTTGTCTTGTCCCCTCAAACTTCAAACGTAGCTTAGGTGGTCTGTGCCGGGCGTCTCTGGCAGCCCTGCTCCGAAAATGCAAACGTCTGCAGATAGCTCGCAGGCAGAAAGAGCTAGCCTGGAAAGCTGTTGCTCAGCCTCATCTGCCGATGGCACTGCTCGCACAGAGGCACAGAGACTGGGGCTGCTTGCTTGTTTTGCCCCCTCAAACTTCAAACGTAGCTTAGGTGGTCCGTGCCGGGCGTCTCCGGCAGCCCTGCTCCGAAAATGCGAACGTCTGCAGATAGCTCGCAGGCAGAAAGAGCTAGCCTGGAAAGCTGTTGCTCAGCCTCATCTGCCGATGGCACTGCTCGCACAGAGGCACAGAGACTGGGGCTGCTTGCTTGTCTTGTCCCCTCAAACTTCAAACGTAGCTTAGGTGGTCCGTGCCGGGCGTCTCCGGCAGCCCTGCTCCGAAAATGCGAACGTCTGCAGATAGCTCGCAGGCAGAAAGAGCTAGCCTGGAAAGCTGTTGCTCAGCCTCATCTGCCCATGGCACTGCTCACACAGAGGCACAGAGACTGGGTCTGCTTGCTTGTCTTGTCCCCTCAAACTTCAAACGTAGCTTAGGTGGTCCGAGCCGGGCGCCTCCGGCAGCACTGCTCCGAAAATGCAAACGTCTGCAGATAGCTCACAGGCAGAAAGAGCTAGCCTGGAAAGCTGTTGCTCAGCCTCATCTGCCCATGGCACTGCTCGCACAGAGGCACAGAGACTGGGGCTGCTTGCTTGTCTTGTCCCCTCAAACTTCAAATGTAGCTTAGTTGGTCCGTGCCGGGCGCATCCGACAGCCCTGCTCCGAAAATGCGAACGTCTGCAGATAGCTCGCAGGCAGAAAGAGCTAGCCTGGAAAGCTGTTGCTCAGCCTCATCTGCCCATGGCACTGCTCGCACAGAGGCACAGAGACTGGGGCTGCTTGCTTGTCTTGTCCTCTCAAACTTCAAATGTAGCTTAGGTGGTCCGTGCCGGGCGCCTCCGGCAGCCCTGCTCCGAAAATGCGAACGTCTGCAGATAGCTCGCAGGCAGAAAGAGCTAGCCTGGAAAGCTGTTGCTCAGCCTCATCTGCCCATGGCACTGCTCGCACAGAGGCACAGAGACTGGGGCTGCTTGCTTGTCTTGTCCCCTCAAACTTCAAACGTAGCTTAGGTGGTCCGAGCCGGGCGCCTCCGGCAGCCCTGCTCCGAAAATGCAAACGTCTGCAGATAGCTCACAGGCAGAAAGAGCTAGCCTGGAAAGCTGTTGCTCAGCCTCATCTGCCCATGGCACTGCTCGCACAGAGGCACAGAGACTGGGGCTGCTTGCTTGTCTTGTCCCCTCAAACTTCAAATGTAGCTTAGTTGGTCCGTGCCGGGCGCATCCGACAGCCCTGCTCCGAAAATGCGAACGTCTGCAGATAGCTCGCAGGCAGAAAGAGCTAGCCTGGAAAGCTGTTGCTCAGCCTCATCTGCCCATGGCACTGCTCGCACAGAGGCACAGAGACTGGGGCTGCTTGCTTGTCTTGTCCCCTCAAACTTCAAACTTAGCTTAGGTGGTCTGTGCCGGGCGCCTCCGGCAGCCCTGCTCCGAAAATGCAAACGTCTGCAGATAGCTCACAGGCAGAAAGAGCTAGCCTGGAAAGCTGTTGCTCAGCCTCATCTGCCCATGGCACTGCTCGCACAGAGGCACAGAGACTGGGGCTGCTTGCTTGTCTTGTCCCCTCAAACTTCAAACGTAGCTTAGGTGGTCTGTGCCGGGCGCCTCCGGCAGCCCTGCTCCGAAAATGCAAACGTCTGCAGATAGCTCGCAGGCAGAAAGAGCTAGCCTGGAAAGCTGTTGCTCAGCCTCATCTGCCGATGGCACTGCTCTCACAGAGGCACAGAGACTGGGGCTGCTTGCTTGTTTTGCCCCCTCAAACTTCAAACGTAGCTTAGGTGGTCCGTGCCGGGCGTCTCCGGCAGCCCTGCTCCGAAAATGCGAACGTCTGCAGATAGCTCGCAGGCAGAAAGAGCTAGCCTGGAAAGCTGTTGCTCAGCCTCATCTGCCGATGGCACTGCTCACACAGAGGCACAGAGACTGGGGCTGCTTGCTTGTCTTGTCCCCTCAAACTTCAAACGTAGCTTAGGTGGTCCGTGCCGGGCGTCTCCGGCAGCCCTGCTCCGAAAATGCGAACGTCTGCAGATAGCTCGCAGGCAGAAAGAGCTAGCCTGGAAAGCTGTTGCTCAGCCTCATCTGCCCATGGCACTGCTCGCACAGAGGCACAGAGACTGGGGCTGCTTGCTTGTCTTGTCCCCTCAAACTTCAAACGTAGCTTAGGTGGTCCGAGCCGGGCGCCTCCGTCAGCCCTGCTCCGAAAATGCAAACGTCTGCAGATAGCTCGCAGCCAGAAAGAGCTAGCCTGGAAAGCTGTTGCTCAGCCTCATCTGCCCATGGCACTGCTCGCACAGAGGCACAGAGACTGGGGCTGCTTGCTTGTCTTGTCCCCTCAAACTTCAAATGTAGCTTAGGTGGTCCGTGCCGAGCGCATCCGACAGCCCTGCTCCGAAAATGCGAACGTCTGCAGATAGCTCGCAGGCAGAAAGAGCTAGCCTGGAAAGCTGTTGCTCAGCCTCATCTGCCCATGGCACTGCTCGCACAGAGGCACAGAGACTGGGGCTGCTTGCTTGTCTTGTCCTCTCAAACTTCAAACGTAGCTTAGGTGGTCTGTGCCGGGCGTCTCTGGCAACCCTGCTCCGAAAATGCGAACGTCTGCAGATAGCTCGCAGGCAGAAAGAGCTAGCCTGGAAAGCTGTTGCTCAGCCTCATCTGCCCATGGCTCTGCTCGCACAGAGGCACAGAGACTGGGGCTGCTTGCTTGTCTTGTCCCCTCAAACTTCAAACGTAGCTTAGGTGGTCTGTGCCGGGCGCCTCCGGCAGCCCTGCTCCGAAAATGCGAACATCTGCAGATAGCTCGCAGGCAGAAAGAGCTAGCCTGGAAAGCTGTTGCTCAGCCTCATCTGCCCATGGCACTGCTCGCACAGAGGCACAGAGACTGGGGCTGCTTGCTTGTCTTGTCCCCTCAAACTTCAAACGTAGCTTAGGTGGTCTGTGCCAGGCGTCTCTGGCAGCCCTGCTCCGAAAATGCAAACGTCTGCAGATAGCTCGCAGGCAGAAAGAGCTAGCCTGGAAAGCTGTTGCTCAGCCTCATCTGCCGATGGCACTGCTCGCACAGAGGCACAGAGACTGGGGCTGCTTGCTTGTTTTGCCCCCTCAAACTTCAAACGTAGCTTAGGTGGTCTGTGCCGGGCGTCTCCGGCAGCCCTGCTCCGAAAATGCGAACGTCTGCAGATAGCTCGCAGGCAGAAAGAGCTAGCCTGGAAAGCTGTTGCTCAGCCTCATCTGCCCATGGCACTGCTCGCACAGAGGCACAGAGACTGGGGCTGCTTGCTTGTCTTGTCCCCTCAAACTTCAAACGTAGCTTAGGTGGTCCGTGCCGGGCGCCTCTGGCAGCCCTGCTCCGAAAATGCAAACGTCTGCAGATAGCTCGCAGGCAGAAAGAGCTAGCCTGGAAAGCTGTTGCTCAGCCTCATCTGCCCATGGCACTGCTCGCACAGAGGCACAGAGACTGGGGCTGCTTGCTTGTCTTGTCCCCTCAAACTTCAAACGTAGCTTAGGTGGTCTGTGCCGGGCGCCTCCGGCAGCCCTGCTCCGAAAATGCGAACGTCTGCAGATAGCTCGCAGGCAGAAAGAGCTAGCCTGGAAAGCTGTTGCTCAGCCTCATCTGCCCATGGCACTGCTCGCACAGAGGCACAGAGACTGGGGCTGCTTGCTTGTCTTGTCCCCTCAAACTTCAAACGTAGCTTAGGTGGTCTGTGCCGGGCGTCTCTGGCAGCCCTGCTCCGAAAATGCAAACGTCTGCAGATAGCTCGCAGGCAGAAAGAGCTAGCCTGGAAAGCTGTTGCTCAGCCTCATCTGCCGATGGCACTGCTCGCACAGAGGCACAGAGACTGGGGCTGCTTGCTTGTTTTGCCCCCTCAAACTTCAAACGTAGCTTAGGTGGTCCGTGCCGGGCGTCTCCGGCAGCCCTGCTCCGAAAATGCGAACGTCTGCAGATAGCTCGCAGGCAGAAAGAGCTAGCCTGGAAAGCTGTTGCTCAGCCTCATCTGCCGATGGCACTGCTCGCACAGAGGCACAGAGACTGGGGCTGCTTGCTTGTCTTGTCCCCTCAAACTTCAAACGTAGCTTAGGTGGTCCGTGCCGGGCGTCTCCGGCAGCCCTGCTCCGAAAATGCGAACGTCTGCAGATAGCTCGCAGGCAGAAAGAGCTAGCCTGGAAAGCTGTTGCTCAGCCTCATCTGCCCATGGCACTGCTCACACAGAGGCACAGAGACTGGGTCTGCTTGCTTGTCTTGTCCCCTCAAACTTCAAACGTAGCTTAGGTGGTCCGAGCCGGGCGCCTCCGGCAGCACTGCTCCGAAAATGCAAACGTCTGCAGATAGCTCACAGGCAGAAAGAGCTAGCCTGGAAAGCTGTTGCTCAGCCTCATCTGCCCATGGCACTGCTCGCACAGAGGCACAGAGACTGGGGCTGCTTGCTTGTCTTGTCCCCTCAAACTTCAAATGTAGCTTAGTTGGTCCGTGCCGGGCGCATCCGACAGCCCTGCTCCGAAAATGCGAACGTCTGCAGATAGCTCGCAGGCAGAAAGAGCTAGCCTGGAAAGCTGTTGCTCAGCCTCATCTGCCCATGGCACTGCTCGCACAGAGGCACAGAGACTGGGGCTGCTTGCTTGTCTTGTCCCCTCAAACTTCAAACGTAGCTTAGGTGGTCTGTGCCGGGCGCCCCCGGCAGCCCTGCTCCGAAAATGCGAACGTCTGCAGATAGCTCACAGGCAGAAAGAGCTAGCCTGGAAAGCTGTTGCTCAGCCTCATCTGCCCATGGCACTGCTCGCACAGAGGCACAGAGACTGGGGCTGCTTGCTTGTCTTGTCCCCTCAAACTTCAAACGTAGCTTAGGTGGTCTGTGCCGGGCGCATCCGGCAGCCCTGCTCCAAAAATGCAAACGTCTGCAGATAGCTCGCAGGCAGAAAGAGCTAGCCTGGAAAGCTGTTGCTCAGCCTCATCTGCCCATGGCACTGCTCGCACAGAGGCACAGAGACTGGGGCTGCTTGCTTGTCTTGTCCTCTCAAACTTCAAACGTAGCTTAGGTGGTCCGTGCCGGGCGCCTCCGGCAGCCCTGCTCCGAAAATGCGAACGTCTGCAGATAGCTCGCAGGCAGAAAGAGCTAGCCTGGAAAGCTGTTGCTCAGCCTCATCTGCCCATGGCACTGCTCGCACAGAGGCACAGAGACTGGGGCTGCTTGCTTGTCTTGTCCCCTCAAACTTCAAACGTAGCTTAGGTGGTCTGTGCCGGGCGCCTCCGGCAGCCCTGCTCCAAAAATGCGAACGTCTGCAGATAGCTCGCAGGCAGAAAGAGCTAGCCTGGAAAGCTGTTGCTCAGCCTCATCTGCCCATGGCACTGCTCGCACAGAGGCACAGAGACTGGGGCTGCTTGCTTGTTTTGCCCCCTCAAACTTCAAACGTAGCTTAGGTGGTCCGTGCCGGGCGCCTTCGGCAGCCCTGCTCCGAAAATGCAAACGTCTGCAGATAGCTCACAGGCAGAAAGAGCTAGCCTGGAAAGCTGTTGCTCAGCCTCATCTGCCCATGGCACTGCTCGCACAGAGGCACAGAGACTGGGGCTGCTTGCTTGTCTTGTCCCCTCAATCTTGAAAAATAGCTTAGGTGGTCCGTGCCGGGCGCCTCCGGCAGCCCTGCTCCAAAAATGCAAACGTCTGCAGATAGCTCGCAGGCAGAAAGAGCTAGCCTGGAAAGCTGTTGCTCAGCCTCATCTGCCCATGGCACTGCTCGCACAGAGGCACAGAGACTGGGGCTGCTTGCTTGTCTTGTCCCCTCAAACTTCAAACGTAGCTTAGGTGGTCTGTGCCGGGCGCCTCCAGCAGCCCTGCTCCGAAAATGCAAACGTCTGCAGATAGCTCGCAGCCAGAAAGAGCTAGCCTGGAAAGCTGTTGCTCAGCCTCATCTGCCCATGGCACTGCTCGCACAGAGGCACAGAGACTGGGGCTGCTTGCTTGTCTTGTTCCCTCAAACTTCAAACGTAGCTTAGGTGGTCTGTGCCGGGCGCCTCCGGCAGCCCTGCTCCGAAAATGCGAACGTCTGCAGATAGCTCGCAGGCAGAAAGAGCTAGCCTGGAAAGCTGTTGCTCAGCCTCATCTGCCCATGGCACTGCTCGCACAGAGGCACAGAGACTGGGGCTGCTTGCTTGTCTTGCCCCCTCAAACTTCAAACGTAGCTTAGGTGGTCAGTACCGGGCGCCTCCGGCAGCCCTGCTCCGAAAATTCGAATGGCTGCAGATAGCTTGCAGGCAGAAAGAGCTAGCCTGGAAAGCTGTTGCTCAGCCTCATCTGGCCATGGCACTGCTCGCACAGAGGCACAGAGACTGGGGCTGCTTGCTTGTCTTGTCCCCTCAAACTTCAAACGTAGCTTAGGTGGTCTGTGCCGGGCGTCTCTGGCAGCCCTGCTCCGAAAATGCAAACGTCTGCAGATAGCTCGCAGGCAGAAAGAGCTAGCCTGGAAAGCTGTTGCTCAGCCTCATCTGCCGATGGCACTGCTCGCACAGAGGCACAGAGACTGGGGCTGCTTGCTTGTTTTGCCCCCTCAAACTTCAAACGTAGCTTAGGTGGTCCGTGCCGGGCGTCTCCGGCAGCCCTGCTCCGAAAATGCGAACGTCTGCAGATAGCTCGCAGGCAGAAAGAGCTAGCCTGGAAAGCTGTTGCTCAGCCTCATCTGCCGATGGCACTGCTCGCACAGAGGCACAGAGACTGGGGCTGCTTGCTTGTCTTGTCCCCTCAAACTTCAAACGTAGCTTAGGTGGTCCGAGCCGGGCGCCTCCGGCAGCACTGCTCCGAAAATGCAAACGTCTGCAGATAGCTCACAGGCAGAAAGAGCTAGCCTGGAAAGCTGTTGCTCAGCCTCATCTGCCCATGGCACTGCTCGCACAGAGGCACAGAGACTGGGGCTGCTTGCTTGTCTTGTCCCCTCAAACTTCAAATGTAGCTTAGTTGGTCCGTGCCGGGCGCATCCGACAGCCCTGCTCCGAAAATGCGAACGTCTGCAGATAGCTCGCAGGCAGAAAGAGCTAGCCTGGAAAGCTGTTGCTCAGCCTCATCTGCCCATGGCACTGCTCGCACAGAGGCACAGAGACTGGGGCTGCTTGCTTGTCTTGTCCCCTCAAACTTCAAACGTAGCTTAGGTGGTCTGTGCCGGGCGCCCCCGGCAGCCCTGCTCCGAAAATGCGAACGTCTGCAGATAGCTCACAGGCAGAAAGAGCTAGCCTGGAAAGCTGTTGCTCAGCCTCATCTGCCCATGGCACTGCTCGCACAGAGGCACAGAGACTGGGGCTGCTTGCTTGTCTTGTCCCCTCAAACTTCAAACGTAGCTTAGGTGGTCTGTGCCGGGCGCATCCGGCAGCCCTGCTCCAAAAATGCAAACGTCTGCAGATAGCTCGCAGGCAGAAAGAGCTAGCCTGGAAAGCTGTTGCTCAGCCTCATCTGCCCATGGCACTGCTCGCACAGAGGCACAGAGACTGGGGCTGCTTGCTTGTCTTGTCCTCTCAAACTTCAAACGTAGCTTAGGTGGTCCGTGCCGGGCGCCTCCGGCAGCCCTGCTCCGAAAATGCGAACGTCTGCAGATAGCTCGCAGGCAGAAAGAGCTAGCCTGGAAAGCTGTTGCTCAGCCTCATCTGCCCATGGCACTGCTCGCACAGAGGCACAGAGACTGGGGCTGCTTGCTTGTCTTGTCCCCTCAAACTTCAAACGTAGCTTAGGTGGTCTGTGCCGGGCGCCTCCGGCAGCCCTGCTCCAAAAATGCGAACGTCTGCAGATAGCTCGCAGGCAGAAAGAGCTAGCCTGGAAAGCTGTTGCTCAGCCTCATCTGCCCATGGCACTGCTCGCACAGAGGCACAGAGACTGGGGCTGCTTGCTTGTTTTGCCCCCTCAAACTTCAAACGTAGCTTAGGTGGTCCGTGCCGGGCGCCTTCGGCAGCCCTGCTCCGAAAATGCAAACGTCTGCAGATAGCTCACAGGCAGAAAGAGCTAGCCTGGAAAGCTGTTGCTCAGCCTCATCTGCCCATGGCACTGCTCGCACAGAGGCACAGAGACTGGGGCTGCTTGCTTGTCTTGTCCCCTCAATCTTGAAAAATAGCTTAGGTGGTCCGTGCCGGGCGCCTCCGGCAGCCCTGCTCCAAAAATGCAAACGTCTGCAGATAGCTCGCAGGCAGAAAGAGCTAGCCTGGAAAGCTGTTGCTCAGCCTCATCTGCCCATGGCACTGCTCGCACAGAGGCACAGAGACTGGGGCTGCTTGCTTGTCTTGTCCCCTCAAACTTCAAACGTAGCTTAGGTGGTCTGTGCCGGGCGCCTCCAGCAGCCCTGCTCCGAAAATGCAAACGTCTGCAGATAGCTCGCAGCCAGAAAGAGCTAGCCTGGAAAGCTGTTGCTCAGCCTCATCTGCCCATGGCACTGCTCGCACAGAGGCACAGAGACTGGGGCTGCTTGCTTGTCTTGTTCCCTCAAACTTCAAACGTAGCTTAGGTGGTCTGTGACGGGCGCCTCCGGCAGCCCTGCTCCGAAAATGCGAACGTCTGCAGATAGCTCGCAGGCAGAAAGAGCTAGCCTGGAAAGCTGTTGCTCAGCCTCATCTGCCCATGGCACTGCTCGCACAGAGGCACAGAGACTGGGGCTGCTTGCTTGTCTTGCCCCCTCAAACTTCAAACGTAGCTTAGGTGGTCAGTACCGGGCGCCTCCGGCAGCCCTGCTCCGAAAATTCGAATGGCTGCAGATAGCTTGCAGGCAGAAAGAGCTAGCCTGGAAAGCTGTTGCTCAGCCTCATCTGGCCATGGCACTGCTCGCACAGAGGCACAGAGACTGGGGCTGCTTGCTTGTCTTGTCCCCTCAAACTTCAAACGTAGCTTAGGTGGTCTGTGCCGGGCGCCTCCGGCAGCCCTGCTCCAAAAATGCGAACGTCTGCAGATAGCTGGCAGGCAGAAAGAGCTAGCCTGGAAAGCTGTTGCTCAGCCTCATCTGCCCATGGCACTGCTCGCACAGAGGCACAGAGACTGGCGCTGCTTGCTTGTCTTGCCCCCTGAAACTTCAAACGTAGCTTAGGTGGTCCTTGCCGGGCGCCTCCTGCAGCCCTGCTCCGAAAATGCGAACGTCTGCAGATAGCTCGCAGGCAGAAAGAGCGAGCCTGGAAAGCTGTTGCTCAGCCTCATCTGCCCATGGCACTGCTCGCACAGAGGCACAGAGACTGGGGCTGCTTGCTTGTCTTGTCCTCTCAAACTTCAAATGTAGCTTAGGTGGTCCGTGCCGGGCGCCTCCGGCAGCCCTGCTCCGAAAATGCAAACGTCTGCAGATAGCTCGCAGGCAGAAAGAGCTAGCCTGGAAAGCTGTTGCTCAGCCTCATCTGCCCATGGCACTGCTCGCACAGAGGCACAGAGACTGGGGCTGCTTGCTTGTCTTGTCCCCTCAAACTTCAAACGTAGCTTAGGTGGTCCGTGCCGGGCGCCTCCGGCAGCCCTGCTTCGAATATGCGAACGTCTGCAGATAGCTCGCAGGCAGAAAGAGCTAGCCTGGAAAGCTGTTGCTCCGCCTCATCTGCCCATGGCACTGCTCGCACAGAGGCACAGAGACTGGGGCTGCTTGCTTGTCTTGTCCCCTCAAACTTCAAACGTAGCGTAGGTGGTCCGTGCCGGGCGCATCCGGCAGCCCTGCTCCGAAAATGCGAACGTCTGCAGATAGCTCGCAGGCAGAAAGAGCTAGCCTGGAAAGCTGTTGCTCAGCCTCATCTGCCCATGGCACTGCTCGCACAGAGGCACAGAGACTGGGGCTGCTTGCTTGTCTTGTCCCCTCAATATTGAAAAATAGCTTAGGTGGTCCGTGCCGGGCGCCTCCGGCAGCCCTACTCCAAAAATGCAAACGTCTGCAGATAGCTCGCAGGCAGAAAGAGCTAGCCTGGAAAGCTGTTGCTCAGCCTCATCTGCCCATGGCACTGCTCGCACAGAGGCACAGAGACTGGGGCTGCTTGCTTGTCTTGCCCCCTCAAACTTCAAACGTACCTTAGGTGGTCTGTGCCGGGCGCCTCGGGCAGCCCTGCTCCGAAAATGCGAATGTCTGCAGATAGCTCGCAGCCAGAAAGAGCTAGCCTGGAAAGCTGTTGCTCAGCCTCATCTGCCCATGGCACTGCTCGCACAGAGGCACAGAGACTGGGGCTGCTTGCTTGTCTTGTCCCCTCAAACTTCAAACGTAGCTTAGGTGGTCTGTGCCGGGCGCCTCCGGCAGCCCTGCTCCGAAAATGCGAACGTCTGCAGATAGCTCGCAGGGAGAAAGAGCGAGCCTGGAAAGCTGTTGCTCAGCCTCATCTGCCCATGGCACTGCTCGCACAGAGGCACAGAGACTGGGGCTGCTTGCTTGTCTTCCCCCTCAAACTTCAAACGTAACTTAGGTGGTCCATGCCGGGCGCCTCCGGCAGCCCTGCTCCGAAAATGCAAACGTCTGCAGATAGCTCGCAGGCAGAAAGAGCTAGCCTGGAAAGCTGTTGCTCAGCCTCATCTGCCCATGGCACTGCTCGCACAGAGGCACAGAGACTGGGGCTGCTTGCTTGTCTTGTCCCCTCAAACTTCAAACGTAGCTTAGGTGGTCCGTGCCGGGCGCCTCCGGCAGCCCTGCTTCGAATATGCGAACGTCTGCAGATAGCTCGCAGGCAGAAAGAGCTAGCCTGGAAAGCTGTTGCTCAGCCTCATCTGCCCATGGCACTGCTCGCACAGAGGCACAGAGACTGGGGCTGCTTGCTTGTCTTGTCCCCTCAAACTTCAAACGTAGCTTAGGTGGTCTGTGCCGGGCGCCTCCGGCAGCCCTGCTCCGAAAATGCAAACGTCTGCAGATAGCTCGCAGGGAGAAAGAGCGAGCCTGGAAAGCTGTTGCTCAGCCTCATCTGCCCATGGCACTGCTCGCACAGAGGCACAGAGACTGGGGCTGCTTGCTTGTCTTCCCCCTCAAACTTCAAACGTAACTTAGGTGGTCCATGCCGGGCGCCTCCGGCAGCCCTGCTCCGAAAATGCAAACGTCTGCAGATAGCTCGCAGGCAGAAAGAGCTAGCCTGGAAAGCTGTTGCTCAGCCTCATCTGCCCATGGCACTGCTCGCACAGAGGCACAGAGACTGGGGCTGCTTGCTTGTCTTGTCCCCTCAAACTTCAAACGTAGCTTAGGTGGTCCGTGCCGGGCGCCTCCGGCAGCCCTGCTTCGAATATGCGAACGTCTGCAGATAGCTCGCAGGCAGAAAGAGCTAGCCTGGAAAGCTGTTGCTCAGCCTCATCTGCCCATGGCACTGCTCGCACAGAGGCACAGAGACTGGGGCTGCTTGCTTGTCTTGCCCCCTCAAACTTCAAACGTAACTTAGGTGGTCCGTGCCGGGCGCCTCCGGCAGCCCTGCTCCGAAAATGCAAACGTCTGTAGATAGCTCGCAGGCAGAAAGAGCTAGCCTGGAAAGCTGTTGCTCAGCCTCATCTGCCCATGGCACTGCTCGCACAGAGGCACAGAGACTGGGGCTGCTTGCTTGTCTTGTCCCCTCAATATTGAAAAATAGCTTAGGTGGTCCGTGCCGGGCGCCTCCGGCAGCCCTACTCCAAAAATGCAAACGTCTGCAGATAGCTCGCAGGCAGAAAGAGCTAGCCTGGAAAGCTGTTGCTCAGCCTCATCTGCCCATGGCACTGCTCGCACAGAGGCACAGAGACTGGGGCTGCTTGCTTGTCTTGCCCCCTCAAACTTCAAACGTACCTTAGGTGGTCTGTGCCGGGCGCCTCGGGCAGCCCTGCTCCGAAAATGCGAATGTCTGCAGATAGCTCGCAGCCAGAAAGAGCTAGCCTGGAAAGCTGTTGCTCAGCCTCATCTGCCCATGGCACTGCTCGCACAGAGGCACAGAGACTGGGGCTGCTTGCTTGTCTTGTCCCCTCAAACTTCAAACGTAGCTTAGGTGGTCTGTGCCGGGCGCCTCCGGCAGCCCTGCTCCGAAAATGCGAACGTCTGCAGATAGCTCGCAGGGAGAAAGAGCGAGCCTGGAAAGCTGTTGCTCAGCCTCATCTGCCCATGGCACTGCTCGCACAGAGGCACAGAGACTGGGGCTGCTTGCTTGTCTTCCCCCTCAAACTTCAAACGTAACTTAGGTGGTCCATGCCGGGCGCCTCCGGCAGCCCTGCTCCGAAAATGCAAACGTCTGCAGATAGCTCGCAGGCAGAAAGAGCTAGCCTGGAAAGCTGTTGCTCAGCCTCATCTGCCCATGGCACTGCTCGCACAGAGGCACAGAGACTGGGGCTGCTTGCTTGTCTTGTCCCCTCAAACTTCAAACGTAGCTTAGGTGGTCCGTGCCGGGCGCCTCCGGCAGCCCTGCTTCGAATATGCGAACGTCTGCAGATAGCTCGCAGGCAGAAAGAGCTAGCCTGGAAAGCTGTTGCTCAGCCTCATCTGCCCATGGCACTGCTCGCACAGAGGCACAGAGACTGGGGCTGCTTGCTTGTCTTGTCCCCTCAAACTTCAAACGTAGCTTAGGTGGTCTGTGCCGGGCGCCTCCGGCAGCCCTGCTCCGAAAATGCAAACGTCTGCAGATAGCTCGCAGGGAGAAAGAGCGAGCCTGGAAAGCTGTTGCTCAGCCTCATCTGCCCATGGCACTGCTCGCACAGAGGCACAGAGACTGGGGCTGCTTGCTTGTCTTCCCCCTCAAACTTCAAACGTAACTTAGGTGGTCCATGCCGGGCGCCTCCGGCAGCCCTGCTCCGAAAATGCAAACGTCTGCAGATAGCTCGCAGGCAGAAAGAGCTAGCCTGGAAAGCTGTTGCTCAGCCTCATCTGCCCATGGCACTGCTCGCACAGAGGCACAGAGACTGGGGCTGCTTGCTTGTCTTGTCCCCTCAAACTTCAAACGTAGCTTAGGTGGTCCGTGCCGGGCGCCTCCGGCAGCCCTGCTTCGAATATGCGAACGTCTGCAGATAGCTCGCAGGCAGAAAGAGCTAGCCTGGAAAGCTGTTGCTCAGCCTCATCTGCCCATGGCACTGCTCGCACAGAGGCACAGAGACTGGGGCTGCTTGCTTGTCTTGCCCCCTCAAACTTCAAACGTAACTTAGGTGGTCCGTGCCGGGCGCCTCCGGCAGCCCTGCTCCGAAAATGCAAACGTCTGTAGATAGCTCGCAGGCAGAAAGAGCTAGCCTGGAAAGCTGTTGCTCAGCCTCATCTGCCCATGGCACTGCTCGCACAGAGGCACAGAGACTGGGGCTGCTTGCTTGTCTTGTCCCCTCAAACTTCAAACGTATCTTAAGTGATCCGTGCCGGGCGCCTCCGGCAGCCCTACTCCAAAAATGCAAACGTCTGCAGATAGCTCGCAGGCAGAAAGAGCTAGCCTGGAAAGCTGTTGCTCAGCCTCATCTGCCCATGGCACTGCTCGCACAGAGGCACAGAGACTGGGGCTGCTTGCTTGTCTTGCCCCCTCAAACTTCAAACGTACCTTAGGTGGTCAGTGCCGGGCGCCTCGGGCAGCCCTGCTCCGAAAATGCGAATGTCTGCAGATAGCTCGCAGCCAGAAAGAGCTAGCCTGGAAAGCTGTTGCTCAGCCTCATCTGCCCATGGCACTGCTCGCACAGAGGCACAGAGACTGGGGCTGCTTGCTTGTCTTGTCCCCTCAAACTTCAAACGTAGCTTAGGTGGTCTGTGCCGGGCGCCTCCGGCAGCCCTGCTCCGAAAATGCGAACGTCTGCAGATAGCTCGCAGGCAGAAAGAGCGAGCCTGGAAAGCTGTTGCTCAGCCTCATCTGCCCATGGCACTGCTCGCACAGAGGCACAGAGACTGGGGCTGCTTGCTTGTCTTCCCCCTCAAACTTCAAACGTAACTTAGGTGGTCCATGCCGGGCGCCTCCGGCAGCCCTGCTCCGAAAATGCAAACGTCTGCAGATAGCTCGCAGGCAGAAAGAGCTAGCCTGGAAAGCTGTTGCTCAGCCTCATCTGCCCATGGCACTGCTCGCACAGAGGCACAGAGACTGGGGCTGCTTGCTTGTCTTGTCCCCTCAAACTTCAAACGTAGCTTAGGTGGTCTGTGCCGGGAGCCTCCAGCAGCCCTGCTCCGAAAATGCGAACGTCTGCAGATAGCTCGCAGGCAGAAAGAGCTAGCCTGGAAAGCTGTTGCTCAGCCTCATCTGCCCATGGCACTGCTCGCACAGAGGCACAGAGACTGGGGCTGCTTGCTTGTCTTGTCCCCTCAAACTTCAAACGTAGCTTAGGTGGTCTGTGCCGGGCGCCTCCGGCAGCCCTGCTCCGAAAATGCGAACGTCTGCAGATAGCTCGCAGGCAGAAAGAGCTAGCCTGGAAAGCTGTTGCTCAGCCTCATCTGCCCATGGCACTGCTCGCACAGAGGCACAGAGACTGGGACTGCTTGCTTGTCTTGCCCCCTCAAACTTCAAACGTAGCTTAGGTGGTCTGTGCCGGGAGCCTCCAGCAGCCCTGCTCCGAAAATGCGAATGTCTGCAGATAGCTCGCAGGCAGAAAGAGCTAGCCTGGAAAGCTGTTGCTCAGCCTCATCTGCCCATGGCACTGCTCGCACAGAGGCACAGAGACTGGGGCTGCTTGCTTGTCTTGTCCCCTCAAACTTCAAACGTAGCTTAGGTGGTCTGTGCCGGGCGCCTCCGGCAGCCCTGCTCCGAAAATGCGAACGTCTGCAGATAGCTCGCAGGCAGAAAGAGCTAGCCTGGAAAGCTGTTGCTCAGCCTCATCTGCCCATGGCACTGCTCGCACAGAGGCACAGAGACTGGGGCTGCTTGCTTGTCTTGCCCCCTCAAACTTCAAACGTAACTTAGGTGGTCAGTGCCGGGCGCCTCGGGCAGCCCTGCTCCGAAAATGCGAATGTCTGCAGATAGCTCGCAGCCAGAAAGAGCTAGCCTGGAAAGCTGTTGCTCAGCCTCATCTGCCCATGGCACTGCTCGCACAGAGGCACAGAGACTGGGGCTGCTTGCTTGTCTTGTCCCCTCAAACTTCAAACGTAGCTTAGGTGGTCTGTGCCGGGCGCCTCCGGCAGCCCTGCTCCAAAAATGCGAACGTCTGCAGATAGCTGGCAGGCAGAAAGAGCTAGCCTGGAAAGCTGTTGCTCAGCCTCATCTGCCCATGGCACTGCTCGCACAGAGGCACAGAGACTGAGGCTGCTTGCTTGTCTTGCCCCCTCAAACTTCAAACGTAGCTTAGGTGGTCCATGCCGGGCGCCTCCGGCATCCCTGCTCCGAAAATGCAAACGTCTGCAGATAGCTCGCAGGCAGAAAGAGCTAGCCTGGAAAGCTGTTGCTCAGCCTCATCTGCCCATGGCACTGCTCGCACAGAGGCACAGAGACTGGGGCTGCTTGCTTGTCTTGCACCCTCAAACTTCAAACGTAGCTTAGGTGGTCCGTGCCGGGCGCCTCCGGCAGCCCTGCTCCGAAAATGCGAACGTCTGCAGATAGCTCGCAGGCAGAAAGAGCTAGCCTGGAAAGCTGTTGCTCAGCCTCATCTGCCCATGGCACTGCTCGCACAGAGGCACAGAGACTGGGGCTGCTTGCTTGTCTTGTCCCCTCAACCTTCAAACGTAGCTTAGGTGGTTCGTGCCGGGCGCATCCGGCAGCCCTGCTCCGAAAATGCGAACGTCTGCAGATAGCTCGCAGGCAGAAAGAGCTAGCCTGGAAAGCTGTTGCTCAGCCTCATCTGCCCATGGCACTGCTCGCACAGAGGCACAGAGACTGGGGCTGCTTGCTTGTCTTGCCCCCTCAAACTTCAAACGTAGCTTAGGTGGTCCTTGCCGGGCGCCTCCGGCAGTCCTGCTCCGAAAATGCAAACGTCTGCAGATAGCTGGCAGGCAGAAAGAGCTAGCCTGGAAAGCTGTTGCTCAGCCTCATCTGCCCATGGCACTGCTCGCACAGAGGCACAGAGACTGGGGCTGCTTGCTTGTCTTGTCCCCTCAAACTTCAAATGTAGCTTAGGTGGTCCGTTCCTGGCGCCTCCGGCAGCCCTGCTCCGAAAATGCAAACGTCTGCAGATAGCTCGCAGGCAGAAAGAGCTAGCCTGGAAAGCTGTTGCTCAGCCTCATCGGCCCATGGCACTGCTCGCACAGAGGCACAGAGACTGGGGCTGCTTGCTTGTCTTGCCCCCTCAAACTTCAAACGTAGCTTAGGTGGTCCGTGCCGGGCGCCTCCGGCAGCCCTGCTCCGAAAATTCGAACGTCTCCAGACAGCTCGCAGGCAGAAAGAGCTAGCCTGGAAAGCTGTTGCTCAGCCTCATCTGCCCATGGCACTGCTCGCACAGAGGCACAGAGACTGGGGCTGCTTGCTTGTTTTGCCCCCTCAAACTTCAAACGTAGCTTAAGTGGTCCGTGCCGGGCGCCTCCGGCAGCCCTGCTCCGAAAATTCGAACGTCTCCAGACAGCTCGCAGGCAGAAAGAGCTAGCCTGGAAAGCTGTTGCTCAGCCTCATCTGCCCATGGCACTGCTCGCACAGAGGCACAGAGACTGGGGCTGCTTGCTTGTCTTGTCCCCTCAACCTTCAAACGTAGCTTAGGTGGTCCGTGCCGGGCGCCTCCGGCAGCCCTGCTCCGAAAATGCGAACGTCTGCAGATAGCTCGCAGGCAGAAAGAGCTAGCCTGGAAAGCTGTTGCTCAGCCTCATCTGCCCATGGCACTGCTCGCACAGAGGCACAGAGACTGGGGCTGCTTGCTTGTCTTGTCCCCTCAAACTTCAAACGTAGCTTAGGTGGTCCTTGCCGGGCGCCTCCGGCAGCCCTGCTCCGAAAATGCGAACGTCTGCAGATAGCTCGCAGGCAGAAAGAGCTAGCCTGGAAAGCTGTTGCTCAGCCTCATCTGCCCATGGCACTGCTCGCACAGAGGCACAGAGACTGGGGCTGCTTGCTTGTCTTGCCCCCTCAAACTTCAAACGTAGCTTAGGTGGTCAGTGCCGGGCGCCTCGGGCAGCCCTGCTCCAAAAATGCGAACGTCTGCAGATAGCTGGCAGGCAGAAAGAGCTAGCCTGGAAAGCTGTTGCTCAGCCTCATCTGCCCATGGCACTGCTCGCACAGAGGCACAGAGACTGGGGCTGCTTGCTTGTCTTGTCCCCTCAAACTTCAAACGTAGCTTAGGTGGTCTGTGCCGGGCGCCTCTGGCAGCCCTGCTCCGAAAATGCAAACGTCTGCAGATAGCTCGCAGGCAGAAAGAGCTAGCCTGGAAAGCTGTTGCTCAGCCTCATCTGCCCATGGCACTGCTCGCACAGAGGCACAGAGACTGGGGCTGCTTGCTTGTTTTGCTCCCTCAAACTTCAAACGTAGCTTAGGTGGTCCGTGCCGGGCGCCTTCGGCAGCCCTGCTCTGAAAATGCAAACGTCTGCAGATAGCTCACAGGCAGAAAGAGCTAGCCTGGAAAGCTGTTGCTCAGCCTCATCTGCCCATGGCACTGCTCGCACAGAGGCACAGAGACTGGGGCTGCTTGCTTGTCTTGTCCCCTCAAACTTCAAACGTAGCTTAGGTGGTCCGTGCCGGGCGCCTCCGGCAGCCCTACTTCAAAAATGCAAACGTCTGCAGATAGCTCGCAGGCAGAAAGAGCTAGCCTGGAAAGCTGTTGCTCAGCCTCATCTGCCCATGGCACTGCTCGCACAGAGGCACAGAGACTGGGGCTGCTTGCTTGTCTTGCCCCCTCAAACTTCAAACGTAGCTTAGGTGGTCAGTGCCGGGCGCCTCTGGCAGCCCTGCTCCGAAAATGCAAACGTCTGCAGATAGCTCGCAGCCAGAAAGAGCTAGCCTGGAAAGCTGTTGCTCAGCCTCATCTGCCCATGGCACTGCTCGCACAGAGGCACAGAGACTGGCGCTGCTTGCTTGTCTTGTCCCCTCAAACTTCAAACGTAGCTTAGGTGGTCCGTGCCGGGCGCCTCCGGCAGCCCTGCTCCGAAAATGCGAACGTCTGCAGATAGCTCGCAGGCAGAAAGAGCGAGCCTGGAAAGCTGTTGCTCAGCCTCATCTGCCCATGGCACTGCTCGCACAGAGGCACAGAGACTGGGGCTGCTTGCTTGTTTTGCCCCCTCAAACTTCAAACGTAACTTAGGTGGTCCGTGCCGGGCGCCTCCGGCAGCCCTGCTCCGAAAATGCAAACGTCTGCAGATAGCTCACAGGCAGAAAGAGCTAGCCTGGAAAGCTGTTGCTCAGCCTCATCTGCCCATGGCACTGCTCGCACAGAGGCACAGAGACTGGGGCTGCTTGCTTGTCTTGTCCCCTCAGTCTTGAAAAATAGCTTAGGTGGTCCGTGCCGGGCGCCTCCGGCAGCCCAGCTCCGAAAATGCGAACGTCTGCAGATAGCTCGCAGGCAGAAAGAGCTAGCCTGGAAAGCTGTTGCTCAGCCTCATCTGCCCATGGCACTGCTCGCACAGAGGCACAGAGACTGGGGCTGCTTGCTTGTCTTGTCCCCTCAAACTTCAAACGTAGCTTAGGTGGTCTGTGCCGGGAGCCTCCAGCAGCCCTGCTCCGAAAATGCGAACGTCTGCAGATAGCTCGCAGGCAGAAAGAGCTAGCCTGGAAAGCTGTTGCTCAGCCTCATCTGCCCATGGCACTGCTCGCACAGAGGCACAGAGACTGGGGCTGCTTGCTTGTCTTGTCCCCTCAAACTTCAAACGTAGCTTAGGTGGTCTGTGCCGGGCGCCTCCGGCAGCCCTGCTCCGAAAATGCGAACGTCTGCAGATAGCTCGCAGGCAGAAAGAGCTAGCCTGGAAAGCTGTTGCTCAGCCTCATCTGCCCATGGCACTGCTCGCACAGAGGCACAGAGACTGGGGCTGCTTGCTTGTCTTGCCCCCTCAAACTTCAAACGTACCTTAGGTGGTCAGTGCCGGGCGCCTCCGGCAGCCCTGCTCCGAAAATGCGAATGTCTGCAGATAGCTCGCAGCCAGAAAGAGCTAGCCTGGAAAGCTGTTGCTCAGCCTCATCTGCCCATGGCACTGCTCGCACAGAGGCACAGAGACTGGGGCTGCTTGCTTGTCTTGTCCCCTCAAACTTCAAACGTAGCTTAGGTGGTCTGTGCCGGGCGCCTCCGGCAGCCCTGCTCCAAAAATGCGAACGTCTGCAGATAGCTCGCAGGCAGAAAGAGCTAGCCTGGAAAGCTGTTGCTCAGCCTCATCTGCCCATGGCACTGCTCGCACAGAGGCACAGAGACTGAGGCTGCTTGCTTGTCTTGCCCCCTCAAACTTGAAACGTAGCTTAGGTGGTCCATGCCGGGCGCCTCCGGCATCCCTGCTCCGAAAATGCAAACGTCTGCAGATAGCTCGCAGGCAGAAAGAGCTAGCCTGGAAAGCTGTTGCTCAGCCTCATCTGCCCATGGCACTGCTCGCACAGAGGCACAGAGACTGGGGCTGCTTGCTTGTCTTGTCCCCTCAATCTTGAAAAATAGCTTAGGTGGTCCGTGCCGGGCGCATCCGGCAGCCCTGCTCCAAAAATGCGAACGTCTGCAGATAGCTCGCAGGCAGAAAGAGCTAGCCTGGAAAGCTGTTGCTCAGCCTCATCTGCCCATGGCACTGCTCGCACAGAGGCACAGAGACTGGGGCTGCTTGCTTGTCTTGTCCCCTCAAACTTCAAACGTAGCTTAGGTGGTCTGTGCCGGGAGCCTCCAGCAGCCCTGCTCCGAAAATGCGAACGTCTGCAGATAGCTCGCAGGCAGAAAGAGCTAGCCTGGAAAGCTGTTGCTCAGCCTCATCTGCCCATGGCACTGCTCGCACAGAGGCACAGAGACTGGGGCTGCTTGCTTGTCTTGTTCCCTCAAACTTCAAACGTAGCTTAGGTGGTCTGTGCCGGGCGCCTCCGGCAGCCCTGCTCCGAAAATGCGAACGTCTGCAGATAGCTCGCAGGCAGAAAGAGCTAGCCTGGAAAGCTGTTGCTCAGCCTCATCTGCCCATGGCACTGCTCGCACAGAGGCACAGAGACTGGGGCTGCTTGCTTGTCTTGCCCCCTCAAACTTCAAACGTAGCTTAGGTGTTCAGTGCCGGGCGCTTCGGGCAGCCCTGCTCCGAAAATGCGAATGTCTGCAGATAGCTCGCAGCCAGAAAGAGCTAGCCTGGAAAGCTGTTGCTCAGCCTCATCTGCCCATGGCACTGCTCGCACAGAGGCACAGAGACTGGGGCTGCTTGCTTGTCTTGTCCCCTCAAACTTCAAACGTAGCTTAGGTGGTCTGTGCCGGGCGCCTCCGGCAGCCCTGCTCCAAAAATGCGAACGTCTGCAGATAGCTGGCAGGCAGAAAGAGCTAGCCTGGAAAGCTGTTGCTCAGCCTCATCTGCCCATGGCACTGCTCGCACAGAGGCACAGAGACTGAGGCTGCTTGCTTGTCTTGCCCCCTCAAACTTCAAACGTAGCTTAGGTGGTCCATGCCGGGCGCCTCCGGCAGTCCTGCTCCGAAAATGCAAACGTCTGCAGATAGCTCGCAGGCAGAAAGAGCTAGTCTGGAAAGCTGTTGCTCAGCCTCATCGGCCCATGGCACTGCTCGCACAGAGGCACAGAGACTGGGGCTGCTTGCTTGTCTTGCCCCCTCAAACTTCAAACGTAGCTTAGGTGGTCAGTGCCGGGAGCCTCCGGCAGCCCTGCTCCGAAAATGCAAACGTCTGCAGATAGCTCGCAGGCATAAAGAGCTAGCCTGGAAAGCTGTTGCTCAGCCTCATCTGCCCATGGCACTGCTCGCACAGAGGCACAGAGACTGGGGCTACTTGCTTGTTTTGCCCCCTCAAACTTCAAACGTAGCTTAGGTGGTCCTTGCCGGGCGCCTCCGGCAGCCCTGCTCCGAAAATTCGAACGTCTCCAGACAGCTCGCAGGCAGAAAGAGCTAGCCTGGAAAGCTGTTGCTCAGCCTCATCTGCCCATGGCACTGCTCGCACAGAGGCACAGAGACTGGGGCTGCTTGCTTGTTTTGCCCCCTCAAACTTCAAACGTAGCTTAGGTGGTCCGTGCCGGGCGCATCCGGCAGCCCTGCTCCGAAAATTCGAACGTCTCCAGACAGCTCGCAGGCAGAAAGAGCTAGCCTGGAAAGCTGTTGCTCAGCCTCATCTGCCCATGGCACTGCTCGCACAGAGGCACAGAGACTGGGGCTGCTTGCTTGTCTTGCCCCCTCAAACTTCAAACGTAGCTTAGGTGGTCCGTGCCGGGCGCCTCCGGCAGCCCTGCTCCGAAAATGCGAACGTCTGCAGATAGCTCGCAGGCAGAAAGAGCTAGCCTGGAAAGCTGTTGCTCAGCCTCATCTGCCCATGGCACTGCTCGCACAGAGGCACAGAGACTGAGGCTGCTTGCTTGTTTTGCCCCCTCAAACTTCAAACGTAGCTTAGGTGGTCCGTGCCGGGCGCCTCCGGCAGCCCTGCTCCGAAAATGCGAACGTCTGCAGATAGCTCGCAGGCAGAAAGAGCTAGCCTGGAAAGCTGTTGCTCAGCCTCATCTGCCCATGGCACTGCTCGCACAGAGGCACAGAGACTGGGGCTGCTTGCTTGTCTTGCCCCCTCAAACTTCAAACGTAGCTTAGGTGGTCAGTGCCGGGCGCCTCGGGCAGCCCTGCTCCAAAAATGCGAACGTCTGCAGATAGCTGGCAGGCAGAAAGAGCTAGCCTGGAAAGCTGTTGCTCAGCCTCATCTGCCCATGGCACTGCTCGCACAGAGGCACAGAGACTGAGGCTGCTTGCTTGTCTTGCCCCCTGAAACTTCAAACGTAGCTTAGGTGGTCCTTGCCGGGCGCCTCCGGCAGCCCTGCTCCGAAAATGCGAACGTCTGCAGATAGCTCTCAGGCAGAAAGAGCGAGCCTGGAAAGCTGTTGCTCAGCCTCATCTGCCCATGGCACTGCTCGCACAGAGGCACAGAGACTGGGGCTGCTTGCTTGTCTTGTCCTCTCAAACTTCAAATGTAGCTTAGGTGGTCCGTGCCGGGCGCCTCCGGCAGCCCTGCTCCGAAAATGCAAACGTCTGCAGATAGCTCGCAGGCAGAAAGAGCTAGCCTGGAAAGCTGTTGCTCAGCCTCATCTGCCCATGGCACTGCTCGCACAGAGGCACAGAGACTGGGGCTGCTTGCTTGTTTTGCTCCCTCAAACTTCAAACGTAGCTTAGGTGGTCCGTGCCGGGCGCCTTCGGCAGCCCTGCTCTGAAAATGCGAACGTCTGCAGATAGCTCTCAGGCAGAAAGAGCTAGCCTGGAAAGCTGTTGCTCAGCCTCATCTGCCCATGGCACTGCTCGCACAGAGGCACAGAGACTGGGGCTGCTTGCTTGTCTTGTCCCCTCAAACTTCAAACGTAGCTTAGGTGGTCCGTGCCGGGCGCCTCCGGCAGCCCTACTTCAAAAATGCAAACGTCTGCAGATAGCTCGCAGGCAGAAAGAGCTAGCCTGGAAAGCTGTTGCTCAGCCTCATCTGCCCATGGCACTGCTCGCACAGAGGCACAGAGACTGGGGCTGCTTGCTTGTCTTGCCCCCTCAAACTTCAAACGTAGCTTAGGTGGTCAGTGCCGGGCGCCTCTGGCAGCCCTGCTCCGAAAATGCAAACGTCTGCAGATAACTCGCAGCCAGAAAGAGCTAGCCTGGAAAGCTGTTGCTCAGCCTCATCTGCCCATGGCACTGCTCGCACAGAGGCACAGAGACTGGGGCTGCTTGCTTGTCTTGTCCCCTCAAACTTCAAACGTAGCTTAGGTGGTCCTTGCCGGGCGCCTCCGGCAGCCCTGCTCCGAAAATGCGAACGTCTGCAGATAGCTCGCAGGCAGAAAGAGCGAGCCTGGAAAGCTGTTGCTCAGCCTCATCTGCCCATGGCACTGCTCGCACAGAGGCACAGAGACTGGGGCTGCTTGCTTGTCTTGCACCCTCAAACTTCAAACGTAGCTTAGGTGGTCCGTGCCGGGCGCCTCCGGCAGCCCTGCTCCGAAAATGCAAACGTCTGCAGATAGCTCGCAGGCAGAAAGAGCTAGCCTGGAAAGCTGTTGCTCAGCCTCATCTGCCCATGGCACTGCTCGCACAGAGGCACAGAGACTGGGGCTGCTTGCTTGTCTTGTCCCCTCAAACTTCAAACGTAGCTTAGGTGGTCCATGCCGGGCGCATCCGGCAGCCCTGCTCCGAAAATGCGAACGTCTGCAGATAGCTCGCAGGCAGAAAGAGCTAGCCTGGAAAGCTGTTGCTCAGCCTCATCTGCCCATGGCACTGCTCGCACAGAGGCACAGAGACTGGGGCTGCTTGCTTGTCTTGTCCCCTCAAACTTCAAACGTAGCTTAGGTGGTCCGTGCCGGGCGCCTCCGGCAGTCCTGCTCCAAAAATGCAAACGTCTGCAGATAGCTCGCAGGCAGAAAGAGCTAGCCTGGAAAGCTGTTGCTCAGCCTCATCTGCCCATGGCACTGCTCACACAGAGGCACAGAGACTGGGGCTGCTTGCTTGTCTTGTCCCCTCAAACTTCAAACGTAGCTTAGGTGGTCTGTGCCGGGCGCCTCCAGCAGCCCTGCTCCAAAAATGCGAACGTCTGCAGATAGCTCGCAGGCAGAAAGAGCTAGCCTGGAAAGCTGTTGCTCAGCCTCATCTGCCCATGGCACTGCTCGCACAGAGGCACAGAGACTGGGGCTGCTTGCTTGTTTTGCCCTCTCAAACTTCAAACGTAACTTAGGTGGTCCGTGCCGCACGCCTTCGGCAGCCCTGCTCCGAAAATGCAAACGTCTGCAGATAGCTCACAGGCAGAAAGAGCTAGCCTGGAAAGCTGTTGCTCAGCCTCATCTGCCCATGGCACTGCTCGCACAGAGGCACAGAGACTGGGGCTGCTTGCTTGTCTTGTCCCCTCAATCTTGAAAAATAGCTTAGGTGGTCCGTGCCGGGCGCCTCCGGCAGCCCTGCTCCGAAAATGCGAACGTCTGCAGATAGCTTGCAGGCAGAAAGAGCTAGCCTGGAAAGCTGTTACTCAGCCTCATCTGCCCATGGCACTGCTCGCACAGAGGCACAGAGACTGGGGCTGCTTGCTTGTCTTGTCCCCTCAAACTTCAAACGTAGCTTAGGTGGTCTGTGCCGGGAGCCTCCAGCAGCCCTGCTCCGAAAATGCGAACGTCTGCAGATAGCTCGCAGGCAGAAAGAGCTAGCCTGGAAAGCTGTTGCTCAGCCTCATCTGCCCATGGCACTGCTCGCACAGAGGCACAGAGACTGGGGCTGCTTGCTTGTCTTGTCCCCTCAAACTTCAAACGTAGCTTAGGTGGTCTGTGCCGGGCGCCTCCGGCAGCCCTGCTCCGAAAATGCGAACGTCTGCAGATAGCTCGCAGGCAGAAAGAGCTAGCCTGGAAAGCTGTTGCTCAGCCTCATCTGCCCATGGCACTGCTCGCACAGAGGCACAGAGACTGGGGCTGCTTGCTTGTCTTGCCCCCTCAAACTTCAAACGTAGCTTAGGTGGTCAGTGCCGGGCGCCTCTGGCAGCCCTGCTCCGAAAATGCGAATGTCTGCAGATAGCTCGCAGCCTGAAAGAGCTAGCCTGGAAAGCTGTTGCTCAGCCTCATCTGCCCATGGCACTGCTCGCACAGAGGCACAGAGACTGAGGCTGCTTGCTTGTCTTGTCCCCTCAAACTTCAAATGTAGCTTAGGTGGTCTGTGCCGGGCGCCTCCGGCAGCCCTGCTCCGAAAATGCGAACGTCTGCAGATAGCTCGCAGGCAGAAAGAGCTAGCCTGGAAAGCTGTTGCTCAGCCTCATCTACCCATGGCACTGCTCGCACAGAGGCACAGAGACTGGGGCTGCTTGCTTGTCTTGTCCCCTCAACCTTCAAACGTAGCTTAGGTGGTCTGTGCCGAGCGCCTCCGGCAGCCCTGCTCCAAAAATGCGAACGTCTGCAGATAGCTCGCAGGCAGAAAGAGCTAGCCTGGAAAGCTGTTGCTCAGCCTCATCTGCCCATGGCACTGCTCGCACAGAGGCACAGAGACTGAGGCTGCTTGCTTGTCTTGCCCCCTCAAACTTCAAACGTAGCTTAGGTGGTCCATGCCGGGCGCCTCCGGCATCCCTGCTCCGAAAATGCAAACGTCTGCAGATAGCTGGCAGGCAGAAAGAGCTAGCCTGGAAAGCTGTTGCTCAGCCTCATCTGCCCATGGCACTGCTCGCACAGAGGCACAGAGACTGGGGCTGCTTGCTTGTCTTGTCCCCTCAAACTTCAAACGTAGCTTAAGTGGTCCGTGCCGGGCGCCTCCGGCAGCCCTGCTCCGAAAATTCGAACGTCTCCAGACAGCTCGCAGGCAGAAAGAGCTAGCCTGGAAAGCTGTTGCTCAGCCTCATCTGGCCATGGCACTGCTCGCACAGAGGCACAGAGACTGGGGCTGCTTGCTTGTCTTGCCCCCTCAAACTTCAAACGTAGCTTAGGTGGTCCGTGTCGGGCGCCTCCGGCAGCCCAGCTCCGAAAATGTGAACGTCTGCAGATAGCTCGCAGGCAGAAAGAGCGAGCCTGGAAAGCTGTTGCTCAGCCTCATCTGCCCATGGCACTGCTCGCACAGAGGCACAGAGACTGGGGCTGCTTGCTTGTCTTGTCCTCTCAAACTTCAAATGTAGCTTAGGTGGTCCGTGCCGGGCGCCTCCGGCAGCCCTGCTCCGAAAATGTGAACGTCTGCAGATAGCTCGCAGGCAGAAAGAGCGAGCCTGGAAAGCTGTTGCTCAGCCTCATCTGCCCATGGCACTGCTCGCACAGAGGCACAGAGACTGGGGCTGCTTGCTTGTCTTGTCCTCTCAAACTTCAAATGTAGCTTAGGTGGTCCGTGCCGGGCGCCTCCGGCAGCCCTGCTCCGAAAATGCAAACGTCTGCAGATAGCTCGCAGGCAGAAAGAGCTAGCCTGGAAAGCTGTTGCTCAGCCTCATCTGCCCATGGCACTGCTCGCACAGAGGCACAGAGACTGGGGCTGCTTGCTTGTTTTGCTCCCTCAAACTTCAAACGTAGCTTAGGTGGTCCGTGCCGGGCGCCTTCGGCAGCCCTGCTCTGAAAATGCAAACGTCTGCAGATAGCTCACAGGCAGAAAGAGCTAGCCTGGAAAGCTGTTGCTCAGCCTCATCTGCCCATGGCACTGCTCGCACAGAGGCACAGAGACTGGGGCTGCTTGCTTGTCTTGTCCCCTCAAACTTCAAACGTAGCTTAGGTGGTCCGTGCCGGGCGCCTCCGGCAGCCCTACTTCAAAAATGCAAACGTCTGCAGATAGCTCGCAGGCAGAAAGAGCTAGCCTGGAAAGCTGTTGCTCAGCCTCATCTGCCCATGGCACTGCTCGCACAGAGGCACAGAGACTGGGGCTGCTTGCTTGTCTTGCCCCCTCAAACTTCAAACGTAGCTTAGGTGGTCAGTGCCGGGCGCCTCTGGCAGCCCTGCTCCGAAAATGCGAACGTCTGCAGATAGCTCGCAGGCAGAAAGAGCGAGCCTGGAAAGCTGTTGCTCAGCCTCATCTGCCCATGGCACTGCTCGCACAGAGGCACAGAGACTGGGGCTGCTTGCTTGTCTTGCCCCCTCAAACTTCAAACGTAGCTTAGGTGGTCAGTGCCGGGCGCCTCGGGCAGCCCTGCTCCAAAAATGCGAACGTCTGCAGATAGCTGGCAGGCAGAAAGAGCTAGCCTGGAAAGCTGTTGCTCAGCCTCATCTGCCCATGGCACTGCTCGCACAGAGGCACAGAGACTGAGGCTGCTTGCTTGTCTTGCCCCCTGAAACTTCAAACGTAGCTTAGGTGGTCTGTGCCGGGCGCCTCCGGCAGCCCTGCTCCGAAAATGCGAACGTCTGCAGATAGCTCTCAGGCAGAAAGAGCGAGCCTGGAAAGCTGTTGCTCAGCCTCATCTGCCCATGGCACTGCTCGCACAGAGGCACAGAGACTGGGGCTGCTTGCTTGTCTTGTCCTCTCAAACTTCAAATGTAGCTTAGGTGGTCCGTGCCGGGCGCCTCCGGCAGCCCTGCTCCGAAAATGCAAACGTCTGCAGATAGCTCGCAGGCAGAAAGAGCTAGCCTGGAAAGCTGTTGCTCAGCCTCATCTGCCCATGGCACTGCTCGCACAGAGGCACAGAGACTGGGGCTGCTTGCTTGTTTTGCTCCCTCAAACTTCAAACGTAGCTTAGGTGGTCCGTGCCGGGCGCCTTCGGCAGCCCTGCTCTGAAAATGCAAACGTCTGCAGATAGCTCACAGGCAGAAAGAGCTAGCCTGGAAAGCTGTTGCTCAGCCTCATCTGCCCATGGCACTGCTCGCACAGAGGCACAGAGACTGGGGCTGCTTGCTTGTCTTGTCCCCTCAAACTTCAAACGTAGCTTAGGTGGTCCGTGCCGGGCGCCTCCGGCAGCCCTACTTCAAAAATGCAAACGTCTGCAGATAGCTCGCAGGCAGAAAGAGCTAGCCTGGAAAGCTGTTGCTCAGCCTCATCTGCCCATGGCACTGCTCGCACAGAGGCACAGAGACTGGGGCTGCTTGCTTGTCTTGCCCCCTCAAACTTCAAACGTAGCTTAGGTGGTCAGTGCCGGGCGCCTCTGGCAGCCCTGCTCCGAAAATGCAAACGTCTGCAGATAACTCGCAGCCAGAAAGAGCTAGCCTGGAAAGCTGTTGCTCAGCCTCATCTGCCCATGGCACTGCTCGCACAGAGGCACAGAGACTGGGGCTGCTTGCTTGTCTTGTCCCCTCAAACTTCAAACGTAGCTTAGGTGGTCCTTGCCGGGCGCCTCCGGCAGCCCTGCTCCGAAAATGCGAACGTCTGCAGATAGCTCGCAGGCAGAAAGAGCTAGCCTGGAAAGCTGTTGCTCAGCCTCATCTGCCCATGGCACTGCTCGCACAGAGGCACAGAGACTGGGGCTGCTTGCTTGTCTTGCACCCTCAAACTTCAAACGTAGCTTAGGTGGTCCGTGCCGGGCGCCTCCGGCAGCCCTGCTCCGAAAATGCAAACGTCTGCAGATAGCTCGCAGGCAGAAAGAGCTAGCCTGGAAAGCTGTTGCTCAGCCTCATCTGCCCATGGCACTGCTCGCACAGAGGCACAGAGACTGGGGCTGCTTGCTTGTCTTGTCCCCTCAAACTTCAAACGTAGCTTAGGTGGTCCATGCCGGGCGCATCCGGCAGCCCTGCTCCGAAAATGCGAACGTCTGCAGATAGCTCGCAGGCAGAAAGAGCTAGCCTGGAAAGCTGTTGCTCAGCCTCATCTGCCCATGGCACTGCTCGCACAGAGGCACAGAGACTGGGGCTGCTTGCTTGTCTTGCCCCCTCAAACTTCAAACGTAGCTTAGGTGGTCAGTGCCGGGCGCCTCTGGCAGCCCTGCTCCGAAAATGCGAACGTCTGCAGATAGCTCGCAGGCAGAAAGAGCTAGCCTGGAAAGCTGTTGCTCAGCCTCATCTGCCCATGGCACTGCTCGCACAGAGGCACAGAGACTGGGGCTGCTTGCTTGTCTTGTCCCCTCAAACTTCAAACGTAGCTTAGGTGGTCAGTGCCGGGCGCCTCGGGCAGCCCTGCTCCAAAAATGCGAACGTCTGCAGATAGCTGGCAGGCAGAAAGAGCTAGCCTGGAAAGCTGTTGCTCAGCCTCATCTGCCCATGGCACTGCTCGCACAGAGGCACAGAGACTGAGGCTGCTTGCTTGTCTTGCCCCCTGAAACTTCAAACGTAGCTTAGGTGGTCCGTGCCGGGCGCCTCCGGCAGCCCTACTTCAAAAATGCAAACGTCTGCAGATAGCTCGCAGGCAGAAAGAGCTAGCCTGGAAAGCTGTTGCTCAGCCTCATCTGGCCATGGCACTGCTCGCACAGAGGCACAGAGACTGGGGCTGCTTGCTTGTCTTGCCCCCTCAAACTTCAAACGTAGCTTAGGTGGTCCGTGTCGGGCGCCTCCGGCAGCCCAGCTCCGAAAATGTGAACGTCTGCAGATAGCTCGCAGGCAGAAAGAGCGAGCCTGGAAAGCTGTTGCTCAGCCTCATCTGCCCATGGCACTGCTCGCACAGAGGCACAGAGACTGGGGCTGCTTGCTTGTCTTGTCCTCTCAAACTTCAAATGTAGCTTAGGTGGTCCGTGCCGGGCGCCTCCGGCAGCCCTGCTCCGAAAATGTGAACGTCTGCAGATAGCTCGCAGGCAGAAAGAGCGAGCCTGGAAAGCTGTTGCTCAGCCTCATCTGCCCATGGCACTGCTCGCACAGAGGCACAGAGACTGGGGCTGCTTGCTTGTCTTGTCCTCTCAAACTTCAAATGTAGCTTAGGTGGTCCGTGCCGGGCGCCTCCGGCAGCCCTGCTCCGAAAATGCAAACGTCTGCAGATAGCTCGCAGGCAGAAAGAGCTAGCCTGGAAAGCTGTTGCTCAGCCTCATCTGCCCATGGCACTGCTCGCACAGAGGCACAGAGACTGGGGCTGCTTGCTTGTTTTGCTCCCTCAAACTTCAAACGTAGCTTAGGTGGTCCGTGCCGGGCGCCTTCGGCAGCCCTGCTCTGAAAATGCAAACGTCTGCAGATAGCTCACAGGCAGAAAGAGCTAGCCTGGAAAGCTGTTGCTCAGCCTCATCTGCCCATGGCACTGCTCGCACAGAGGCACAGAGACTGGGGCTGCTTGCTTGTCTTGTCCCCTCAAACTTCAAACGTAGCTTAGGTGGTCCGTGCCGGGCGCCTCCGGCAGCCCTACTTCAAAAATGCAAACGTCTGCAGATAGCTCGCAGGCAGAAAGAGCTAGCCTGGAAAGCTGTTGCTCAGCCTCATCTGCCCATGGCACTGCTCGCACAGAGGCACAGAGACTGGGGCTGCTTGCTTGTCTTGCCCCCTCAAACTTCAAACGTAGCTTAGGTGGTCAGTGCCGGGCGCCTCTGGCAGCCCTGCTCCGAAAATGCGAACGTCTGCAGATAGCTCGCAGGCAGAAAGAGCGAGCCTGGAAAGCTGTTGCTCAGCCTCATCTGCCCATGGCACTGCTCGCACAGAGGCACAGAGACTGGGGCTGCTTGCTTGTCTTGCCCCCTCAAACTTCAAACGTAGCTTAGGTGGTCAGTGCCGGGCGCCTCGGGCAGCCCTGCTCCAAAAATGCGAACGTCTGCAGATAGCTGGCAGGCAGAAAGAGCTAGCCTGGAAAGCTGTTGCTCAGCCTCATCTGCCCATGGCACTGCTCGCACAGAGGCACAGAGACTGAGGCTGCTTGCTTGTCTTGCCCCCTGAAACTTCAAACGTAGCTTAGGTGGTCTGTGCCGGGCGCCTCCGGCAGCCCTGCTCCGAAAATGCGAACGTCTGCAGATAGCTCTCAGGCAGAAAGAGCGAGCCTGGAAAGCTGTTGCTCAGCCTCATCTGCCCATGGCACTGCTCGCACAGAGGCACAGAGACTGGGGCTGCTTGCTTGTCTTGTCCTCTCAAACTTCAAATGTAGCTTAGGTGGTCCGTGCCGGGCGCCTCCGGCAGCCCTGCTCCGAAAATGCAAACGTCTGCAGATAGCTCGCAGGCAGAAAGAGCTAGCCTGGAAAGCTGTTGCTCAGCCTCATCTGCCCATGGCACTGCTCGCACAGAGGCACAGAGACTGGGGCTGCTTGCTTGTTTTGCTCCCTCAAACTTCAAACGTAGCTTAGGTGGTCCGTGCCGGGCGCCTTCGGCAGCCCTGCTCTGAAAATGCAAACGTCTGCAGATAGCTCACAGGCAGAAAGAGCTAGCCTGGAAAGCTGTTGCTCAGCCTCATCTGCCCATGGCACTGCTCGCACAGAGGCACAGAGACTGGGGCTGCTTGCTTGTCTTGTCCCCTCAAACTTCAAACGTAGCTTAGGTGGTCCGTGCCGGGCGCCTCCGGCAGCCCTACTTCAAAAATGCAAACGTCTGCAGATAGCTCGCAGGCAGAAAGAGCTAGCCTGGAAAGCTGTTGCTCAGCCTCATCTGCCCATGGCACTGCTCGCACAGAGGCACAGAGACTGGGGCTGCTTGCTTGTCTTGCCCCCTCAAACTTCAAACGTAGCTTAGGTGGTCAGTGCCGGGCGCCTCTGGCAGCCCTGCTCCGAAAATGCAAACGTCTGCAGATAACTCGCAGCCAGAAAGAGCTAGCCTGGAAAGCTGTTGCTCAGCCTCATCTGCCCATGGCACTGCTCGCACAGAGGCACAGAGACTGGGGCTGCTTGCTTGTCTTGTCCCCTCAAACTTCAAACGTAGCTTAGGTGGTCCTTGCCGGGCGCCTCCGGCAGCCCTGCTCCGAAAATGCGAACGTCTGCAGATAGCTCGCAGGCAGAAAGAGCGAGCCTGGAAAGCTGTTGCTCAGCCTCATCTGCCCATGGCACTGCTCGCACAGAGGCACAGAGACTGGGGCTGCTTGCTTGTCTTGCACCCTCAAACTTCAAACGTAGCTTAGGTGGTCCGTGCCGGGCGCCTCCGGCAGCCCTGCTCCGAAAATGCAAACGTCTGCAGATAGCTCGCAGGCAGAAAGAGCTAGCCTGGAAAGCTGTTGCTCAGCCTCATCTGCCCATGGCACTGCTCGCACAGAGGCACAGAGACTGGGGCTGCTTGCTTGTCTTGTCCCCTCAAACTTCAAACGTAGCTTAGGTGGTCCATGCCGGGCGCATCCGGCAGCCCTGCTCCGAAAATGCGAACGTCTGCAGATAGCTCGCAGGCAGAAAGAGCTAGCCTGGAAAGCTGTTGCTCAGCCTCATCTGCCCATGGCACTGCTCGCACAGAGGCACAGAGACTGGGGCTGCTTGCTTGTCTTGCCCCCTCAAACTTCAAACGTAGCTTAGGTGGTCAGTGCCGGGCGCCTCTGGCAGCCCTGCTCCGAAAATGCGAACGTCTGCAGATAGCTCGCAGGCAGAAAGAGCTAGCCTGGAAAGCTGTTGCTCAGCCTCATCTGCCCATGGCACTGCTCGCACAGAGGCACAGAGACTGGGGCTGCTTGCTTGTCTTGTCCCCTCAAACTTCAAACGTAGCTTAGGTGGTCAGTGCCGGGCGCCTCGGGCAGCCCTGCTCCAAAAATGCGAACGTCTGCAGATAGCTGGCAGGCAGAAAGAGCTAGCCTGGAAAGCTGTTGCTCAGCCTCATCTGCCCATGGCACTGCTCGCACAGAGGCACAGAGACTGAGGCTGCTTGCTTGTCTTGCCCCCTGAAACTTCAAACGTAGCTTAGGTGGTCCGTGCCGGGCGCCTCCGGCAGCCCTACTTCAAAAATGCAAACGTCTGCAGATAGCTCGCAGGCAGAAAGAGCTAGCCTGGAAAGCTGTTGCTCAGCCTCATCTGCCCATGGCACTGCTCGCACAGAGGCACAGAGACTGGGGCTGCTTGCTTGTCTTGCCCCCTCAAACTTCAAACGTAGCTTAGGTGGTCAGTGCCGGGCGCCTCTGGCAGCCCTGCTCCGAAAATGCAAACGTCTGCAGATAACTCGCAGCCAGAAAGAGCTAGCCTGGAAAGCTGTTGCTCAGCCTCATCTGCCCATGGCACTGCTCGCACAGAGGCACAGAGACTGGGGCTGCTTGCTTGTCTTGTCCCCTCAAACTTCAAACGTAGCTTAGGTGGTCCTTGCCGGGCGCCTCCGGCAGCCCTGCTCCGAAAATGCGAACGTCTGCAGATAGCTCGCAGGCAGAAAGAGCGAGCCTGGAAAGCTGTTGCTCAGCCTCATCTGCCCATGGCACTGCTCGCACAGAGGCACAGAGACTGGGGCTGCTTGCTTGTCTTGCACCCTCAAACTTCAAACGTAGCTTAGGTGGTCCGTGCCGGGCGCCTCCGGCAGCCCTGCTCCGAAAATGCAAACGTCTGCAGATAGCTCGCAGGCAGAAAGAGCTAGCCTGGAAAGCTGTTGCTCAGCCTCATCTGCCCATGGCACTGCTCGCACAGAGGCACAGAGACTGGGGCTGCTTGCTTGTCTTGTCCCCTCAAACTTCAAACGTAGCTTAGGTGGTCCATGCCGGGCGCATCCGGCAGCCCTGCTCCGAAAATGCGAACGTCTGCAGATAGCTCGCAGGCAGAAAGAGCTAGCCTGGAAAGCTGTTGCTCAGCCTCATCTGCCCATGGCACTGCTCGCACAGAGGCACAGAGACTGGGGCTGCTTGCTTGTCTTGTCCCCTCAAACTTCAAACGTAGCTTAGGTGGTCCGTGCCGGGCGCCTCCGGCAGTCCTGCTCCAAAAATGCAAACGTCTGCAGATAGCTCGCAGGCAGAAAGAGCTAGCCTGGAAAGCTGTTGCTCAGCCTCATCTGCCCATGGCACTGCTCACACAGAGGCACAGAGACTGGGGCTGCTTGCTTGTCTTGTCCCCTCAAACTTCAAACGTAGCTTAGGTGGTCTGTGCCGGGCGCCTCCAGCAGCCCTGCTCCAAAAATGCGAACGTCTGCAGATAGCTCGCAGGCAGAAAGAGCTAGCCTGGAAAGCTGTTGCTCAGCCTCATCTGCCCATGGCACTGCTCGCACAGAGGCACAGAGACTGGGGCTGCTTGCTTGTTTTGCCCTCTCAAACTTCAAACGTAACTTAGGTGGTCCGTGCCGCACGCCTTCGGCAGCCCTGCTCCGAAAATGCAAACGTCTGCAGATAGCTCACAGGCAGAAAGAGCTAGCCTGGAAAGCTGTTGCTCAGCCTCATCTGCCCATGGCACTGCTCGCACAGAGGCACAGAGACTGGGGCTGCTTGCTTGTCTTGTCCCCTCAATCTTGAAAAATAGCTTAGGTGGTCCGTGCCGGGCGCCTCCGGCAGCCCTGCTCCGAAAATGCGAACGTCTGCAGATAGCTTGCAGGCAGAAAGAGCTAGCCTGGAAAGCTGTTACTCAGCCTCATCTGCCCATGGCACTGCTCGCACAGAGGCACAGAGACTGGGGCTGCTTGCTTGTCTTGTCCCCTCAAACTTCAAACGTAGCTTAGGTGGTCTGTGCCGGGAGCCTCCAGCAGCCCTGCTCCGAAAATGCGAACGTCTGCAGATAGCTCGCAGGCAGAAAGAGCTAGCCTGGAAAGCTGTTGCTCAGCCTCATCTGCCCATGGCACTGCTCGCACAGAGGCACAGAGACTGGGGCTGCTTGCTTGTCTTGTCCCCTCAAACTTCAAACGTAGCTTAGGTGGTCTGTGCCGGGCGCCTCCGGCAGCCCTGCTCCGAAAATGCGAACGTCTGCAGATAGCTCGCAGGCAGAAAGAGCTAGCCTGGAAAGCTGTTGCTCAGCCTCATCTGCCCATGGCACTGCTCGCACAGAGGCACAGAGACTGGGGCTGCTTGCTTGTCTTGCCCCCTCAAACTTCAAACGTAGCTTAGGTGGTCAGTGCCGGGCGCCTCTGGCAGCCCTGCTCCGAAAATGCGAATGTCTGCAGATAGCTCGCAGCCTGAAAGAGCTAGCCTGGAAAGCTGTTGCTCAGCCTCATCTGCCCATGGCACTGCTCGCACAGAGGCACAGAGACTGAGGCTGCTTGCTTGTCTTGTCCCCTCAAACTTCAAATGTAGCTTAGGTGGTCTGTGCCGGGCGCCTCCGGCAGCCCTGCTCCGAAAATGCGAACGTCTGCAGATAGCTCGCAGGCAGAAAGAGCTAGCCTGGAAAGCTGTTGCTCAGCCTCATCTACCCATGGCACTGCTCGCACAGAGGCACAGAGACTGGGGCTGCTTGCTTGTCTTGTCCCCTCAACCTTCAAACGTAGCTTAGGTGGTCTGTGCCGAGCGCCTCCGGCAGCCCTGCTCCAAAAATGCGAACGTCTGCAGATAGCTCGCAGGCAGAAAGAGCTAGCCTGGAAAGCTGTTGCTCAGCCTCATCTGCCCATGGCACTGCTCGCACAGAGGCACAGAGACTGAGGCTGCTTGCTTGTCTTGCCCCCTCAAACTTCAAACGTAGCTTAGGTGGTCCATGCCGGGCGCCTCCGGCATCCCTGCTCCGAAAATGCAAACGTCTGCAGATAGCTGGCAGGCAGAAAGAGCTAGCCTGGAAAGCTGTTGCTCAGCCTCATCTGCCCATGGCACTGCTCGCACAGAGGCACAGAGACTGGGGCTGCTTGCTTGTCTTGTCCCCTCAAACTTCAAACGTAGCTTAAGTGGTCCGTGCCGGGCGCCTCCGGCAGCCCTGCTCCGAAAATTCGAACGTCTCCAGACAGCTCGCAGGCAGAAAGAGCTAGCCTGGAAAGCTGTTGCTCAGCCTCATCTGGCCATGGCACTGCTCGCACAGAGGCACAGAGACTGGGGCTGCTTGCTTGTCTTGCCCCCTCAAACTTCAAACGTAGCTTAGGTGGTCCGTGTCGGGCGCCTCCGGCAGCCCAGCTCCGAAAATGTGAACGTCTGCAGATAGCTCGCAGGCAGAAAGAGCGAGCCTGGAAAGCTGTTGCTCAGCCTCATCTGCCCATGGCACTGCTCGCACAGAGGCACAGAGACTGGGGCTGCTTGCTTGTCTTGTCCTCTCAAACTTCAAATGTAGCTTAGGTGGTCCGTGCCGGGCGCCTCCGGCAGCCCTGCTCCGAAAATGTGAACGTCTGCAGATAGCTCGCAGGCAGAAAGAGCGAGCCTGGAAAGCTGTTGCTCAGCCTCATCTGCCCATGGCACTGCTCGCACAGAGGCACAGAGACTGGGGCTGCTTGCTTGTCTTGTCCTCTCAAACTTCAAATGTAGCTTAGGTGGTCCGTGCCGGGCGCCTCCGGCAGCCCTGCTCCGAAAATGCAAACGTCTGCAGATAGCTCGCAGGCAGAAAGAGCTAGCCTGGAAAGCTGTTGCTCAGCCTCATCTGCCCATGGCACTGCTCGCACAGAGGCACAGAGACTGGGGCTGCTTGCTTGTTTTGCTCCCTCAAACTTCAAACGTAGCTTAGGTGGTCCGTGCCGGGCGCCTCCGGCAGCCCTGCTCTGAAAATGCAAACGTCTGCAGATAGCTCACAGGCAGAAAGAGCTAGCCTGGAAAGCTGTTGCTCAGCCTCATCTGCCCATGGCACTGCTCGCACAGAGGCACAGAGACTGGGGCTGCTTGCTTGTCTTGTCCCCTCAAACTTCAAACGTAGCTTAGGTGGTCCGTGCCGGGCGCCTCCGGCAGCCCTACTTGAAAAATGCAAACGTCTGCAGATAGCTCGCAGGCAGAAAGAGCTAGCCTGGAAAGCTGTTGCTCAGCCTCATCTGCCCATGGCACTGCTCGCACAGAGGCACAGAGACTGGGGCTGCTTGCTTGTCTTGCCCCCTCAAACTTCAAACGTAGCTTAGGTGGTCAGTGCCGGGCGCCTCTGGCAGCCCTGCTCCGAAAATGCGAACGTCTGCAGATAGCTCGCAGGCAGAAAGAGCTAGCCTGGAAAGCTGTTGCTCAGCCTCATCTGCCCATGGCACTGCTCGCACAGAGGCACAGAGACTGGGGCTGCTTGCTTGTCTTGCCCCCTCAAACTTCAAACGTAGCTTAGGTGGTCAGTGCCGGGCGCCTCGGGCAGCCCTGCTCCAAAAATGCGAACGTCTGCAGATAGCTGGCAGGCAGAAAGAGCTAGCCTGGAAAGCTGTTGCTCAGCCTCATCTGCCCATGGCACTGCTCGCACAGAGGCACAGAGACTGAGGCTGCTTGCTTGTCTTGCCCCCTGAAACTTCAAACGTAGCTTAGGTGGTCCTTGCCGGGCGCCTCCGGCAGCCCTGCTCCGAAAATGCGAACGTCTGCAGATAGCTCTCAGGCAGAAAGAGCGAGCCTGGAAAGCTGTTGCTCAGCCTCATCTGCCCATGGCACTGCTCGCACAGAGGCACAGAGACTGGGGCTGCTTGCTTGTCTTGTCCCCTCAAACTTCAAATGTAGCTTAGGTGGTCCGTGCCGGGCGCCTCCGGCAGCCCTGCTCCGAAAATGCAAACGTCTGCAGATAGCTCGCAGGCAGAAAGAGCTAGCCTGGAAAGCTGTTGCTCAGCCTCATCTGCCCATGGCACTGCTCGCACAGAGGCACAGAGACTGGGGCTGCTTGCTTGTTTTGCTCCCTCAAACTTCAAACGTAGCTTAGGTGGTCCGTGCCGGGCGCCTTCGGCAGCCCTGCTCTGAAAATGCAAACGTCTGCAGATAGCTCACAGGCAGAAAGAGCTAGCCTGGAAAGCTGTTGCTCAGCCTCATCTGCCCATGGCACTGCTCGCACAGAGGCACAGAGACTGGGGCTGCTTGCTTGTCTTGTCCCCTCAAACTTCAAACGTAGCTTAGGTGGTCCGTGCCGGGCGCCTCCGGCAGCCCTACTTCAAAAATGCAAACGTCTGCAGATAGCTCGCAGGCAGAAAGAGCTAGCCTGGAAAGCTGTTGCTCAGCCTCATCTGCCCATGGCACTGCTCGCACAGAGGCACAGAGACTGGGGCTGCTTGCTTGTCTTGCCCCCTCAAACTTCAAACGTAGCTTAGGTGGTCAGTGCCGGGCGCCTCTGGCAGCCCTGCTCCGAAAATGCAAACGTCTGCAGATAACTCGCAGCCAGAAAGAGCTAGCCTGGAAAGCTGTTGCTCAGCCTCATCTGCCCATGGCACTGCTCGCACAGAGGCACAGAGACTGGGGCTGCTTGCTTGTCTTGTCCCCTCAAACTTCAAACGTAGCTTAGGTGGTCCTTGCCGGGCGCCTCCGGCAGCCCTGCTCCGAAAATGCGAACGTCTGCAGATAGCTCGCAGGCAGAAAGAGCTAGCCTGGAAAGCTGTTGCTCAGCCTCATCTGCCCATGGCACTGCTCGCACAGAGGCACAGAGACTGGGGCTGCTTGCTTGTCTTGCACCCTCAAACTTCAAACGTAGCTTAGGTGGTCCGTGCCGGGCGCCTCCGGCAGCCCTGCTCCGAAAATGCAAACGTCTGCAGATAGCTCGCAGGCAGAAAGAGCTAGCCTGGAAAGCTGTTGCTCAGCCTCATCTGCCCATGGCACTGCTCGCACAGAGGCACAGAGACTGGGGCTGCTTGCTTGTCTTGTCCCCTCAAACTTCAAACGTAGCTTAGGTGGTCCATGCCGGGCGCATCCGGCAGCCCTGCTCCGAAAATGCGAACGTCTGCAGATAGCTCGCAGGCAGAAAGAGCTAGCCTGGAAAGCTGTTGCTCAGCCTCATCTGCCCATGGCACTGCTCGCACAGAGGCACAGAGACTGGGGCTGCTTGCTTGTCTTGTCCCCTCAAACTTCAAACGTAGCTTAGGTGGTCCGTGCCGGGCGCCTCCGGCAGTCCTGCTCCAAAAATGCAAACGTCTGCAGATAGCTCGCAGGCAGAAAGAGCTAGCCTGGAAAGCTGTTGCTCAGCCTCATCTGCCCATGGCACTGCTCACACAGAGGCACAGAGACTGGGGCTGCTTGCTTGTCTTGTCCCCTCAAACTTCAAACGTAGCTTAGGTGGTCTGTGCCGGGCGCCTCCAGCAGCCCTGCTCCAAAAATGCGAACGTCTGCAGATAGCTCGCAGGCAGAAAGAGCTAGCCTGGAAAGCTGTTGCTCAGCCTCATCTGCCCATGGCACTGCTCGCACAGAGGCACAGAGACTGGGGCTGCTTGCTTGTTTTGCCCTCTCAAACTTCAAACGTAACTTAGGTGGTCCGTGCCGCACGCCTTCGGCAGCCCTGCTCCGAAAATGCAAACGTCTGCAGATAGCTCACAGGCAGAAAGAGCTAGCCTGGAAAGCTGTTGCTCAGCCTCATCTGCCCATGGCACTGCTCGCACAGAGGCACAGAGACTGGGGCTGCTTGCTTGTCTTGTCCCCTCAATCTTGAAAAATAGCTTAGGTGGTCCGTGCCGGGCGCCTCCGGCAGCCCTGCTCCGAAAATGCGAACGTCTGCAGATAGCTTGCAGGCAGAAAGAGCTAGCCTGGAAAGCTGTTACTCAGCCTCATCTGCCCATGGCACTGCTCGCACAGAGGCACAGAGACTGGGGCTGCTTGCTTGTCTTGTCCCCTCAAACTTCAAACGTAGCTTAGGTGGTCTGTGCCGGGAGCCTCCAGCAGCCCTGCTCCGAAAATGCGAACGTCTGCAGATAGCTCGCAGGCAGAAAGAGCTAGCCTGGAAAGCTGTTGCTCAGCCTCATCTGCCCATGGCACTGCTCGCACAGAGGCACAGAGACTGGGGCTGCTTGCTTGTCTTGTCCCCTCAAACTTCAAACGTAGCTTAGGTGGTCTGTGCCGGGCGCCTCCGGCAGCCCTGCTCCGAAAATGCGAACGTCTGCAGATAGCTCGCAGGCAGAAAGAGCTAGCCTGGAAAGCTGTTGCTCAGCCTCATCTGCCCATGGCACTGCTCGCACAGAGGCACAGAGACTGGGGCTGCTTGCTTGTCTTGCCCCCTCAAACTTCAAACGTAGCTTAGGTGGTCAGTGCCGGGCGCCTCTGGCAGCCCTGCTCCGAAAATGCGAATGTCTGCAGATAGCTCGCAGCCTGAAAGAGCTAGCCTGGAAAGCTGTTGCTCAGCCTCATCTGCCCATGGCACTGCTCGCACAGAGGCACAGAGACTGAGGCTGCTTGCTTGTCTTGTCCCCTCAAACTTCAAATGTAGCTTAGGTGGTCTGTGCCGGGCGCCTCCGGCAGCCCTGCTCCGAAAATGCGAACGTCTGCAGATAGCTCGCAGGCAGAAAGAGCTAGCCTGGAAAGCTGTTGCTCAGCCTCATCTACCCATGGCACTGCTCGCACAGAGGCACAGAGACTGGGGCTGCTTGCTTGTCTTGTCCTCTCAACCTTCAAACGTAGCTTAGGTGGTCTGTGCCGAGCGCCTCCGGCAGCCCTGCTCCAAAAATGCGAACGTCTGCAGATAGCTCGCAGGCAGAAAGAGCTAGCCTGGAAAGCTGTTGCTCAGCCTCATCTGCCCATGGCACTGCTCGCACAGAGGCACAGAGACTGAGGCTGCTTGCTTGTCTTGCCCCCTCAAACTTCAAACGTAGCTTAGGTGGTCCATGCCGGGCGCCTCCGGCATCCCTGCTCCGAAAATGCAAACGTCTGCAGATAGCTGGCAGGCAGAAAGAGCTAGCCTGGAAAGCTGTTGCTCAGCCTCATCTGCCCATGGCACTGCTCGCACAGAGGCACAGAGACTGGGGCTGCTTGCTTGTCTTGTCCCCTCAAACTTCAAACGTAGCTTAAGTGGTCCGTGCCGGGCGCCTCCGGCAGCCCTGCTCCGAAAATTCGAACGTCTCCAGACAGCTCGCAGGCAGAAAGAGCTAGCCTGGAAAGCTGTTGCTCAGCCTCATCTGGCCATGGCACTGCTCGCACAGAGGCACAGAGACTGGGGCTGCTTGCTTGTCTTGCCCCCTCAAACTTCAAACGTAGCTTAGGTGGTCCGTGTCGGGCGCCTCCGGCAGCCCAGCTCCGAAAATGTGAACGTCTGCAGATAGCTCGCAGGCAGAAAGAGCGAGCCTGGAAAGCTGTTGCTCAGCCTCATCTGCCCATGGCACTGCTCGCACAGAGGCACAGAGACTGGGGCTGCTTGCTTGTCTTGTCCTCTCAAACTTCAAATGTAGCTTAGGTGGTCCGTGCCGGGCGCCTCCGGCAGCCCTGCTCCGAAAATGTGAACGTCTGCAGATAGCTCGCAGGCAGAAAGAGCGAGCCTGGAAAGCTGTTGCTCAGCCTCATCTGCCCATGGCACTGCTCGCACAGAGGCACAGAGACTGGGGCTGCTTGCTTGTCTTGTCCTCTCAAACTTCAAATGTAGCTTAGGTGGTCCGTGCCGGGCGCCTCCGGCAGCCCTGCTCCGAAAATGCAAACGTCTGCAGATAGCTCGCAGGCAGAAAGAGCTAGCCTGGAAAGCTGTTGCTCAGCCTCATCTGCCCATGGCACTGCTCGCACAGAGGCACAGAGACTGGGGCTGCTTGCTTGTTTTGCTCCCTCAAACTTCAAACGTAGCTTAGGTGGTCCGTGCCGGGCGCCTTCGGCAGCCCTGCTCTGAAAATGCAAACGTCTGCAGATAGCTCACAGGCAGAAAGAGCTAGCCTGGAAAGCTGTTGCTCAGCCTCATCTGCCCATGGCACTGCTCGCACAGAGGCACAGAGACTGGGGCTGCTTGCTTGTCTTGTCCCCTCAAACTTCAAACGTAGCTTAGGTGGTCCGTGCCGGGCGCCTCCGGCAGCCCTACTTCAAAAATGCAAACGTCTGCAGATAGCTCGCAGGCAGAAAGAGCTAGCCTGGAAAGCTGTTGCTCAGCCTCATCTGCCCATGGCACTGCTCGCACAGAGGCACAGAGACTGGGGCTGCTTGCTTGTCTTGCCCCCTCAAACTTCAAACGTAGCTTAGGTGGTCAGTGCCGGGCGCCTCTGGCAGCCCTGCTCCGAAAATGCAAACGTCTGCAGATAGCTCGCAGCCAGAAAGAGCTAGCCTGGAAAGCTGTTGCTCAGCCTCATCTGCCCATGGCACTGCTCGCACAGAGGCACAGAGACTGGGGCTGCTTGCTTGTCTTGTCCCCTCAAACTTCAAACGTAGCTTAGGTGGTCCGTGCCGGGCGCCTCCGGCAGCCCTGCTCCGAAAATGCGAACGTCTGCAGATAGCTCGCAGGCAGAAAGAGCTAGCCTGGAAAGCTGTTGCTCAGCCTCATCTGCCCATGGCACTGCTCGCACAGAGGCACAGAGACTGGGGCTGCTTGCTTGTCTTGCACCCTCAAACTTCAAACGTAGCTTAGGTGGTCCGTGCCGGGCGCCTCCGGCAGCCCTGCTCCGAAAATGCAAACGTCTGCAGATAGCTCGCAGGCAGAAAGAGCTAGCCTGGAAAGCTGTTGCTCAGCCTCATCTGCCCATGGCACTGCTCGCACAGAGGCACAGAGACTGGGGCTGCTTGCTTGTTTTGCCCCCTCAAACTTCAAACGTAGCTTAGGTGGTCTGTGCCGGGCGCCTCCGGCAGCCCTGCTCCAAAAATGCGAACGTCTGCAGATAGCTCGCAGGCAGAAAGAGCTAGCCTGGAAAGCTGTTGCTCAGCCTCATCTGCCCATGGCACTGCTCGCACAGAGGCACAGAGACTGGGGCTGCTTGCTTGTTTTGCCCTCTCAAACTTCAAACGTAACTTAGGTGGTCCGTGCCGCACGCCTTCGGCAGCCCTGCTCCGAAAATGCAAACGTCTGCAGATAGCTCACAGGCAGAAAGAGCTAGCCTGGAAAGCTGTTGCTCAGCCTCATCTGCCCATGGCACTGCTCGCACAGAGGCACAGAGACTGGGGCTGCTTGCTTGTCTTGTCCCCTCAATCTTGAAAAATAGCTTAGGTGGTCCGTGCCGGGCGCCTCCGGCAGCCCTGCTCCGAAAATGCGAACGTCTGCAGATAGCTTGCAGGCAGAAAGAGCTAGCCTGGAAAGCTGTTACTCAGCCTCATCTGCCCATGGCACTGCTCGCACAGAGGCACAGAGACTGGGGCTGCTTGCTTGTCTTGTCCCCTCAAACTTCAAACGTAGCTTAGGTGGTCTGTGCCGGGAGCCTCCAGCAGCCCTGCTCCGAAAATGCGAACGTCTGCAGATAGCTCGCAGGCAGAAAGAGCTAGCCTGGAAAGCTGTTGCTCAGCCTCATCTGCCCATGGCACTGCTCGCACAGAGGCACAGAGACTGGGGCTGCTTGCTTGTCTTGTCCCCTCAAACTTCAAACGTAGCTTAGGTGGTCTGTGCCGGGCGCCTCCGGCAGCCCTGCTCCGAAAATGCGAACGTCTGCAGATAGCTCGCAGGCAGAAAGAGCTAGCCTGGAAAGCAGTTGCTCAGCCTCATCTGCCCATGGCACTGCTCGCACAGAGGCACAGAGACTGGGGCTGCTTGCTTGTCTTGCCCCCTCAAACTTCAAACGTAGCTTAGGTGGTCAGTGCCGGGCGCCTCGGGCAGCCCAGCTCCGAAAATGCGAATGTCTGCAGATAGCTCGCAGCCTGAAAGAGCTAGCCTGGAAAGCTGTTGCTCAGCCTCATCTGCCCATGGCACTGCTCGCACAGAGGCACAGAGACTGAGGCTGCTTGCTTGTCTTGTCCCCTCAAACTTCAAATGTAGCTTAGGTGGTCTGTGCCGGGCGCCTCCGGCAGCCCTGCTCCGAAAATGCGAACGTCTGCAGATAGCTCGCAGGCAGAAAGAGCTAGCCTGGAAAGCTGTTGCTCAGCCTCATCTGCCCATGGCACTGCTCGCACAGAGGCACAGAGACTGGGGCTGCTTGCTTGTCTTGTCCCCTCAACCTTCAAACGTAGCTTAGGTGGTCCGTGCCGGGCGCCTCCGGCAGCCCTGCTCCAAAAATGCGAACGTCTGCAGATAGCTCGCAGGCAGAAAGAGCTAGCCTGGAAAGCTGTTGCTCAGCCTCATCTGCCCATGGCACTGCTCGCACAGAGGCACAGAGACTGAGGCTGCTTGCTTGTCTTGCCCCCTCAAACTTCAAACGTAGCTTAGGTGGTCCATGTCGGGCGCCTCCGGCATCCCTGCTCCGAAAATGCAAACGTCTGCAGATAGCTGGCAGGCAGAAAGAGCTAGCCTGGAAAGCTGTTGCTCAGCCTCATCTGCCCATGGCACTGCTCGCACAGAGGCACAGAGACTGGGGCTGCTTGCTTGTTTTGCCCCCTCAAACTTCAAACGTAGCTTAAGTGGTTCGTGCCGGGCGCCTCCGGCAGCCCTGCTCCGAAAATTCGAACGTCTCCAGACAGCTCGCAGGCAGAAAGAGCTAGCCTGGAAAGCTGTTGCTCAGCCTCATCTGGCCATGGCACTGCTCGCACAGAGGCACAGAGACTGGGGCTGCTTGCTTGTCTTGCCCCCTCAAACTTCAAACGTAGCTTAGGTGGTCCGTGTCGGGCGCCTCCGGCAGCCCTGCTCCGAAAATGTGAACGTCTGCAGATAGCTCGCAGGCAGAAAGAGCTAGCCTGGAAAGCTGTTGCTCAGCCTCATCTGCCCATGGCACTGCTCGCACAGAGGCACAGAGACTGAGGCTGCTTGCTTCTCTTGCCCCCTCAAACTTCAAACGTAGCTTAAGTGGTCCGTGCCGGGCGCCTCCGGCAGCCCTGCTCCGAAAATTCGAACGTCTCCAGACAGCTCGCAGGCAGAAAGAGCTAGCCTGGAAAGCTGTTGCTCAGCCTCATCTGGCCATGGCACTGCTCGCACAGAGGCACAGAGACTGGGGCTGCTTGCTTGTCTTGCCCCCTCAAACTTCAAACGTAGCTTAGGTGGTCCGTGTCGGGCGCCTCCGGCAGCCCTGCTCCGAAAATGTGAACGTCTGCAGATAGCTCGCAGGCAGAAAGAGCTAGCCTGGAAAGCTGTTGCTCAGCCTCATCTGCCCATGGCACTGCTCGCACAGAGGCACAGAGACTGAGGCTGCTTGCTTCTCTTGCCCCCTCAAACTTCAAACGTAGCTTAGGTGGTCCTTGCCGGGCGCCTTTGGCAGCCCTGCTCCGAAAATGCGAACGTCTGCAGATAGCTCTCAGGCAGAAAGAGCTAGCCTGGAAAGCTGTTGCTCAGCCTCATCTGCCCATGGCACTGCTCGCACAGAGGCACAGAGACTGGGGCTGCTTGCTTGTCTTGTCCCCTCAAACTTCAAACGTAGCTTAGGTGGTCCGTGCTGGGCGCCTCCGGCAGCCCTGCTCCGAAAATGCGAACGTCTGCAGATAGCTTGCAGGCAGAAAGAGCTAGCCTGGAAAGCTGTTGCTCAGCCTCATCTGCCCATGGCACTGCTCGCACAGAGGCACAGAGACTGGGGCTGCTTGCTTGTCTTGTCCCCTCAAACTTCAAACGTAGCTTAGGTGGTCCGTGCCGGGCGCCTCCGGCAGCCCTGCTCCGAAAATGCGAACGTCTGCAGATAGCTCGCAGGCAGAAAGAGCTAGCCTGGAAAGCTGTTGCTCAGCCTCATCTGCCCATGGCACTGCTCGCACAGAGGCACAGAGACTGGGGCTGCTTGCTTGTCTTGTCCCCTCAAACTTCAAACGTAGCTTAGGTGGTCCGTGCCGGGCGCCTCCGGCAGCCCTGCTCCGAAAATGCGAACGTCTGCAGATAGCTTGCAGGCAGAAAGAGCTAGCCTGGAAAGCTGTTGCTCAGCCTCATCTGCCCATGGCACTGCTCGCACAGAGGCACAGAGACTGGGGCTGCTTGCTTGTCTTGCCCCCTCAAACTTCAAACGTAGCTTAGGTGGTCCGTGCCGGGCGCCTCCGGCAGCCCTGCTCCGAAAATGCGAATGTCTGCAGAGAGCTGGCAGGCAGAAAGAGCTAGCCTGGAAAGCTGTTGCTCAGCCTCATCTGCCCATGGCACTGCTCGCACAGAGGCACAGAGACTGGGGCTGCTTGCTTGTCTTGTCCCCTCAAACTTCAAACGTAGCTTAGGTGGTCCGTGCCGGGCGCCTCCGGCAGCCCTGCTCCGAAAATGCGAACGTCTGCAGATAGCTCGCAGGCAGAAAGAGCTAGCCTGGAAAGCTGTTGCTCAGCCTCATCTGCCCATGGCACTGCTCGCACAGAGGCACAGAGACTGGGGCTGCTTGCTTGTCTTGTCCCCTCAAACTTCAAACGTAGCTTAGGTGGTCCGTGCCGGGCGCCTCCGGCAGCCCTGCTCCGAAAATGCGAACGTCTGCAGATAGCTCGCAGGCAGAAAGAGCTAGCCTGGAAAGCTGTTGCTCAGCCTCATCTGCCCATGGCACTGCTCGCACAGAGGCACAGAGACTGGGGCTGCTTGCTTGTCTTCCCCCTCAAACCTCAAACGTAGCTTAGGTGGTCCGTGCCGGGCGCCTCCGGCAGCCCTGCTCCGAAAATGCAAATGTCTGCAGATAGCTCGCAGGCAGAAAGAGCTAGCCTGGAAAGCTGTTGCTCAGCCTCATCTGCCCATGGCACTGCTCGCACAGAGGCACAGAGACTGGGGCTGCTTGCTTGTCTTGTCCCCTCAAACTTCAAACGTAGCTTAGGTGGTCCGTGCCAAGCGCCTCCGGCAGCCCTGCTCCGAAAATGCGAACGTCTGCAGATAGCTCGCAGGCAGAAAGAGCTAGCCTGGAAAGCTGTTGCTCAGCCTCATCTGCCCATGGCACTGCTCGCACAGAGGCACAGAGACTGGGGCTGCTTGCTTGTCTTGTCCCCTCAAACTTCAAACGTAGCTTAGGTGGTCCTTGCCAGGCGCCTCCGGCAGCCCTGCTCCGAAAATGCGAACGTCTGCAGATAGCTCGCAGGCAGAAAGAGCTAGCCTGCAAAGCTGTTGCTCAGGCTCATCTGCCCATGGCACTGCTCGCACAGAGGCACAGAGACTGGGGCTGCTTGCTTGTTTTGCACCCTCAAACTTCAAACGTAGCTTAGGTAGTCCGTGCCGGGCGCCTCCGGCAGCCCTGCTCCGAAAATGCGAACGTCTGCAGATAGCTCGCAGGCAGAAAGAGCTAGCCTGGAAAGCTGTTGCTCAGCCTCATCTGCCCATGGCACTGCTCGCACAGAGGCACAGAGACTGGGGCTGCTTGCTTGTTTTGCCCCCTCAAACTTCAAACGTAGCTTAGGTGGTCCGTGCCGGGCGCCTCCGGCAGCCCTGCTCCGAAAATTCGAACGTCTCCAGACAGCTCGCAGGCAGAAAGAGCTAGCCTGGAAAGCTGTTGCTCAGCCTCATCTGCCCATGGCACTGCTCGCACAGAGGCACAGAGACTGGGGCTGCTTGCTTGTCTTGTCCCCTCAAACTTCAAACGTAGCTTAGGTGGTCCGTGCCGGGCGCATCCGGCAGCCCTGCTCCGAAAATGCGAACGTCTGCAGATAGCTCGCAGGCAGAAAGAGCTAGCCTGGAAAGCTGTTGCTCAGCCTCATCTGCCCATGGCACTGCTCGCACAGAGGCACAGAGACTGAGGCTGCTTGCTTGTCTTGCCCCCTCAAACTTCAAACTTATCTTAGGTGGTCCTTGCCGGGCGCCTCCGGCAGCCCTGCTCCGAAAATGCAAACATCTGCAGATAGCTCTCAGGCAGAAAGAGCTAGCCTGGAAAGCTGTTGCTCAGCCTCATCTGTCCATGGCACTGCTCGCACAGAGGCACAGAGACTGGGGCTGCTTGCTTGTCTTGCCCCCTCAAACTTCAAACGTATCTTAGGTGGTCCATGCCGGGCGCCTCCGACAGCCCTGCTTCGAAAATGCAAACGTCTGCAGATAGCTCGCAGGCAGAAAGAGCTAGCCTGGAAAGCTGTTGCTCAGCCTCATCTGCCCATGGCACTGCTCGCACAGAGGCACAGCGACTGGGGCTGCTTGCTTGTCTTGTCCCCTCAAACCTCAAACGTAGCTTAGGTGGTCCGTGCCGGGCGCCTCCGGCAGCCCAGCTCCGAAAATGCAAATGTCTGCAGATAGCTCGCAGGCAGAAAGAGCTAGCCTGGAAAGCTGTTGCTCAGCCTCATCTGCCCATGGCACTGCTCGCACAGAGGCACAGAGACTGGGGCTGCTTGCTTGTCTTGTCCCCTCAAACTTCAAACGTAGCTTAGGTGGTCCGTGCCGGGCGCCTCCGGCAGCCCTGCTCCGAAAATGCGAACGTCTGCAGATAGCTCGCAGGCAGAAAGAGCTAGCCTGGAAAGCTGTTGCTCAGCCTCATCTGCCCATGGCACTGCTCGCACAGAGGCACAGAGACTGGGGCTGCTTGCTTGTCTTGTACCCTCAAACTTCAAACGTAGCTTAGGTGGTCCGTGCCGGGCGCCTCCGGCAGCCCTGCTCCGAAAATGCGAACGTCTGCAGATAGCTCGCAGGCAGAAAGAGCTAGCCTGGAAAGCTGTTGCTCAGCCTCATCTGCCCATGGCACTGCTCGCACAGAGGCACAGAGACTGGGGCTGCTTGCTTGTTTTGCCCCCTCAAACTTCAAACGTAGTTTAGGTGGTCCGTGCCGGGCGCCTCCGGCAGCCCTGCTCCGAAAATGCGAACGTCTCCAGACAGCTCGCAGGCAGAAAGAGCTAGCCTGGAAAGCTGTTGCTCAGCCTCATCTGCCCATGGCACTGCTCGCACAGAGGCACAGAGACTGGGGCTGCTTGCTTGTCTTGCCCCCTCAACCTTCAAACGTAGCTTAGGTGGTCCGTGCCGGGCGCCTCCGGCAGCCCTGCTCCGAAAATGCGAACGTCTGCAGATAGCTCGCAGGCAGAAAGAGCTAGCCTGGAAAGCTGTTGCTCAGCCTCATCTGCCCATGGCACTGCTCGCACAGAGGCACAGAGACTGAGGCTGCTTGCTTGTTTTGCCCCCTCAAACTTCAAACGTAGCTTAGGTGGTCCTTGCCGGGCGCCTCCCGCAGCCCTGCTCCGAAAATGCAAACATCTGCAGATAGCTCTCAGGCAGAAAGAGCTAGCCTGGAAAGCTGTTGCTCAGCCTCATCTGCCCATGGCACTGCTCGCACAGAGGCACAGAGACTGGGGCTGCTTGCTTGTCTTGCCCCCTCAAACTTCAAACGTAGCTTAGGTGGTCCGTGCCGGGCGCCTCCGGCAGCCCTGCTCCGAAAATGCGAATGTCTGCAGAGAGCTGGCAGGCAGAAAGAGCTAGCCTGGAAAGCTGTTGCTCAGCCTCATCTGCCCATGGCACTGCTCGCACAGAGGCACAGAGACTGGGGCTGCTTGCTTGTCTTGTCCCCTCAAACTTCAAACGTAGCTTAGGTGGTCCGTGCCGGGAGCCTCCGGCAGCCCTGCTCCGAAAATGCGAACGTCTGCAGATAGCTCGCAGGCAGAAAGAGCTAGCCTGGAAAGCTGTTGCTCAGCCTCATCTGCCCATGGCACTGCTCGCACAGAGGCACAGAGACTGGGGCTGCTTGCTTGTCTTGTCCCCTCAAACTTCAAACGTAGCTTAGGTGGTCCGTGCCGGGCGCCTCCGGCAGCCCTGCTCCGAAAATGCAAACGTCTGCAGATAGCTCGCAGGCAGAAAGAGCTAGCCTGGAAAGCTGTTGCTCAGCCTCATCTGCCCATGGCACTGCTCGCACAGAGGCACAGAGACTGGGGCTGCTTGCTTGTCTTCCCCCTCAAACCTCAAACGTAGCTTAGGTGGTCCGTGCCGGGCGCCTCCGGCAGCCCTGCTCCGAAAATGCAAATGTCTGCAGATAGCTCGCAGGCAGAAAGAGCTAGCCTGGAAAGCTGTTGCTCAGCCTCATCTGCCCATGGCACTGCTCGCACAGAGGCACAGAGACTGGGGCTGCTTGCTTGTCTTGTCCCCTCAAACTTCAAACGTAGCTTAGGTGGTCCGTGCCGGGCGCCTCCGGCAGCCCTGCTCCGAAAATGCGAACGTCTGCAGATAGCTCGCAGGCAGAAAGAGCTAGCCTGGAAAGCTGTTGCTCAGCCTCATCTGCCCATGGCACTGCTCGCACAGAGGCACAGAGACTGGGGCTGCTTGCTTGTCTTGTCCCCTCAAACTTCAAACGTAGCTTAGGTGGTCCTTGCCGGGCGCCTCCGGCAGCCCTGCTCCGAAAATGCGAACGTCTGCAGATAGCTCGCAGGCAGAAAGAGCTAGCCTGGAAAGCTGTTGCTCAGCCTCATCTGCCCATGGCACTGCTCGCACAGAGGCACAGAGACTGGGGCTGCTTGCTTGTTTTGCACCCTCAAACTTCAAACGTAGCTTAGGTGGTCCGTGCCGGGCGCCTCCGGCAGCCCTGCTCCGAAAATGCGAACGTCTGCAGATAGCTCGCAGGCAGAAAGAGCTAGCCTGGAAAGCTGTTGCTCAGCCTCATCTGCCCATGGCACTGCTCGCACAGAGGCACAGAGACTGGGGCTGCTTGCTTGTTTTGCCCCCTCAAACTTCAAACGTAGCTTAGGTGGTCCGTGCCGGGCGCCTCCGGCAGCCCTGCTCCGAAAATTCGAACGTCTCCAGACAGCTCGCAGGCAGAAAGAGCTAGCCTGGAAAGCTGTTGCTCAGCCTCATCTGCCCATGGCACTGCTCGCACAGAGGCACAGAGACTGAGGCTGCTTGCTTGTCTTGCCCCCTCAAACTTCAAACGTAGCTTAGGTGGTCCGTGCCGGGCGCATCCGGCAGCCCTGCTCCGAAAATGCGAACGTCTGCAGATAGCTCGCAGGCAGAAAGAGCTAGCCTGGAAAGCTGTTGCTCAGCCTCATCTGCCCATGGCACTGCTCGCACAGAGGCACAGAGACTGAGGCTGCTTGCTTGTCTTGCCCCCTCAAACTTCAAACTTATCTTAGGTGGTCCTTGCCGGGCGCCTCCGGCAGCCCAGCTCCGAAAATGCAAATGTCTGCAGATAGCTCGCAGGCAGAAAGAGCTAGCCTGGAAAGCTGTTGCTCAGCCTCATCTGCCCATGGCACTGCTCGCACAGAGGCACAGAGACTGGGGCTGCTTGCTTGTCTTGTCCCCTCAAACTTCAAACGTAGCTTAGGTGGTCCGTGCCGGGCGCCTCCGGCAGCCCTGCTCCGAAAATGCGAACGTCTGCAGATAGCTCGCAGGCAGAAAGAGCTAGCCTGGAAAGCTGTTGCTCAGCCTCATCTGCCCATGGCACTGCTCGCACAGAGGCACAGAGACTGGGGCTGCTTGCTTGTCTTGTACCCTCAAACTTCAAACGTAGCTTAGGTGGTCCGTGCCGGGCGCCTCCGGCAGCCCTGCTCCGAAAATGCGAACGTCTGCAGATAGCTCGCAGGCAGAAAGAGCTAGCCTGGAAAGCTGTTGCTCAGCCTCATCTGCCCATGGCACTGCTCGCACAGAGGCACAGAGACTGGGGCTGCTTGCTTGTCTTGTCCCCTCAAACTTCAAACGTAGCTTAGGTGGTCCGTGCCGGGCGCCTCCGGCAGCCCTGCTCCGAAAATGCGAACGTCTGCAGATAGCTCGCAGGCAGAAAGAGCTAGCCTGGAAAGCTGTTGCTCAGCCTCATCTGCCCATGGCACTGCTCGCACAGAGGCACAGAGACTGGGGCTGCTTGCTTGTTTTGCACCCTCAAACTTCAAACGTAGCTTAGGTGGTCCGTGCCGGGCGCCTCCGGCAGCCCTGCTCCGAAAATGCGAACGTCTGCAGATAGCTCGCAGGCAGAAAGAGCTAGCCTGGAAAGCTGTTGCTCAGCCTCATCTGCCCATGGCACTGCTCGCACAGAGGCACAGAGACTGGGGCTGCTTGCTTGTTTTGCCCCCTCAAACTTCAAACGTAGTTTAGGTGGTCCGTGCCGGGCGCCTCCGGCAGCCCTGCTCCGAAAATTCGAACGTCTCCAGACAGCTCGCAGGCAGAAAGAGCTAGCCTGGAAAGCTGTTGCTCAGCCTCATCTGCCCATGGCACTGCTCGCACAGAGGCACAGAGACTGGGGCTGCTTGCTTGTCTTGCCCCCTCAACCTTCAAACGTAGCTTAGGTGGTCCGTGCCGGGCGCATCCGGCAGCCCTGCTCCGAAAATGCAAACGTCTGCAGATAGCTCGCAGGCAGAAAGAGCTAGCCTGGAAAGCTGTTGCTCAGCCTCATCTGCCCATGGCACTGCTCGCACAGAGGCACAGAGACTGAGGCTGCTTGCTTGTTTTGCCCCCTCAAACTTCAAATGTAGCTTAGGTGGTCCTTGCCGGGCGCCTCCGTCAGCCCTGCTCCGAAAATGCAAACATCTGCAGATAGCTCTCAGGCAGAAAGAGCTAGCCTGGAAAGCTGTTGCTCAGCCTCATCTGTCCATGGCACTGCTCGCACAGAGGCACAGAGACTGGGGCTGCTTGCTTGTCTTGCCCCCTCAAACTTCAAACGTAACTTAGGTGGTCCGTGCCGGGCGCCTCCGACAGCCCTGCTCCGAAAATGCAAACGTCTGCAGATAGCTCGCAGGCAGAAAGAGCTAGCCTGGAAAGCTGTTGCTCAGCCTCATCTGCCCATGGCACTGCTCGCACAGAGGCACAGAGACTGGGGCTGCTTGCTTGTCTTGTCCCCTCAAACTTCAAACGTAGCTTAGGTGGTCCGTGCCGGGCGCCTCCGGCAGCCCTGCTCCGAAAATGCGAACGTCTGCAGATAGCTTGCAGGCAGAAAGAGCTAGCCTGGAAAGCTGTGGCTCAGCCTCATCTGCCCATGGCACTGCTCGCACAGAGGCACAGAGACTGGGGCTACTTGCTTGTCTTGTCCCCTCAAACTTCAAACGTAGCTTAGGTGGTCCATGCCGGGCGCCTCCCGCAGCCCTGCTCCGAAAATGCGAACGTCTGCAGATAGCTTGCAGGCAGAAAGAGCTAGCCTGGAAAGCTGTTGCTCAGCCTCATCTGCCCATGGCACTGCTCGCACAGAGGCACAGAGACTGGGGCTGCTTGCTTGTTTTGCCCCCTCAAACTTCAAACGTAGTTTAGGTGGTCCGTGCCGGGCGCCTCCGGCAGCCCTGCTCCGAAAATTCGAACGTCTCCAGACAGCTCGCAGGCAGAAAGAGCTAGCCTGGAAAGCTGTTGCTCAGCCTCATCTGCCCATGGCACTGCTCGCACAGAGGCACAGAGACTGGGGCTGCTTGCTTGTCTTGCCCCCTCAACCTTCAAACGTAGCTTAGGTGGTCCGTGCCGGGCGCATCCGGCAGCCCTGCTCCGAAAATGCAAACGTCTGCAGATAGCTCGCAGGCAGAAAGAGCTAGCCTGGAAAGCTGTTGCTCAGCCTCATCTGCCCATGGCACTGCTCGCACAGAGGCACAGAGACTGAGGCTGCTTGCTTGTTTTGCCCCCTCAAACTTCAAACGTAGCTTAGGTGGTCCTTGCCGGGCGCCTCCGTCAGCCCTGCTCCGAAAATGCAAACATCTGCAGATAGCTCTCAGGCAGAAAGAGCTAGCCTGGAAAGCTGTTGCTCAGCCTCATCTGTCCATGGCACTGCTCGCACAGAGGCACAGAGACTGGGGCTGCTTGCTTGTCTTGCCCCCTCAAACTTCAAACGTAACTTAGGTGGTCCGTGCCGGGCGCCTCCGACAGCCCTGCTCCGAAAATGCAAACGCCTGCAGATAGCTCGCAGGCAGAAAGAGCTAGCCTGGAAAGCTGTTGCTCAGCCTCATCTGCCCATGGCACTGCTCGCACAGAGGCACAGAGACTGGGGCTGCTTGCTTGTCTTGTCCCCTCAAACTTCAAACGTAGCTTAGGTGGTCCGTGCCGGGCGCCTCCGGCAGCCCTGCTCCGAAAATGCGAACGTCTGCAGATAGCTTGCAGGCAGAAAGAGCTAGCCTGGAAAGCTGTGGCTCAGCCTCATCTGCCCATGGCACTGCTCGCACAGAGGCACAGAGACTGGGGCTGCTTGATTGTCTTGTCCCCTCAAACTTCAAACGTAGCTTAGGTGGTCCGTGCCGGGCGCCTCCGGCAGCCCTGCTCCGAAAATGCGAACGTCTGCAGATAGCTCGCAGGCAGAAAGAGCTAGCCTGGAAAGCTGTTGCTCAGCCTCATCTGCCCATGGCACTGCTCGCACAGAGGCACAGAGACTGGGGCTACTTGCTTGTCTTGTCCCCTCAAACTTCAAACGTAGCTTAGGTGGTCCATGCCGGGCGCCTCCCGCAGCCCTGCTCCGAAAATGCGAACGTCTGCAGATAGCTTGCAGGCAGAAAGAGCTAGCCTGGAAAGCTGTTGCTCAGCCTCATCTGCCCATGGCACTGCTCGCACAGAGGCACAGAGACTGGGGCTGCTTGCTTGTCTTGCCCCCTCAAACTTCAAACGTAGCTTAGGTGGTCCGTGCCGGGCGCCTCCGGCAGCCCTGCTCTGAAAATGCGAATGTCTGCAGATAGCTGGCAGGCAGAAAGAGCTAGCCTGGAAAGCTGTTGCTCAGCCTCATCTGCCCATGGCACTGCTCGCACAGAGGCACAGAGACTGGGGCTGCTTGCTTGTCTTGTCCCCTCAAACTTCAAACGTAGCTTAGGTGGTCCGTGCCGGGCGCCTCCGGCAGCCCTGCTCCGAAAATGCGAACGTCTGCAGATAGCTCGCAGGCAGAAAGAGCTAGCCTGGAAAGCTGTTGCTCAGCCTCATCTGCCCATGGCACTGCTCGCACAGAGGCACAGAGACTGGGGCTGCTTGCTTGTCTTGTCCCCTCAAACTTCAAACGTAGCTTAGGTGGTCCGTGCCGGGCGCCTCTGGCAGCCCTGCTCCGAAAATGCGAACATCTGCAGATAGCTCGCAGGCAGAAAGAGCTAGCCTGGAAAGCTGTTGCTCAGCCTCATCTGCCCATGGCACTGCTCGCACAGAGGCACAGAGACTGGGGCTGCTTGCTTGTCTTGCCCCCTCAAACTTCAAACGTTGCTTAGGTGGTCCGTGCCGGGCGCCTCCGGCAGCCCTGCTCCGAAAATGCGAATGTCTGCAGATAGCTGGCAGGCAGAAAGAGCTAGCCTGGAGAACTGTTGCTCAGCCTCATCTGCCCATGGCACTGCTCGCACAGAGGCACAGAGACTGAGGCTGCTTGCTTGTCTTGCACCCTCAAACTTCAAACGTAGCTTAGGTGGTCCTTGCCGGGCGCCTCCGGCAGCCCTGCTCCTAAAATGCGAACGTCTGCAGATAGCTCTCAGGCAGAAAGAGCTAGCCTGGAAAGCTGTTGCTCAGCCTCATCTGCCCATGGCACTGCTCGCACAGAGGCACAGAGACTGGGGCTGCTTGCTTGTCTTGCCCCCTCAAACTTCAAACGTAACTTAGGTGGTCCATGCCGGGCGCCTCCGACAGCCCTACTCCGAAAATGCAAACGTCTGCAGATAGCTCGCAGGCAGAAAGAGCTAGCCTGGAAAGCTGTTGCTCAGCCTCATCTGCCCATGGCACTTCTCGCACAGAGGCACAGAGACTGGGGCTGCTTGCTTGTCTTCCCCCTCAAACCTCAAACGTAGCTTAGGTGGTCTGTGCCGGGCGCCTCCGGCAGCCCTGCTCCGAAAATGCAAATGTCTGCAGATAGCTCGCAGGCAGAAAGAGCTAGCCTGGAAAGCTGTGGCTCAGCCTCATCTGCCCATGGCACTGCTCGCACAGAGGCACAGAGACTGGGGCTGCTTGATTGTCTTGTCCCCTCAAACTTGAAACGTAGCTTAGGTGGTCCGTGCCGGGCGCCTCCGGCAGCCCTGCTCCGAAAATGCGAACGTCTGCAGATAGCTCGCAGGCAGAAAGAGCTAGCCTGGAAAGCTGTTGCTCAGCCTCATCTGCCCATGGCACTGCTCGCACAGAGGCACAGAGACTGGGGCTACTTGCTTGTCTTGTCCCCTCAAACTTCAAACGTAGCTTAGGTGGTCCATGCCGGGCGCCTCCCGCAGCCCTGCTCCGAAAATGCGAACGTCTGCAGATAGCTTGCAGGCAGAAAGAGCTAGCCTGGAAAGCTGTTGCTCAGCCTCATCTGCCCATGGCACTGCTCGCACAGAGGCACAGAGACTGGGGCTGCTTGCTTGTCTTGCCCCCTCAAACTTCAAACGTAGCTTAGGTGGTCCGTGCCGGGCGCCTCCGGCAGCCCTGCTCTGAAAATGCGAATGTCTGCAGATAGCTGGCAGGCAGAAAGAGCTAGCCTGGAAAGCTGTTGCTCAGCCTCATCTGCCCATGGCACTGCTCGCACAGAGGCACAGAGACTGGGGCTGCTTGCTTGTCTTGTCCCCTCAAACTTCAAACGTAGCTTAGGTGGTCCGTGCCGGGCGCCTCCGGCAGCCCTGCTCCGAAAATGCGAACGTCTGCAGATAGCTCGCAGGCAGAAAGAGCTAGCCTGGAAAGCTGTTGCTCAGCCTCATCTGCCCATGGCACTGCTCGCACAGAGGCACAGAGACTGGGGCTGCTTGCTTGTCTTGTCCCCTCAAACTTCAAACGTAGCTTAGGTGGTCCGTGCCGGGCGCCTCTGGCAGCCCTGCTCCGAAAATGCGAACGTCTGCAGATAGCTCGCAGGCAGAAAGAGCTAGCCTGGAAAGCTGTTGCTCAGCCTCATCTGCCCATGGCACTGCTCGCACAGAGGCACAGAGACTGGGGCTGCTTGCTTGTCTTGCCCCCTCAAACTTCAAACGTTGCTTAGGTGGTCCGTGCCGGGCGCCTCCGGCAGCCCTGCTCCGAAAATGCGAATGTCTGCAGATAGCTGGCAGGCAGAAAGAGCTAGCCTGGAGAACTGTTGCTCAGCCTCATCTGCCCATGGCACTGCTCGCACAGAGGCACAGAGACTGAGGCTGCTTGCTTGTCTTGCACCCTCAAACTTCAAACGTAGCTTAGGTGGTCCTTGCCGGGCGCCTCCGGCAGCCCTGCTCCGAAAATGCGAACGTCTGCAGATAGCTCGCAGGCAGAAAGAGCTAGCCTGGAAAGCTGTTGCTCAGCCTCATCTGCCCATGGCACTGCTCGCACAGAGGCACAGAGACTGGGGCTGCTTGCTTGTCTTGTCCCCTCAAACTTCAAACGTATCTTAGGTGGTCCGTGCCGGGCGCATCCGGCAGCCCTGCTCCGAAAATGCAAACGTCTGCAGATAGCTCGCAGGCAGAAAGAGCTAGCCTGGAAAGCTGTTGCTCAGCCTCATCTGCCCATGGCACTGCTCGCACAGAGGCACAGAGACTGGGGCTGCTTGCTTGTCTTGTCCCCTCAAACTTCAAACGTAGCTTAGGTGGTCCGTGCCGGGAGCCTCCGGCAGCCCTGCTCCGAAAATGCGAACGTCTGCAGATAGCTGGCAGGCAGAAAGAGCTAGCCTGGAAAGCTGTTGCTCAGCCTCATCTGCCCATGGCACTGCTCGCACAGAGGCACAGAGACTGAGGCTGCTTGCTTGTCTTGCCCCCTCAAACTTCAAACGTAGCTTAGGTGGTCCTTGCCGGGCGCCTCCGGCAGCCCTGCTCCGAAAATGCAAACGTCTGCAGATAGCTCTCAGGCAGAAAGAGCTAGCCTGGAAAGCTGTTGCTCAGCCTCATCTGCCCATGGCACTGCTCGCACAGAGGCACAGAGACTGGGGCTGCTTGCTTGTCTTGCCCCCTCAAACTTCAAACGTAGCTTAGGTGGTCCGTGCCGGGCGCCTCCGGCAGCCCTGCTCCGAAAATGCGAACGTCTGCGGATAGCTCGCAGGCAGAAAGAGCTAGCCTGGAAAGCTGTTGCTCAGCCTCATCTGCCCATGGCACTGCTCGCACAGAGGCACAGAGACTGAGGCTGCTTGCTTGTCTTGTCCCCTCAAACTTCAAACGTATCTTAGGTGGTCCGTGCCGGGCGCATCCGGCAGCCCTGCTCCGAAAATGCGAACGTCTGCAGATAGCTCGCAGGCAGAAAGAGCTAGCCTGGAAAGCTGTTGCTCAGCCTCATCTGCCCATGGCACTGCTCGCACAGAGGCACAGAGACTGGGGCTGCTTGCTTGTCTTGCCCCCTCAAACTTCAAACGTTGCTTAGGTGGTCCGTGCCGGGCGCCTCCGGCAGCCCTGCTCCGAAAATGCGAATGTCTGCAGATAGCTGGCAGGCAGAAAGAGCTAGCCTGGAAAGCTGTTGCTCAGCCTCATCTGCCCGTGGCACTGCTCGCACAGAGGCACAGAGACTGGGGCTGCTTGCTTGTCTTGCACCCTCAAACTTCAAACGTAGCTTAGCTGGTCCGTGCCGGGCGCCTCCGGCAGCCCTGCTCCGAAAATGCGAACGTCTGCAGATAGCTCGCAGGCAGAAAGAGCTAGCCTGGAAAGCTGTTCCTCAGCCTCATCTGCCCATGGCACTGCTCGCACAGAGGCACAGAGACTGAGGCTGCTTGCTTGTCTTGCCCCCTCAAACTTGAAACGTAGCTTAGGTGGTCCTTGCCGGGCGCCTCCGGCAGCCCTGCTCCGAAAATGCAAAAGTCTGCAGATAGCTCTCAGGCAGAAATAGCTAGCCTGGAAAGCTGTTGCTCAGCCTCATCTGCCCATGGCACTGCTCGCACAGAGGCACAGAGACTGGGGCTGCTTGCTTGTCTTGTCCCCTAAAACTTCAAACGTAGCTTAGGTGGTCCGTGCCGGGCGCCTCCGGCAGCCCTGCTCCGAAAATGCAAACGTCTGCAGATAGCTCGCAGGCAGAAAGAGCTAGCCTGGAAAGCTGTTGCTCAGCCTCATCTGCCCATGGCACTGCTCGCACAGAGGCACAGAGACTGGGGCTGCTTGCTTGTCTTGCCCCCTCAAACTTCAAACGTAACTTAGGTGGTCCATGCCGGGCGCCTCCGACAGCCCTGCTCCGAAAATGCAAACGTCTGCAGATAGCTCGCAGGCAGAAAGAGCTAGCCTGGAAAGCTGTTGCTCAGCCTCATCTGCCCATGGCACTGCTCGCACAGAGGCACAGAGACTGGGGCTGCTTGCTTGTCTTGCCCCCTCAAAATTCAAACGTAGCTTAGGTGGTCCGTGCCGGGCGCCTCCGGCAGCCCTGCTCCGAAAATGCGAACGTCTGCAGATAGCTCGCAGGCAGAAAGAGCTAGCCTGGAAAGCTGTTGCTCAGCCTCATCTGCCCATGGCACTGCTCGCACAGAGGCACAGAGACTGGGGCTGCTTGCTTGTCTTGTCCCCTCAAACTTCAAACGTAGCTTAGGTGGTCCGTGCCGGGCGCCTCCCGCAGCCCTGCTCCGAAAATGCGAACGTCTGCAGATAGCTTGCAGGCAGAAAGAGCTAGCCTGGAAAGCTGTTGCTCAGCCTCATCTGCCCATGGCACTGCTCGCACAGAGGCACAGAGACTGGGGCTGCTTGCTTGTCTTGCCCCCTCAAAATTCAAACGTAGCTTAGGTGGTCCGTGCCGGGCGCCTCCGGCAGCCCTGCTCCGAAAATCCAAACGTCTGCAGATAGCTCGCAGGCAGAAAGAGCTAGCCTGGAAAGCTGTTGCTCAGCCTCATCTGCCCATGGCACTGCTCGCACAGAGGCACAGAGACTGAGGCTGCTTGCTTGTCTTGTCCCCTCAAACTTCAAACGTATCTTAGGTGGTCCGTGCCGGGCGCATCCGGCAGCCCTGCTCCGAAAATGCGAACGTCTGCAGATAGCTCGCAGGCAGAAAGAGCTAGCCTGGAAAGCTGTTGCTCAGCCTCATCTGCCCATGGCACTGCTCGCACAGAGGCACAGAGACTGGGGCTGCTTGCTTGTCTTGCCCCCTCAAACTTCAAACGTTGCTTAGGTGGTCCGTGCCGGGCGCCTCCGGCAGCCCTGCTCCGAAAATGCGAATGTCTGCAGATAGCTCGCAGGCAGAAAGAGCTAGCCTGGAAAGCTGTTGCTCAGCCTCATCTGCCCGTGGCACTGCTCGCACAGAGGCACAGAGACTGGGGCTGCTTGCTTGTCTTGCACCCTCAAACTTCAAACGTAGCTTAGCTGGTCCGTGCCGGGCGCCTCCGGCAGCCCTGCTCCGAAAATGCGAACGTCTGCAGATAGCTGGCAGGCAGAAAGAGCTAGCCTGGAAAGCTGTTGCTCAGCCTCATCTGCCCATGGCACTGCTCGCACAGAGGCACAGAGACTGGGGCTGCTTGCTTGTCTTGTCCCCTCAAACCTCAAACGTAGCTTAGGTGGTCCATTCCGGGCGCCTCCGGCAGCCCTGCTCCGAAAATGCAAATGTCTGCAGATAGCTCGCAGGTAGAAAGAGCTAGCCTGGAAAGCTGTTGCTCAGCCTCATCTGCCCATGGCACTGCTCGCACAGAGGCACAGAGACTGGGGCTGCTTGCTTGTCTTGTCCCCTCAAACTTCAAACGTAGCTTAGGTGGTCCATGCCGGGCGCATCCGGCAGCCCTGCTCCGAAAATGCGAACGTCTGCAGATAGCTTGCAGGCAGAAAGAGCTAGCCTGGAAAGCTGTTGCTCAGCCTCATCTGCCCATGGCACTGCTCGCACAGAGGCACAGAGACTGGGGCTGCTTGCTTGTCTTGTCCCCTCAAACTTCAAACGTAGCTTAGGTGGTCCGTGCCGGGCGCCTCCGGCAGCCCTGCTCCGAAAATGCGAACGTCTGCAGATAGCTCGCAGGCAGAAAGAGCTAGCCTGGAAAGCTGTTGCTCAGCCTCATCTGCCCATGGCACTGCTCGCACAGAGGCACAGAGACTGGGGCTGCTTGCTTGTCTTGTCCCCTCAAACTTCAAACGTAGCTTAGGTGGTCCGTGCCGGGCGCCTCCGGCAGCCCTGCTCCGAAAATGCGAACGTCTGCAGATAGCTCGCAGGCAGAAAGAGCTAGCCTGGAAAGCTGTTGCTCAGCCTCATCTGCCCATGGCACTGCTCGCACAGAGGCACAGAGACTGGGGCTGCTTGCTTGTCTTGTCCCCTCAAACTTCAAACGTAGCTTAGGTGGTCCGTGCCGGGCGCCTCCCGCAGCCCTGCTCCGAAAATGCGAACGTCTGCAGATAGCTTGCAGGCAGAAAGAGCTAGCCTGGAAAGCTGTTGCTCAGCCTCATCTGCCCATGGCACTGCTCGCACAGAGGCACAGAGACTGGGGCTGCTTGCTTGTCTTGCCCCCTCAAAATTCAAACGTAGCTTAGGTGGTCCGTGCCGGGCGCCTCCGGCAGCCCTGCTCCGAAAATGCGAATGTCTGCAGATAGCTGGCAGGCAGAAAGAGCTAGCCTGGAAAGCTGTTGCTCAGCCTCATCTGCCCATGGCACTGCTCGCACAGAGGCACAGAGACTGAGGCTGCTTGCTTGTCTTGCACCCTCAAACTTCAAACGTAGCTTAGGTGGTCCTTGCCGGGCGCCTCCGGCAGCCCTGCTCCTAAAATGCAAACGTCTGCAGATAGCTCTCAGGCAGAAAGAGCTAGCCTGGAAAGCTGTTGCTCAGCCTCATCTGCCCACGGCAATGCTCGCACAGAGGCACAGAGACTGGGGCTGCTTGCTTGCCTTGTCCCCTCAAACTTCAAACGTAGCTTAGGTGGTCCATGCCGGGCGCATCCGGCAGCCCTGCTCCGAAAATGCGAACGTCTGCAGATAGCTGGCAGGCAGAAAGAGCTAGCCTGGAAAGCTGTTGCTCAGCCTCATCTGCCCATGGCACTGCTCGCACAGAGGCACAGAGACTGGGGCTGCTTGCTTGTCTTGCACCCTCAAACCTCAAACGTAGCTTAGGTGGTCCGTGCCGGGCGCCTCCGGCAGCCCTGCTCCGAAAATGCAAATGTCTGCAGATAGCTCGCAGGTAGAAAGAGCTAGCCTGGAAAGCTGTTGCTCAGCCTCATCTGCCCATGGCACTGCTCGCACAGAGGCACAGAGACTGGGGCTGCTTGCTTGTCTTGTCCCCTCAAACTTCAAATGTAGCTTAGGTGGTCCATGCCGGGCGCATCCGGCAGTCCTGCTCCGAAAATGCGAACGTCTGCAGATAGCTTGCAGGCAGAAAGAGCTAGCCTGGAAAGCTGTTGCTCAGCCTCATCTGCCCATGGCACTGCTCGCACAGAGGCACAGAGACTGGGGCTGCTTGCTTGTCTTGTCCCCTCAAACTTCAAACGTAGCTTAGGTGGTCCGTGCCGGGCGCCTCCGTCAGCCCTGCTCCGAAAACGCGAACGTCTGCAGATAGCTCGCAGGCAGAAAGAGCTAGCCTGGAAAGCTGTTGCTCAGCCTCATCTGCCCATGGCACTGCTCGCACAGAGGCACAGAGACTGGGGCTGCTTGCTTGTCTTGTCCCCTCAAACTTCAAACGTAGCTTAGGTGGTCCGTGCCGGGCGCCTCCGGCAGCCCTGCTCCGAAAATGCGAACGTCTGCAGATAGCTCGCAGGCAGAAAGAGCTAGCCTGGAAAGCTGTTGCTCAGCCTCATCTGCCCATGGCACTGCTCGCACAGAGGCACAGAGACTGGGGCTGCTTGCTTGTCTTGTCCCCTCAAACTTCAAACGTAGCTTAGGTGGTCCGTGCCGGGCGCCTCCCGCAGCCCTGCTCCGAAAATGCGAACGTCTGCAGATAGCTTGCAGGCAGAAAGAGCTAGCCTGGAAAGCTGTTGCTCAGCCTCATCTGCCCATGGCACTGCTCGCACAGAGGCACAGAGACTGGGGCTGCTTGCTTGTCTTGCCCCCTCAAAATTCAAACGTAGCTTAGGTGGTCCGTGCCGGGCGCCTCCGGCAGCCCTGCTCCGAAAATCCAAACGTCTGCAGATAGCTCGCAGGCAGAAAGAGCTAGCCTGGAAAGCTGTTGCTCAGCCTCATCTGCCCATGGCACTGCTCGCACAGAGGCACAGAGACTGAGGCTGCTTGCTTGTCTTGCACCCTCAAACTTCAAACGTAGCTTAGGTGGTCCTTGCCGGGCGCCTCCGGCAGCCCTGCTCCTAAAATGCAAACGTCTGCAGATAGCTCTCAGGCAGAAAGAGCTAGCCTGGAAAGCTGTTGCTCAGCCTCATCTGCCCATGGCACTGCTCGCACAGAGGCACAGAGACTGGGGCTGCTTGCTTGTCTTGCCCCCTCAAACTTCAAACGTAACTTAGGTGGTCCATGCCGGGCGCCTCCGACAGCCCTGCTCCGAAAATGCAAACGTCTGCAGATAGCTCGCAGGCAGAAAGAGCTAGCCTGGAAAGCTGTTGCTCAGCCTCATCTGCCCATGGCACTTCTCGCACAGAGGCACAGAGACTGGGGCTGCTTGCTTGTCTTGTCCCCTCAAACTTCAAACGTATCTTAGGTGGTCCGTGCCGGGCGCCTCCGGCAGCCCTGCTCCGAAAATGCAAACGTCTGCAGATAGCTCGCAGGCAGAAAGAGCTAGCCTGGAAAGCTGTTGCTCAGCCTCATCTGCCCATGGCACTGCTCGCACAGAGGCACAGAGACTGGGGCTGCTTGCTTGTCTTGTCCCCTCAAACTTCAAACGTAGCTTAGGTGGTCCGTGCCGGGCGCCTCCGGCAGTCCTGCTCCGAAAATGCGAACGTCTGCAGATAGCTCGCAGGCAGAAAGAGCTAGCCTGGAAAGCTGTTGCTCAGCCTCATCTGCCCATGGCACTGCTCGCACAGAGGCACAGAGACTGGGGCTGCTTGCTTGTCTTGTCCCCTCAAACTTCAAACGTAGCTTAGGTGGTCCGTGCCGGGCGCATCCGGCAGCCCTGCTCCGAAAATGCGAACGTCTGCAGATAGCTGGCAGGCAGAAAGAGCTAGCCTGGAAAGCTGTTGCTCAGCCTCATCTGCCCATGGCACTGCTCGCACAGAGGCACAGAGACTGAGGCTGCTTGCTTGTCTTGCCCCCTCAAACTTCAAACGTAGCTTAGGTGGTCCTTGCCGGGCGCCTCCGGCAGCCCTGCTCTGAAAATGCAAACGTCTGCAGATAGCTCGCAGGCAGAAAGAGCTAGCCTGGAAAGCTGTTGCTCAGCCTCATCTGCCCATGGCACTGCTCACACAGAGGCACAGAGACTGGGGCTGCTTGCTTGTCTTGTCCCCTCAAACCTCAAACGTAGCTTAGGTGGTCCGTGCCGGGCGCCTCCAGCAGCCCTGCTCCGAAAATGCAAATGTCTGCAGATAGCTCGCAGGTAGAAAGAGCTAGCCTGGAAAGCTGTTGCTCAGCCTCATCTGCCCATGGCACTGCTCGCACAGAGGCACAGAGACTGGGGCTGCTTGCTTGTCTTGTCCCCTCAAACTTCAAATGTAGCTTAGGTGGTCCATGCCGGGCGCCTCCGGCAGCCCTGCTCCGAAAATGCGAACGTCTGCAGATAGCTTGCAGGCAGAAAGAGCTAGCCTGGAAAGCTGTTGCTCAGCCTCATCTGCCCATGGCACTGCTCGCACAGAGGCACAGAGACTGAGGCTGCTTGCTTGTCTTGCCTCCTCAAACTTCAAACGTAGCTTAGGTGGTCCGTGCCGGGCGCCTCCGGCAGCCCTGCTCCAAAAATCCAAACATCTGCAGATAGCTCGCAGGCAGAAAGAGCTAGCCTGGAAAGCTGTTGCTCAGCCTCATCTGCCCATGGCACTGCTCGCACAGAGGCACAGAGACTGGAGATGCTTGCTTGTCTTGTCCCCTCAAACTTCAAACGTATCTTAGGTGGTCTGTGCCGGGCGCCTCCGGCAGCCCTGCTCCGAAAATGCAAACGTCTGCAGATAGCTCGCAGGCAGAAAGAGCTAGCCTGGAAAGCTGTTGCTCAGCCTCATCTACCCATGGCACTGCTCGCACAGAGGCACAGAGACTGGGGCTGCTTGCTTGTCTTGCCCCCTCAAACTTCAAACGTAACTTAGGTGGTCCGTGCCGGGCGCCTCCGGCAGCCCTGCTCCGAAAATGCAAACGTCTGCAGATAGCTCGCAGGCAGAAAGAGCTAGCCTGGAAAGCTGTTGCTCAGCCTCATCTGCCCATGGCACTGCTCGCACAGAGGCACAGAGACTGGGGCTGCTTGCTTGTCTTGCCCCCTCAAACTTCAAACGTAGCTTAGGTGGTCAGTGCCGGGCGCCTCCGGCAGCCCTGCTCCGAAAATGCGAACGTATGCAGATAGCTCGCAGCCAGAAAGAGCTAGCCTGGAAAGCTGTTGCTCAGCCTCATCTGCCCATGGCACTGCTCGCACAGAGGCACAGAGACTGGAGATGCTTGCTTGTCTTGTCCCCTCAAACTTCAAACGTATCTTAGGTGGTCTGTGCCGGGCGCCTCCGGCAGCCCTGCTCCGAAAATGCAAACGTCTGCAGATAGCTCGCAGGCAGAAAGAGCTAGCCTGGAAAGCTGTTGCTCAGCCTCATCTACCCATGGCACTGCTCGCACAGAGGCACAGAGACTGGGGCTGCTTGCTTGTCTTGCCCCCTCAAACTTCAAACGTAACTTAGGTGGTCCGTGCCGGGCGCCTCCGGCAGACCTGCTCCGAAAATGCAAACGTCTGCAGATAGCTCGCAGGCAGAAAGAGCTAGCCTGGAAAGCTGTTGCTCAGCCTCATCTGCCCATGGCACTGCTCGCACAGAGGCACAGAGACTGGGGCTGCTTGCTTGTCTTGCCCCCTCAAACTTCAAACGTAGCTTAGGTGGTCAGTGCCGGGCGCCTCCGGCAGCCCTGCTCCGAAAATGCGAACGTCTGCAGATAGCTCGCAGCCAGAAAGAGCTAGCCTGGAAAGCTGTTGCTCAGCCTCATCTGCCCATGGCACTGCTCACACAGAGGCACAGAGACTGGGGCTGCTTGCTTGTCTTGTCCCCTCAAACTTCAAACGTAGCTTAGGTGGTCTGTGCTGGGCGCCTCCGGCAGCCCTGCTCCAAAAATGCGAACGTCTGCAGATAGCTGGCAGGCAGAAAGAGCTAGCCTGGAAAGCTGTTGCTCAGCCTCATCTGCCCATGGCACTGCTCGCACAGAGGCACAGAGACTGAGGCTGCTTGCTTGTCTTGCCCCCTCAACCTTCAAACGTAGCTTAGGTGGTCCTTGCCGGGCGCCTCCGGCAGCCCTGCTCCGAAAATGCGAACGTCTGCAGATAGCTCGCAGGCAGAAAGAGCTAGCCTGGAAAGCTGTTGCTCAGCCTCATCTGCCCATGGCACTGCTCGCACAGAGGCACAGAGACTGGGGCTGCTTGCTTGTCTTGCCCCCTCAAACTTCAAACGTAACTTAGGTGGTCCATGCCGGGCGCCTCCAGCATCCCTGCTCCGAAAATGCAAACGTCTGCAGATAGTTCGCAGGCAGAAAGAGCTAGCCTGGAAAGCTGTTGCTCAGCCTCATCTGCCCATGGCACTGCTCGCACAGAGGCACAGAGACTGGGGCTGCTTGATTGTCTTGCACCCTCAAACTTCAAACGTAGCTTAGGTGGTCCGTGCCGGGCGCCTCCGGCAGCCCTGCTCCGAAAATGCAAACGTCTGCAGATAGCTCGCAGGCAGAAAGAGCTAGCCTGGAAAGCTGTTGCTCAGCCTCATCTGCCCATGGCACTGCTCGCACAGAGGCACAGAGACTGGGGCTGCTTGCTTGTCTTGTCCCCTCAACCTTCAAACGTAGCTTAGGTGGTCCGTGCCGGGCGCCTCCGGCAGCCCTGCTCCGAAAATGCGAACGTCTGCAGATAGCTGGCAGGCAGAAAGAGCTAGCCTGGAAAGCTGTTGCTCAGCCTCATCTGCCCATGGCACTGCTCGCACAGAGGCACAGAGACTGGGGCTGCTTGCTTGTCTTGTCCCCTCAAACTTCAAACGTATCTTAGGTGGTCTGTGCCGGGCGCCTCCGGCAGCCCTGCTCCGAAAATGCAAACGTCTGCAGATAGCTGGCAGGCAGAAAGAGCTAGCCTGGAAAGCTGTTGCTCAGCCTCATCTGCCCATGGCACTGCTCGCACAGAGGCACAGAGACTGGGGCTGCTTGCTTGTCTTGCCCCCTCAAACTTCAAACGTAGCTTAGGTGGTCTGTGCCGGGCGCCTCCGGCAGTCCTGCTCCGAAAATGCAAACGTCTGCAGATAGCTCGCAGGCAGAAAGAGCTAGCCTGGAAAGCTGTTGCTCAGCCTCATCTGGCCATGGCACTGCTCGCACAGAGGCACAGAGACTGGGGCTGCTTGCTTGTCTTGTCCCCTCAAACTTGAAATGTAGCTTAGGTGGTCCGTTCCTGGCGCATCCGGCAGCCCTGCTCCGAAAATGCAAACGTCTGCAGATAGCTCGCAGGCAGAAAGAGCTAGCCTGGAAAGCTGTTGCTCAGCCTCATCGGCCCATGGCACTGCTCGCACAGAGGCACAGAGACTGGGGCTGCTTGCTTGTCTTGTCCCCTCAAACTTCAAACGTAGCTTAGGTGGTCAGTGCCGGGAGCCTCCGGCAGCCCTGCTCCGAAAATGCAAACGTCTGCAGATAGCTCGCAGGCAGAAAGAGCTAGCCTGGAAAGCTGTTGCTCAGCCTCATCGGCCCATGGCACTGCTCGCACAGAGGCACAGAGACTGGGGCTGCTTGCTTGTCTTGTCCCCTCAAACTTCAAACGTAGCTTAGGTGGTCAGTGCCGGGAGCCTCCGGCAGCCCTGCTCCAAAAATGCGAACGTCTGCAGATAGCTCTCAGGCAGAAAGAGCTAGCCTGGAAAGCTGTTGCTCAGCCTCATCTGCCCATGGCACTGCTCGCACAGAGGCACAGAGACTGGGGCTGCTTGCTTGTCTTGTCCCCTCAAACTTCAAACGTAACTTAGGTGGTCCATGCCGGGCGCCTCCGGCAGCCCTGCTCCAAAAATGCGAACATCTGCAGATAGCTCGCAGGCAGAAAGAGCTAGCCTGGAAAGCTGTTGCTCAGCCTCATCTGCCCATGGCACTGCTCGCACAGAGGCACAGAGACTGGGGCTGCTTGCTTGTCTTGTCCCCTCAACCTTCAAACGTAGCTTAGGTGGTCCGTGCCGGGCGCCTCCGGCAGCCCTGCTCCAAAAATGCGAACGTCTGCAGATAGATCGCAGGCAGAAAGAGCTAGCCTGGAAAGCTGTTGCTCAGCCTCATCTGCCCATGGCACTGCTCGCACAGAGGCACAGAGACTGGGGCTGCTTGCTTGTCTTGCCCCCTCAAACTTCAAACGTAGCTTAGGTGGTCCGTGCCGGGCGCCTCCGGCAGCCCTGCTCCGAAAATGCGAACGTCTGCAGATAGCTCGCAGGCAGAAAGAGCTAGCCTGGAAAGCTGTTGCTCAGCCTCATCTGCCCATGGCACTGCTCGCACAGAGGCACAGAGACTGGGGCTGCTTGCTTGTCTTGCCCCCTCAAACTTCAAACGTAGCTTAGGTGGTCCGTGCCGGGCGCCTCCCGCAGCCCTGCTCCGAAAATGCGAACGTCTGCAGATAGCTCGCAGGCAGAAAGAGCTAGCCTGGAAAGCTGTTGCTCAGCCTCATCTGCCCATGGCACTGCTCGCACAGAGGCACAGAGACTGGGGCTGCTTGCTTGTCTTGTCCCCTCAAACTTCAAATGTAGCTTAGGTGGTCCGTGCCGGGCGCCTCCGGCAGCCCTGCTCCGAAAATGCGAACGTCTGCAGATAGCTGGCAGGCAGAAAGAGCTAGCCTGGAAAGCTGTTGCTCAGCCTCATCTGCCCATGGCACTGCTCGCACAGAGGCACAGAGACTGGGGCTGCTTGCTTGTCTTGTCCCCTCAAACTTCAAACGTAACTTAGGTGGTCTGTGCCGGGCGCCTCCGGCAGCCCTGCTCCAAAAATGCGAACGTCTGCAGATAGCTCGCAGGCAGAAAGAGCTAGCCTGGAAAGCTGTTGCTCAGCCTCATCTGCCCATGGCACTGCTCGCACAGAGGCACAGAGACTGGGGCTGCTTGCTTGTCTTGTCCCCTCAAACTTCAAACGTAGCTTAGGTGGTCCGTGCCGGGCGCCTCTGGCAGCCCTGCTCCAAAAATGCGAACGTCTGCAGATAGCTCGCAGGCAGAAAGAGCTAGCCTGGAAAGCTGTTGCTCAGCCTCATCTGCCCATGGCACTGCTCGCACAGAGGCACAGAGACTGGCGCTGCTTGCTTGTCTTGCCCCCTCAAACTTCAAACGTAGCTTAGGTGGTCCGTGCCGGGCGCCTCCGGCAGCCCTGCTCCGAAAATGCGAACGTCTGCAGATAGCTCGCAGGCAGAAAGAGCTAGCCTGGAAAGCTGTTGCTCAGCCTCATCTGCCCATGGCACTGCTCGCACAGAGGCACAGAGACTGGGGCTGCTTGCTTGTCTTCCCCCTCAAACTTCAAACGTAGCTTAGGTGGTCCGTGCCGGGCGCCTCCCGCAGCCCTGCTCCGAAAATGCGAACGTCTGCAGATAGCTCACAGCCAGAAAGAGCTAGGCTGGAAAGCTGTTGCTCAGCCTCATCTGCCCATGGCACTGCTCGCACAGAGGCACAGAGACTGGGGCTGCTTGCTTGTCTTGTCCCCTCAAACTTCAAACGTAGCTCAGGTGGTCCGTGCCGGGCGCCTCCGGCAGCCCTGCTCCGAAAATGCGAACGTCTGCAGATAGCTCGCAGGCAGAAAGAGCTAGCCTGGAAAGCTGTTGCTCAGCCTCATCTGCCCATGGCACTGCTCGCACAGAGGCACAGAGACTGGGGCTGCTTGCTTGTCTTGTCCCCTCAAACTTCAAATGTAGCTTAGGTGGTCCGTGCCGGGCGCCTCCGGCAGCCCTGCTCCGAAAATGCGAACGTCTGCAGATAGCTCGCAGGCAGAAAGAGCTAGCCTGGAAAGCTGTTGCTCAGCCTCATCTGCCCATGGCACTGCTCGCACAGAGGCACAGAGACTGGGGCTGCTTGCTTGTCTTGTCCCCTCAAACTTCAAATGTATATTTGGTGGTCCGTGCCGGGCGCATCCGGCAGCCCTGCTCCGAAAATGCCAACGTCTGCAGATAGCTCGCAGGCAGAAAGAGCTAGCCTGGAAAGCTGTTGCTCAGCCTCATCTGCCCATGGCACTGCTCGCACAGAGGCACAGAGACTGGGGCTGCTTGCTTGTCTTGCCCCCTCAAACTTCAAACGTAGCTTAGGTGGTCCGTGCCGGGCGCCTCTGGCAGCCCTGCTCCGAAAATGCAAACGTCTGCAGATAGCTGGCAGACAGAAAGAGCTAGCCTGGAAAGCTGTTGCTCAGCCTCATCTGCCCATGGCACTGCTCGCACAGAGGCACAGAGACTGGGGCTGCTTGCTTGTCTTGCACCCTCAACCTTCAAACGTAGCTTAGGTGGTCCGTGCCGGGCGCCTCCGGCAGCCCTGCTCCGAAAATGCAAACGTCTGCAGATAGCTCGCAGGCAGAAAGAGCTAGCCTGGAAAGCTGTTGCTCAGCCTCATCTGCCCATGGCACTGCTCGCACAGAGGCACAGAGACTGGGGCTGCTTGCTTGTCTTGCCCCCTCAAACTTCAAACGTAGCTTAGGTGGTCCGTGCCGGGCGCCTCCGACAGCCCTGCTCCGAAAATGCGAATGTCTGCAGATAGCTCGCAGGCAGAAAGAGCTAGCCTGGAAAGCTGTTGCTCAGCCTCATCTGCCCATGGCACTGCTCGCACAGAGGCACAGAGACTGGGGCTGCTTGCTTGTCTTGTCCCCTCAAACTTCAAACGTAGCTTAGGTGGTCTGTGCCGGGCGCCTCCGGCAGCCCTGCTCCGAAAATGCCAACGTCTGCAGATAGCTCGCAGGCAGAAAGAGCTAGCCTGGAAAGCTGTTGCTCAGCCTCATCTGCCCAAGGCACTGCTCGCACAGAGGCACAGAGACTGGGGCTGCTTGCTTGTTTTGCCCCCTCAAACTTCAAACGTAGCTTAGGTGGTCCGTGCCGGGCGCCTCCGGCAGCCCTGCTCCGAAAATGCAAACGTCTGCAGATAGCTCGCAGGCAGAAAGAGCTAGCCTGGAAAGCTGTTGCTCAGCCTAATCTGCCCATGGCACTGCTCGTACAGAGGCACAGAGACTGGGGCTGCTTGCTTGTCTTGTCCCCTCAAACTTCAAACGTATCTTAGGTGGTCCGTGCCGGGCGCCTCCGGCAGCCCTGCTCCGAAAATGCAAACGTCTGCAGATAGCTCGCAGGCAGAAAGAGCTAGCCTGGAAAGCTGTTGCTCAGCCTCATCTGCCCATGGCACTGCTCGCACAGAGGCACAGAGACTGGGGCTGCTTGCTTGTCTTGTCCCCTCAAACTTCAAACGTAGCTTAGGTGGTCCGTGCCAGGCGCCTCCGGAAGCCGTGCTCCCAAAATGCGAATGTTTGCAGATAGCTCGCAGGCAGAAAGAGCTAGCCTGGAAAGCTGTTGCTCAGCCTCATCTGCCCATGGCACTGCTCGCACAGAGGCACAGAGACTGGCGCTGCTTGCTTGTCTTGCCCCCTCAAACTTCAAACGTAGCTTAGGTGGTCCGTGCCGGGCACCTCCGGCAGCCCTGCTCCGAAAATGCGAACGTCTGCAGATAGCTCGCAGGCAGAAAGAGCTAGCCTGGAAAGCTGTTGCTCAGCCTCATCTGCCCATGGCACTGCTCGCACAGAGGCACAGAGACTGGGGCTGCTTGCTTGTCTTCCCCCTCAAACTTCAAACGTAGCTTAGGTGGTCCGTGCCGGGCGCCTCCGGCAGCCCTGCTCCGAAAATGCGAACGTCTGCAGATAGCTCACAGCCAGAAAGAGCTAGGCTGGAAAGCTGTTGCTCAGCCTCATCTGCCCATGGCACTGCTCGCACAGAGGCACAGAGACTGGGGCTGCTTGCTTGTCTTGTCCCCTCAAACTTCAAACGTAGCTTAGGTGGTCTGTGCCGGGCGCCTCCGGCAGCCCTGCTCCAAAAATGCAAACGTCTGCAGATAGCTCGCAGTCAGAAAGAGCTAGCCTGGAAAGCTGTTGCTCAGCCTCATCTGCCCATGGCACTGCTCGCACAGAGGCACAGAGACTGGGGCTGCTTGCTTGTCTTGTCCCCTCAAACTTCAAACGTAGCTCAGGTGGTCCGTGCCGGGCGCCTCCGGCAGCCCTGCTCCAAAAATGCGAACGTCTGCAGATAGCTCGCAGGCAGAAAGAGCTAGCCTGGAAAGCTGTTGCTCAGCCTCATCTGCCCATGGCACTGCTCGCACAGAGGCACAGAGACTGGGGCTGCTTGCTTGTCTTGTCCCCTCAAACTTCAAATGTAGCTTAGGTGGTCCGTGCCGGGCGCCTCCGGCAGCCCTGCTCCGAAAATGCGAACGTCTGCAGATAGCTCGCAGGCAGAAAGAGCTAGCCTGGAAAGCTGTTGCTCAGCCTCATCTGCCCATGGCACTGCTCGCACAGAGGCACAGAGACTGGGGCTGCTTGCTTGTCTTGTCCCCTCAAACTTCAAATGTATATTTGGTGGTCCGTGCCGGGCGCATCCGGCAGCCCTGCTCCGAAAATGCGAACGTCTGCAGATAGCTCGCAGGCAGAAAGAGCTAGCCTGGAAAGCTGTTGCTCAGCGTCATCTGCCCATGGCACTGCTCGCACAGAGGCACAGAGACTGGGGCTGCTTGCTTGTCTTGTCCCCTCAAACTTCAAATGTAGCTTAGGTGGTCCGTGCCGGGCGCATCCGGCAGCCCTGCTCCGAAAATGCGAACGTCTGCAGATAGCTCGCAGGCAGAAAGACCTAGCCTGGAAAGCTGTTGCTCAGCCTCATCTGCCCATGGCACTGCTCGCACAGAGGCACAGAGACTGAGACTGCTTGCTTGTCTTGCCCCCTCAAACTTCAAACGTAGCTTAGGTGGTCAGTGCCGGGCGCCTCCGGCAGCCCTGCTCCGAAAATGCGAACGTCTGCAGATAGCTCGCAGGCAGAAAGAGCTAGCCTGGAAAGCTGTTGCTCAGCCTCATCGGCCCATGGCACTGCTCGCACAGAGGCACAGAGACTGGGGCTGCTTGCTTGTCTTGCCCCCTCAAACTTCAAACGTAGCTTAGGTGGTCCGTGCCGGGCGCCTCTGGCAGCCCTGCTCCGAAAATGCAAACGTCTGCAGATAGCTGGCAGACAGAAAGAGCTAGCCTGGAAAGCTGTTGCTCAGCCTCATCTGCCCATGGCACTTCTCGCACAGAGGCACAGAGACTGGGGCTGCTTGCTTGTCTTGCACCCTCAACCTTCAAACGTAGCTTAGGTGGTCCGTGCCGGGCGCCTCCGGCAGCCCTGCTCCGAAAATGCAAACGTCTGCAGATAGCTCGCAGGCAGAAAGAGCTAGCCTGGAAAGCTGTTGCTCAGCCTCATCTGCCCATGGCACTGCTCGCACAGAGGCACAGAGACTGGGGCTGCTTGCTTGTCTTGCCCCCTCAAACTTCAAACGTAGCTTAGGTGGTCCGTGCCGGGCGCCTCCGACAGCCCTGCTCCGAAAATGCGAATGTCTGCAGATAGCTCGCAGGCAGAAAGAGCTAGCCTGGAAAGCTGTTGCTCAGCCTCATCTGCCCATGGCACTGCTCGCACAGAGGCACAGAGACTGGGGCTGCTTGCTTGTCTTGCCCCCTCAAACTTCAAACATAGCTTAGGTGGTCCGTGCCGGGCGCCTCCGGCAGCCCTGCTCCGAAAATGCCAACGTCTGCAGATAGCTCGCAGGCAGAAAGAGCTAGCCTGGAAAGCTGTTGCTCAGCCTCATCTGCCCATGGCACTGCTCGCACAGAGGCACAGAGACTGGGGCTGCTTGCTTGTTTTGCACCCTCAAACTTCAAACGTAGCTTAGGTGGTCCGTGCCGGGAGCCTCCGGCAGCCCTGCTCCGAAAATGCAAACGTCTGCAGATAGCTCGCAGGCAGAAAGAGCTAGCCTGGAAAGCTGTTGCTCAGCCTCATCTGCCCATGGCACTGCTCGCACAGAGGCACAGAGACTGGGGCTGCTTGCTTGTCTTGTCCCCTCAAACTTCAAATGTAGCTTAGGTGGTCCGTGCCGGGCGCCTCCGGCAGCCCTGCTCCGAAAATGCGAACGTCTGCAGATAGCTCGCAGGCAGAAAGAGCTAGCCTGGAAAGCTGTTGCTCAGCCTCATCTGCCGATGGCACTGCTCGCACAGAGGCACAGAGACTGGGGCTGCTTGCTTGTCTTGTCCCCTCAAACTTCAAACGTAGCTTAGGTGGTCCGTGCCGGGCGCCTCCGGCAGCCCTGCTCCGAAAATGCGAATGTCTGCAGATAGCTCGCAGGCAGAAAGAGCTAGCCTGGAAAGCTGTTGCTCAGCCTCATCTGCCCATGGCACTGCTCGCACAGAGGCACAGAGACTGGGGCTGCTTGCTTGTCTTGTCCCCTCAAACTTCAAACGTAGCTTAGGTGGTCCGTGCCGGGCGCCTCCGGAAGCCGTGCTCCCAAAATGCGAATGTTTGCAGATAGCTCGCAGGCAGAAAGAGCTAGCCTGGAAAGCTGTTGCTCAGCCTCATCTGCCCATGGCACTGCTCGCACAGAGGCACAGAGACTGGGGCTGCTTGCTTGTCTTGTCCCCTCAAACTTCAAACGTAGCTTAGGTGGTCTGTGCCGGGCGCCTCCGGCAGCCCTGCTCCGAAAATGCAAACGTCTGCAGATAGCTCGCAGGCAGAAAGAGCTAGCCTGGAAAGCTGTTGCTCAGCCTCATCTGCCCATGGCACTGCTCGCACAGAGGCACAGAGACTGGGGCTGCTTGCTTGTCTTGCCCCCTCAAACTTCAAACTTAGCTTAGGTGGTCCATGCCGGGCGCCTCCCGCAGCCCTGCTCCGAAAATGCAAACGTCTGCAGATAGCTCGCAGGCAGAAAGAGCTAGCCTGGAAAGCTGTTGCTCAGCCTCATCTGCCCATGGCACTGCTCGCACAGAGGCACAGAGACTGGGGCTGCTTGCTTGTCTTGCCCCCTCAAACTTCAAACGTAGCTTAGGTGGTCCGTGCCGGGCGCCTCTGGCAGCCCTGCTCCGAAAATGCAAACGTCTGCAGATAGCTGGCAGACAGAAAGAGCTAGCCTGGAAAGCTGTTGCTCAGCCTCATCTGCCCATGGCACTGCTCGCACAGAGGCACAGAGACTGGGGCTGCTTGCTTGTCTTGCACCCTCAACCTTCAAACGTAGCTTAGGTGGTCCGTGCCGGGCGCCTCCGGCAGCCCTGCTCCGAAAATGCGAAGGTCTCCAGATAGCTCGCAGGCATAAAGAGCTAGCCTGGAAAGCTGTTGCTCAGCCTCATCTGCCCATGGCACTGCTCGCACAGAGGCACAGAGACTGGGGCTGCTTGCTTGTCTTGCCCCCTCAAACTTCAAACGTAGCTTAGGTGGTCCGTGCCGGGCGCCTCCGACAGCCCTGCTCCGAAAATGCGAATGTCTGCAGATAGCTCGCAGGCAGAAAGAGCTAGCCTGGAAAGCTGTTGCTCAGCCTCATCTGCCCATGGCACTGCTCGCACAGAGGCACAGAGACTGGGGCTGCTTGCTTGTCTTGCCCCCTCAAACTTCAAACGTAGCTTAGGTGGTCTGTGCCGGGCGCCTCCGGCAGCCCTGCTCCGAAAATGCCAACGTCTGCAGATAGCTCGCAGGCAGAAAGAGCTAGCCTGGAAAGCTGTTGCTCAGCCTCATCTGCCCAAGGCACTGCTCGCACAGAGGCACAGAGACTGGGGCTGCTTGCTTGTTTTGCCCCCTCAAACTTCAAACGTAGCTTAGGTGGTCCGTGCCGGGCGCCTCCGGCAGCCCTGCTCCGAAAATGCAAACGTCTGCAGATAGCTCGCAGGCAGAAAGAGCTAGCCTGGAAAGCTGTTGCTCAGCCTCATCTGCCCATGGCACTGCTCGCACAGAGGCACAGAGACTGGGGCTGCTTGCTTGTCTTGTCCCCTCAAACTTCAAATGTAGCTTAGGTGGTCCGTGCCGGGCGCCTCCGGCAGCCCTGCTCCGAAAATGCGAACGTCTGCAGATAGCTCGCAGGCAGAAAGAGCTAGCCTGGAAAGCTGTTGCTCAGCCTCATCTGCCCATGGCACTGCTCGCACAGAGGCACAGAGACTGGGGCTGCTTGCTTGTCTTGTCCCCTCAAACTTCAAACGTATCTTAGGTGGTCCGTGCCGGGCGCCTCCGGCAGCCCTGCTCCGAAAATGCAAACGTCTGCAGATAGCTCGCAGGCAGAAAGAGCTAGCCTGGAAAGCTGTTGCTCAGCCTCATCTGCCCATGGCACTGCTCGCACAGAGGCACAGAGACTGGGGCTGCTTGCTTGTCTTGTCCCCTCAAACTTCAAACGTAGCTTAGGTGGTCCGTGCCAGGCGCCTCCGGAAGCCGTGCTCCCAAAATGCGAATGTTTGCAGATAGCTCGCAGGCAGAAAGAGCTAGCCTGGAAAGCTGTTGCTCAGCCTCATCTGCCCATGGCACTGCTCGCACAGAGGCACAGAGACTGGCGCTGCTTGCTTGTCTTGCCCCCTCAAACTTCAAACGTAGCTTAGGTGGTCCGTGCCGGGCACCTCCGGCAGCCCTGCTCCGAAAATGCGAACGTCTGCAGATAGCTCGCAGGCAGAAAGAGCTAGCCTGGAAAGCTGTTGCTCAGCCTCATCTGCCCATGGCACTGCTCGCACAGAGGCACAGAGACTGGGGCTGCTTGCTTGTCTTGCCCCCTCAAACTTCAAACGTAGCTTAGGTGGTCTGTGCCGGGCGCCTCCCGCAGCCCTGCTCCGAAAATGTGAACGTCTGCAGATAGCTCGCAGGCAGAAAGAGCTAGCCTGGAAAGCTGTTGCTCAGCCTCATCTGCCCATGGCACTGCTCGCACAGAGGCACAGAGACTGGGGCTGCTTGCTTGTCTTGTCCCCTCAAACTTCAAACGTAGCTTAGGTGGTCCGTGCCGGGCGCCTCCCGCAGCCCTGCTCCGAAAATGCGAACGTCTGCAGATAGCTCACAGCCAGAAAGAGCTAGGCTGGAAAGCTGTTGCTCAGCCTCATCTGCCCATGGCACTGCTCGCACAGAGGCACAGAGACTGGGGCTGCTTGCTTGTCTTGTCCCCTCAAACTTCAAACGTAGCTTAGGTGGTCTGTGCCGGGCGCCTCCGGCAACCCTGCTCCAAAAATGCAAACGTCTGCAGATAGCTCGCAGTCAGAAAGAGCTAGCCTGGAAAGCTGTTGCTCAGCCTCATCTGCCCATGGCACTGCTCGCACAGAGGCACAGAGACTGGGGCTGCTTGCTTGTCTTGTCCCCTCAAACTTCAAACGTAGCTCAGGTGGTCCGTGCCGGGCGCCTCCGGCAGCCCTGCTCCGAAAATGCGAACGTCTGCAGATAGCTCGCAGGCAGAAAGAGCTAGCCTGGAAAGCTGTTGCTCAGCCTCATCTGCCCATGGCACTGCTCGCACAGAGGCACAGAGACTGGGGCTGCTTGCTTGTCTTGTCCCCTCAAACTTCAAATGTAGCTTAGGTGGTCCGTGCCGGGCGCCTCCGGCAGCCCTGCTCCGAAAATGCGAACGTCTGCAGATAGCTCGCAGGCAGAAAGAGCTAGCCTGGAAAGCTGTTGCTCAGCCTCATCTGCCCATGGCACTGCTCGCACAGAGGCAAAGAGACTGGGGCTGCTTGCTTGTCTTGTCCCCTCAAACTTCAAATGTATATTTGGTGGTCCGTGCCGGGCGCATCCGGCAGCCCTGCTCCGAAAATGCGAACGTCTGCAGATAGCTCGCAGGCAGAAAGAGCTAGCCTGGAAAGCTGTTGCTCAGCGTCATCTGCCCATGGCACTGCTCGCACAGAGGCACAGAGACTGGGGCTGCTTGCTTGTCTTGTCCCCTCAAACTTCAAATGTAGCTTAGGTGGTCCGTGCCGGGCGCATCCGGCAGCCCTGCTCCGAAAATGCGAACGTCTGCAGATAGCTCGCAGGCAGAAAGACCTAGCCTGGAAAGCTGTTGCTCAGCCTCATCTGCCCATGGCACTGCTCGCACAGAGGCACAGAGACTGGGGCTGCTTGCTTGTCTTGTCCCCTCAAACTTCAAATGTATATTTGGTGGTCCGTGCCGGGCGCATCCGGCAGCCCTGCTCCGAAAATGCGAACGTCTGCAGATAGCTCGCAGGCAGAAAGAGCTAGCCTGGAAAGCTGTTGCTCAGCGTCATCTGCCCATGGCACTGCTCGCACAGAGGCACAGAGACTGGGGCTGCTTGCTTGTCTTGTCCCCTCAAACTTCAAATGTAGCTTAGGTGGTCCGTGCCGGGCGCATCCGGCAGCCCTGCTCCGAAAATGCGAACGTCTGCAGATAGCTCGCAGGCAGAAAGACCTAGCCTGGAAAGCTGTTGCTCAGCCTCATCTGCCCATGGCACTGCTCGCACAGAGGCACAGAGACTGAGACTGCTTGCTTGTCTTGCCCCCTCAAACTTCAAACGTAGCTTAGGTGGTGCTTGCCGGGCGCATCCGGCAGCCCTGCTCCGAAAATGCGAACGTCTGCAGATAGCTCGCAGGCAGAAAGAGCTAGCCTGGAAAGCTGTTGCTCAGCCTCATCGGCCCATGGCACTGCTCGCACAGAGGCACAGAGACTGGGGCTGCTTGCTTGTCTTGCCCCCTCAAACTTCAAACGTAACTTAGGTGGTCCGTGCCGGGCGCCTCTGGCAGCCCTGCTCCGAAAATGCAAACGTCTGCAGATAGCTGGCAGACAGAAAGAGCTAGCCTGGAAAGCTGTTGCTCAGCCTCATCTGCCCATGGCACTGCTCGCACAGAGGCACAGAGACTGGGGCTGCTTGCTTGTCTTGCACCCTCAACCTTCAAACGTAGCTTAGGTGGTCCGTGCCGGGCGCCTCCGGCAGCCCTGCTCTGAAAATGCAAACATCTGCAGATAGCTCGCAGGCAGAAAGAGCTAGCCTGGAAAGCTGTTGCTCAGCCTCATCTGCCCATGGCACTGCTCGCACAGAGGCACAGAGACTGGGGCTGCTTGCTTGTCTTGCCCCCTCAAACTTCAAACGTAGCTTAGGTGGTCCGTGCCGGGCGCCTCCGACAGCCCTGCTCCGAAAATGCGAACGTCTGCAGATAGCTCGCAGGCAGAAAGAGCTAGCCTGGAAAGCTGTTGCTCAGCCTCATCTGCCCATGGCACTGCTCGCACAGAGGCACAGAGACTGGGGCTGCTTGCTTGTCTTGTCCCCTCAAACTTCAAACGTAGCTTAGGTGGTCCGTGCCGGGCGCCTCCGGCAGCCCTGCTCCGAAAATGCCAACGTCTGCAGATAGCTCGCAGGCAGAAAGAGCTAGCCTGGAAAGCTGTTGCTCAGCCTCATCTGCCCATGGCACTGCTCGCACAGAGGCACAGAGACTGGGGCTGCTTGCTTGTTTTGCCCCCTCAAACTTCAAACGTAGCTTAGGTGGTCCGTGCCGGGCGCCTCCGGCAGCCCTGCTCCGAAAATGCAAACGTCTGCAGATAGCTCGCAGGCAGAAAGAGCTAGCCTGGAAAGCTGTTGCTCAGCCTCATCTGCCCATGGCACTGCTCGCACAGAGGCACAGAGACTGGGGCTGCTTGCTTGTCTTGTCCCCTCAAACTTCAAATGTAGCTTAGGTGGTCCGTGCCGGGCGCCTCCGGCAGCCCTGCTCCGAAAATGCGAACGTCTGCAGATAGCTCGCAGGCAGAAAGAGCTAGCCTGGAAAGCTGTTGCTCAGCCTCATCTGCCCATGGCACTGCTCGCACAGAGGCACAGAGACTGGGGCTGCTTGCTTGTCTTGTCCCCTCAAACTTCAAACGTATCTTAGGTGGTCCGTGCCGGGCGCCTCCGGCAGCCCTGCTCCGAAAATGCAAACGTCTGCAGATAGCTCGCAGGCAGAAAGAGCTAGCCTGGAAAGCTGTTGCTCAGCCTCATCTGCCCATGGCACTGCTCGCACAGAGGCACAGAGACTGGGGCTGCTTGCTTGTCTTGTCCCCTCAAACTTCAAACGTAGCTTAGGTGGTCCGTGCCAGGCGACTCCGGAAGCCGTGCTCCCAAAATGCGAATGTTTGCAGATAGCTCGCAGGCAGAAAGAGCTAGCCTGGAAAGCTGTTGCTCAGCCTCATCTGCCCATGGCACTGCTCGCACAGAGGCACAGAGACTGGGGCTGCTTGCTTGTCTTGTCCCCTCAAACTTCAAACGTAGCTTAGGTGGTCTGTGCCGGGCGCCTCCGGCAGCCCTGCTCCGAAAATGCAAACGTCTGCAGATAGCTCGCAGGCAGAAAGAGCTAGCCTGGAAAGCTGTTGCTCAGCCTCATCTGCCCATGGCACTGCTCGCACAGAGGCACAGAGACTGGGGCTGCTTGCTTGTCTTGTCCCCTCAAACTTCAAACGTAGCTTAGGTGGTCCGTGCCGGGCGCCTCCGGCAGCCCTGCTCCGAAAATGCGAACGTCTGCAGATAGCTCGCAGGCAGAAAGAACTAGCCTGGAAAGCTGTTGCTCAGCCTCATCTGCCCATGGCACTGCTCGCACAGAGGCACAGAGACTGGGGCTGCTTGCTTGTCTTGTACTCTCAAACTTCAAATGTAGCTTAGGTGGTCCGTGCCGGGCGCCTCCGGCACCCCTGCTCCGAAAATGCAAACGTCTGCAGATAGCTCGCAGGCAGAAAGAGCTAGCCTGGAAAGCTGTTGCTCAGCCTCATCTGCCCATGGCACTGCTCGCACAGAGGCACAGAGACTGGGGCTGCTTGCTTGTCTTGTCCCCTCAAACTTCAAACGTAGCTTAGGTGGTCTGTGCCGGGCGCCCCCGTCAGCCCTGCTCCGAAAATGCGAACGTCTGCAGATAGCTCACAGGCAGAAAGAGCTAGCCTGGAAAGCTGTTGCTCAGCCTCATCTGCCCATGGCACTGCTCGCACAGAGGCACAGAGACTGGGGCTGCTTGCTTGTCTTGTCCCCTCAAACTTCAAACGTAGCTTAGGTGGTCTGTGCCGGGCGCCTCCGGCAGCCCTGCTCCGAAAATGCGAACGTCTGCAGATAGCTCGCAGGCAGAAAGAGCTAGCCTGGAAAGCTGTTGCTCAGCCTCATCTGCCCATGGCACTGCTCGCACAGAGGCACAGAGACTGGGGCTGCTTGCTTGTCTTGTCCCCTCAAACTTCAAACGTAGCTTAGGTGGTCTGTGCCGGGCGCCTCCGGCAGCCCTGCTCCGAAAATGCAAACGTCTGCAGATAGCTCGCAGGCAGAAAGAGCTAGCCTGGAAAGCTGTTGCTCAGCCTCATCTGCCCATGGCACTGCTCGCACAGAGGCACAGAGACTGGGGCTGCTTGCTTGTCTTGTCCCCTCAAACTTCAAACGTAGCTTAGGTGGTCCGTGCCGGGCGCCTCCGGCAGCCCTGCTCCGAAAATGCGAACGTCTGCAGATAGCTCGCAGGCAGAAAGAGCTAGCCTGGAAAGCTGTTGCTCAGCCTCATCTGCCCATGGCACTGCTCGCACAGAGGCACAGAGACTGGGGCTGCTTGCTTGTCTTGTACTCTCAAACTTCAAACGTAGCTTAGGTGGTCCGTGCCGGGCGCCTCCGGCAGCCCTGCTCCGAAAATGCAAACGTCTGCAGATAGCTCGCAGGCAGAAAGAGCTAGCCTGGAAAGCTGTTGCTCAGCCTCATCTGCCCATGGCACTGCTCACACAGAGGCACAGAGACTGGGGCTGCTTGCTTGTCTTGTCCCCTCAAACTTCAAACGTAGCTTAGGTGGTCTGTGCCGGGCGCCCCCGTCAGCCCTGCTCCGAAAATGCAAACGTCTGCAGATAGCTCACAGGCAGAAAGAGCTAGCCTGGAAAGCTGTTGCTCAGCCTCATCTGCCCATGGCACTGCTCGCACAGAGGCACAGAGACTGGGGCTGCTTGCTTGTCTTGTCCCCTCAAACTTCAAACGTAGCTTAGGTGCTCCGTGCCGGGCACCTCCGGCAGCCCTGCTCCGAAAATGCGAACGTCTGCAGATAGCTCGCAGGCAGAAAGAGCTAGCCTGGAAAGCTGTTGCTCAGCCTCATCTGCCCATGGCACTGCTCGCACAGAGGCACAGAGACTGGGGCTGCTTGCTTGTCTTGTCCCCTCAAACTTCAAACGTAGCTTAGGTGGTCCGTGCCGGGCGCCTCCGGCAGCCCTGCTCCGAAAATGCAAACGTCTGCAGATAGCTCGCAGGCAGAAAGAGCTAGCCTGGAAAGCTGTTGCTCAGCCTCATCTGCCCATGGCACTGCTCGCACAGAGGCACAGAGACTGGGGCTGCTTGCTTGTCTTGTCCCCTCAAACTTCAAACGTAGCTTAGGTGGTCTGTGCCGGGCGCCTCCGGCAGCCCTGCTCCAAAAATGCGAACGTCTGCAGATAGCTCGCAGGCAGAAAGAGCTAGCCTGGAAAGCTGTTGCTCAGCCTCATCTGCCCATGGCACTGCTCGCACAGAGGCACAGAGACTGGGGCTGCTTGCTTGTTTTGCCCCCTCAAACTTCAAACGTAGCTTAGGTGGTCCGTGCCGGGCGCCTTCGGCAGCCCTGCTCCGAAAATGCAAACGTCTGCAGATAGCTCACAGGCAGAAAGAGCTAGCCTGGAAAGCTGTTGCTCAGCCTCATCTGCCCATGGCACTGCTCGCACAGAGGCACAGAGACTGGGGCTGCTAGCTTGTCTTGTCCCCTCAAACTTCAAACGTAGCTTAGGTGGTCTGTGCCGGGCGCCTCCGGCAGCTCTGCTCCAAAAATGCAAACGTCTGCAGATAGCTCGCAGGCAGAAAGAGCTAGCCTGGAAAGCTGTTGCTCAGCCTCATCTGCCCATGGCACTGCTCGCACAGAGGCACAGAGACTGGGGCTGCTTGCTTGTCTTGTCCTCTCAACCTTCAAATGTAGCTTAGGTGGTCCGTGCCGGGCGCCTCCGGCAGCCCTGCTCCAAAAATGCGAACGTCTGCAGATAGCTCGCAGGCAGAAAGAGCTAGCCTGGAAAGCTGTTGCTCAGCCTCATCTGCCCATGGCACTGCTCGCACAGAGGCACAGAGACTGGGGCTGCTTGCTTGTCTTGTCCTCTCAACCTTCAAATGTAGCTTAGGTGGTCCGTGCCGGGCGCCTCCGGCAGCCCTGCTCCGAAAATGCGAACGTCTGCAGATAGCTCGCAGGCAGAAAGAGCTAGCCTGGAAAGCTGTTGCTCAGCCTCATCTGCCCATGGCACTGCTCGCACAGAGGCACAGAGACTGGGGCTGCTTGCTTGTCTTGTCCCCTCAAACTTCAAACGTAGCTTAGGTGGTCCGTGCTGGGCGCCTCCGGCAGCCCTGCTCCGAAAATGCAAACGTCTGCAGATAGCTCGCAGGCAGAAAGAGCTAGCCTGGAAAGCTGTTGCTCAGCCTCATCTGGCCATGGCACTGCTCGCACAGAGGCACAGAGACTGGGGCTGCTTGCTTGTCTTGTCCCCTCAAACTTCAAACGTAGCTTAGGTGGTCTGTGCCGGGCGCCTCCGGCAGCCCTGCTCCAAAAATGCGAACGTCTGCAGATAGCTCGCAGGCAGAAAGAGCTAGCCTGGAAAGCTGTTGCTCAGCCTCATCTGCCCATGGCACTGCTCGCACAGAGGCACAGAGACTGGGGCTGCTTGCTTGTCTTGTCCCCTCAAACTTCAAACGTAGCTTAGGTGGTCCGTGCCGGGCGCCTTCGGCAGCCCTGCTCCGAAAACGCAAACGTCTGCAGATAGCTCACAGGCAGAAAGAGCTAGCCTGGAAAGCTGTTGCTCAGCCTCATCTGCCCATGGCACTGCTCGCACAGAGGCACAGAGACTGGGGCTGCTTGCTTGTCTTGTCCCCTCAAACTTCAAACGTAGCTTAGGTGGTCCGTGCTGGGCGCCTCCGGCAGCCCTGCTCCGAAAATGCAAACGTCTGCAGATAGCTCGCAGGCAGAAAGAGCTAGCCTGGAAAGCTGTTGCTCAGCCTCATCTGCCCATGGCACTGCTCGCACAGAGGCACAGAGACTGGGGCTGCTTGCTTGTCTTGTCCCCTCAAACTTCAAACGTAGCTTAGGTGGTCTGTGCCGGGCGCCTCCGGCAGCCCTGCTCCAAAAATGCGAACGTCTGCAGATAGATCGCAGGCAGAAAGAGCTAGCCTGGAAAGCTGTTGCTCAGCCTCATCTGCCCATGGCACTGCTCGCACAGAGGCACAGAGACTGGGGCTGCTTGCTTGTTTTGCTCCCTCAAACTTCAAACGTAGCTTAGGTGGTCCGTGCCGGGCGCCTTCGGCAGCCCTGCTCTGAAAATGCGAACGTCTGCAGATAGCTCTCAGGCAGAAAGAGCTAGCCTGGAAAGCTGTTGCTCAGCCTCATCTGCCCATGGCACTGCTCGCACAGAGGCACAGAGACTGGGGCTGCTTGCTTGTCTTGTCCCCTCAATCTTTAAAAATAGCTTAGGTGGTCCGTGCCGGGCGCCTCCGGCAGCCCTACTCCAAAAATGCAAACGTCTGCAGATAGCTCGCAGGCAGAAAGAGCTAGCCTGGAAAGCTGTTGCTCAGCCTCATCTGCCCATGGCACTGCTCGCACAGAGGCACAGAGACTGGGGCTGCTTGCTTGTCTTGCCCCCTCAAACTTCAAACGTAGCTTAGGTGGTCAGTGCCGGACGCCTCGGGCAGCCCTGCTCCGAAAATGCGAATGTCTGCAGATAGCTCGCAGGCAGAAAGAGCTAGCCTGGAAAGCTGTTGCTCAGCCTCATCTGCCCATGGCACTGCTCGCACAGAGGCACAGAGTCTGGGGCTGCTTGCTTGTCTTCCCCCTCAAACTTCAAACGTAACTTAGGTGGTCCATGCCGGGCGCCTCCGGCATCCCTGCTCCGAAAATGCAAACGTCTGCAGATAGGTCGCAGGCAGAAAGAGCTAGCCTGGAAAGCTGTTGCTCAGCCTCATCTGCCCATGGCACTGCTCGCACAGAGGCACAGAGACTGGGGCTGCTTGCTTGTTTTGCCCCCTCAAACTTCAAACGTAACTTAGGTGGTCCGTGCCGCACGCCTTCGGCAGCCCTGCTCCGAAAATGCAAACGTCTGCAGATAGCTCGCAGGCAGAAAGAGCTAGCCTGGAAAGCTGTTGCTCAGCCTCATCTGCCCATGGCACTGCTCGCACAGAGGCACAGAGACTGGGGCTGCTTGCTTGTCTTGTCCCCTCAGTCTTGAAAAATAGCTTAGGTGGTCCGTGCCGGGCGCCTCCGGCAGCCCTGCTCCGAAAATGCGAACGTCTGCAGATAGCTCGCAGGCAGAAAGAGCTAGCCTGGAAAGCTGTTGCTCAGCCTCATCTGCCCATGGCACTGCTCGCACAGAGGCACAGAGACTGGGGCTGCTTGCTTGTCTTGTACTCTCAAACTTCAAACGTAGCTTAGGTGGTCCGTGCCGGGCGCCTCCGGCAGCCCTGCTCCGAAAATGCAAACGTCTGCAGATAGCTCGCAGGCAGAAAGAGCTAGCCTGGAAAGCTGTTGCTCAGCCTCATCTGCCCATGGCACTGCTCACACAGAGGCACAGAGACTGGGGCTGCTTGCTTGTCTTGTCCCCTCAAACTTCAAACGTAGCTTAGGTGGTCTGTGCCGGGCGCCCCCGTCAGCCCTGCTCCGAAAATGCGAACGTCTGCAGATAGCTCACAGGCAGAAAGAGCTAGCCTGGAAAGCTGTTGCTCAGCCTCATCTGCCCATGGCACTGCTCGCACAGAGGCACAGAGACTGGGGCTGCTTGCTTGTCTTGTCCCCTCAAACTTCAAACGTAGCTTAGGTGGTCCGTGCCGGGCACCTCCGGCAGCCCTGCTCCGAAAATGCGAACGTCTGCAGATAGCTCGCAGGCAGAAAGAGCTAGCCTGGAAAGCTGTTGCTCAGCCTCATCTGCCCATGGCACTGCTCGCACAGAGGCACAGAGACTGGGGCTGCTTGCTTGTCTTGTCCCCTCAAACTTCAAACGTAGCTTAGGTGGTCCGTGCCGGGCGCCTCCGGCAGCCCTGCTCCGAAAATGCAAACGTCTGCAGATAGCTCGCAGGCAGAAAGAGCTAGCCTGGAAAGCTGTTGCTCAGCCTCATCTGCCCATGGCACTGCTCGCACAGAGGCACAGAGACTGGGGCTGCTTGCTTGTCTTGTCCCCTCAAACTTCAAACGTAGCTTAGGTGGTCTGTGCCGGGCGCCTCCGGCAGCCCTGCTCCAAAAATGCGAACGTCTGCAGATAGCTCGCAGGCAGAAAGAGCTAGCCTGGAAAGCTGTTGCTCAGCCTCATCTGCCCATGGCACTGCTCGCACAGAGGCACAGAGACTGGGGCTGCTTGCTTGTTTTGCCCCCTCAAACTTCAAACGTAGCTTAGGTGGTCCGTGCCGGGCGCCTTCGGCAGCCCTGCTCCGAAAATGCAAACGTCTGCAGATAGCTCACAGGCAGAAAGAGCTAGCCTGGAAAGCTGTTGCTCAGCCTCATCTGCCCATGGCACTGCTCGCACAGAGGCACAGAGACTGGGGCTGCTTGCTTGTCTTGTCCCCTCAAACTTCAAACGTAGCTTAGGTGGTCTGTGCCGGGCGCCTCCGGCAGCCCTGCTCCAAAAATGCAAACGTCTGCAGATAGCTCGCAGGCAGAAAGAGCTAGCCTGGAAAGCTGTTGCTCAGCCTCATCTGCCCATGGCACTGCTCGCACAGAGGCACAGAGACTGGGGCTGCTTGCTTGTCTTGTCCTCTCAACCTTCAAATGTAGCTTAGGTGGTCCGTGCCGGGCGCCTCCGGCAGCCCTGCTCCAAAAATGCGAACGTCTGCAGATAGCTCGCAGGCAGAAAGAGCTAGCCTGGAAAGCTGTTGCTCAGCCTCATCTGCCCATGGCACTGCTCGCACAGAGGCACAGAGACTGGGGCTGCTTGCTTGTCTTGTCCTCTCAACCTTCAAATGTAGCTTAGGTGGTCCGTGCCGGGCGCCTCCGGCAGCCCTGCTCCGAAAATGCGAACGTCTGCAGATAGCTCGCAGGCAGAAAGAGCTAGCCTGGAAAGCTGTTGCTCAGCCTCATCTGCCCATGGCACTGCTCGCACAGAGGCACAGAGACTGGGGCTGCTTGCTTGTCTTGTCCTCTCAACCTTCAAATGTAGCTTAGGTGGTCCGTGCCGGGCGCCTCCGGCAGCCCTGCTCCGAAAATGCGAACGTCTGCAGATAGCTCGCAGGCAGAAAGAGCTAGCCTGGAAAGCTGTTGCTCAGCCTCATCTGCCCATGGCACTGCTCGCACAGAGGCACAGAGACTGGGGCTGCTTGCTTGTCTTGTCCCCTCAAACTTCAAACGTAGCTTAGGTGGTCCGTGCTGGGCGCCTCCGGCAGCCCTGCTCCGAAAATGCAAACGTCTGCAGATAGCTCGCAGGCAGAAAGAGCTAGCCTGGAAAGCTGTTGCTCAGCCTCATCTGGCCATGGCACTGCTCGCACAGAGGCACAGAGACTGGGGCTGCTTGCTTGTCTTGTCCCCTCAAACTTCAAACGTAGCTTAGGTGGTCTGTGCCGGGCGCCTCCGGCAGCCCTGCTCCAAAAATGTGAACGTCTGCAGATAGCTCGCAGGCAGAAAGAGCTAGCCTGGAAAGCTGTTGCTCAGCCTCATCTGCCCATGGCACTGCTCGCACAGAGGCACAGAGACTGGGGCTGCTTGCTTGTCTTGTCCCCTCAAACTTCAAACGTAGCTTAGGTGGTCCGTGCCGGGCGCCTTCGGCAGCCCTGCTCCGAAAACGCAAACGTCTGCAGATAGCTCACAGGCAGAAAGAGCTAGCCTGGAAAGCTGTTGCTCAGCCTCATCTGCCCATGGCACTGCTCGCACAGAGGCACAGAGACTGGGGCTGCTTGCTTGTCTTGTCCCCTCAAACTTCAAACGTAGCTTAGGTGGTCCGTGCTGGGCGCCTCCGGCAGCCCTGCTCCGAAAATGCAAACGTCTGCAGATAGCTCGCAGGCAGAAAGAGCTAGCCTGGAAAGCTGTTGCTCAGCCTCATCTGCCCATGGCACTGCTCGCACAGAGGCACAGAGATAGGGGCTGCTTGCTTGTCTTGTCCCCTCAAACTTCAAACGTAGCTTAGGTGGTCTGTGCCGGGCGCCTCCGGCAGCCCTGCTCCAAAAATGCGAACGTCTGCAGATAGCTCGCAGGCAGAAAGAGCTAGCCTGGAAAGCTGTTGCTCAGCCTCATCTGCCCATGGCACTGCTCGCACAGAGGCACAGAGACTGGGGCTGCTTGCTTGTCTTGTCCCCTCAAACTTCAAACGTAGCTTAGGTGGTCCGTGCCGGGCGCCTTCGGCAGCCCTGCTCCGAAAATGCAAACGTCTGCAGATAGCTCGCAGGCAGAAAGAGCTAGCCTGGAAAGCTGTTGCTCAGCCTCATCTGCCCATGGCACTGCTCGCACAGAGGCACAGAGACTGGGGCTGCTTGCTTGTTTTGCCCCCTCAAACTTCAAACGTAGCTTAGGTGGTCCGTGCTGGGCGCCTCCGGCAGCCCTGCTCCGAAAATGCAAACGTCTGCAGATAGCTCGCAGGCAGAAAGAGCTAGCCTGGAAAGCTGTTGCTCAGCCTCATCTGCCCATGGCACTGCTCGCACAGAGGCACAGAGACTGGGGCTGCTTGCTTGTCTTGTCCCCTCAAACTTCAAACGTAGCTTAGGTGGTCTGTGCCGGGCGCCTCCGGCAGCCCTGCTCCGAAAATGCGAACGTCTGCAGATAGCTCGCAGGCAGAAAGAGCTAGCCTGGAAAGCTGTTGCTCAGCCTCATCTGCCCATGGCACTGCTCGCACATAGGCACAGAGACTGGGGCTGCTTGCTTGTTTTGCCCCCTCAAACTTCAAACGTAGCTTAGGTGGTCCGTGCCGGGCGCCTTCGGCAGCCCTGCTCCGAAAATGCAAACGTCTGCAGATAGCTCACAGGCAGAAAGAGCTAGCCTGGAAAGCTGTTGCTCAGCCTCATCTGCCCATGGCACTGCTCGCACAGAGGCACAGAGACTGGGGCTGCTTGCTTGTCTTGTCCCCTCAAACTTCAAACGTAGCTTAGGTGGTCTGTGCCGGGCGCCTCCGGCAGCCCTGCTCCAAAAATGCAAACGTCTGCAGATAGCTCGCAGGCAGAAAGAGCTAGCCTGGAAAGCTGTTGCTCAGCCTCATCTGCCCATGGCACTGCTCGCACAGAGGCACAGAGACTGGGGCTGCTTGCTTGTCTTGTCCCCTCAAACTTCAAACGTAGCTTAGGTGGTCCGTGCTGGGCGCCTCCGGCAGCCCTGCTCCGAAAATGCAAACGTCTGCAGATAGCTCGCAGGCAGAAAGAGCTAGCCTGGAAAGCTGTTGCTCAGCCTCATCTGCCCATGGCACTGCTCGCACAGAGGCACAGAGACTGGGGCTGCTTGCTTGTCTTGTCCCCTCAAACTTCAAACGTAGCTTAGGTGGTCTGTGCCGGGCGCCTCCGGCAGCCCTGCTCCAAAAATGCGAACGTCTGCAGATAGCTCGCAGGCAGAAAGAGCTAGCCTGGAAAGCTGTTGCTCAGCCTCATCTGCCCATGGCACTGCTCGCACAGAGGCACAGAGACTGGGGCTGCTTGCTTGTTTTGCCCCCTCAAACTTCAAACGTAGCTTAGGTGGTCCGTGCCGGGCGCCTTCGGCAGCCCTGCTCCGAAAATGCAAACGTCTGCAGATAGCTCACAGGCAGAAAGAGCTAGCCTGGAAAGCTGTTGCTCAGCCTCATCTGCCCATGGCACTGCTCGCACAGAGGCACAGAGACTGGGGCTGCTTGCTTGTCTTGTCCCCTCAATCTTGAAAAATAGCTTAGGTGGTCCGTGCCGGGCGCCTCCGGCAGCCCTGCTCCAAAAATGCAAACGTCTGCAGATAGCTCGCAGGCAGAAAGAGCTAGCCTGGAAAGCTGTTGCTCAGCCTCATCTGCCCATGGCACTGCTCGCACAGAGGCACAGAGACTGGGGCTGCTTGCTTGTCTTGTCCCCTCAAACTTCAAACATAGCTTAGGTGGTCTGTGCCGGGCGCCTCCAGCAGCCCTGCTCCGAAAATGCAAACGTCTGCAGATAGGTCGCAGGCAGAAAGAGCTAGCCTGGAAAGCTGTTGCTCAGCCTCATCTGCCCATGGCACTGCTCGCACAGAGGCACAGAGACTGGGGCTGCTTGCTTGTCTTGTTCCCTCAAACTTCAAACGTAGCTTAGGTGGTCTGTGCCGGGCGCCTCCGGCAGCCCTGCTCCGAAAATGCGAACGTCTGCAGATAGCTCGCAGGCAGAAAGAGCTAGCCTGGAAAGCTGTTGCTCAGCCTCATCTGCCCATGGCACTGCTCGCACAGAGGCACAGAGACTGGGGCTGCTTGCTTGTCTTGTCCCCTCAAACTTCAAACGTAGCTTAGGTGGTCAGTGCCGGGCGCCTCGGGCAGCCCTGCTCCGAAAATTCGAATGGCTGCAGATAGCTTGCAGCCAGAAAGAGCTAGCCTGGAAAGCTGTTGCTCAGCCTCATCTGGCCATGGCACTGCTCGCACAGAGGCACAGAGACTGGGGCTGCTTGCTTGTCTTGTCCCCTCAAACTTCAAACGTAGCTTAGGTGGTCTGTGCCGGGCGCCTCCGGCAGCCCTGCTCCAAAAATGCGAACGTCTGCAGATAGCTGGCAGGCAGAAAGAGCTAGCCTGGAAAGCTGTTGCTCAGCCTCATCTGCCCATGGCACTGCTCGCACAGAGGCACAGAGACTGAGGCTGCTTGCTTGTCTTGCCCCCTGAAACTTCAAACGTAGCTTAGGTGGTCCTTGCCGGGCGCCTCCGGCAGCCCTGCTCCGAAAATGCGAACGTCTGCAGATAGCTCGCAGGCAGAAAGAGCGAGCCTGGAAAGCTGTTGCTCAGCCTCATCTGCCCATGGCACTGCTCGCACAGAGGCACAGAGACTGGGGCTGCTTGCTTGTCTTGTCCTCTCAAACTTCAAATGTAGCTTAGGTGGTCCGTGCCGGGCGCCTCCGGCAGCCCTGCTCCGAAAATGCAAACGTCTGCAGATAGCTCGCAGGCAGAAAGAGCTAGCCTGGAAAGCTGTTGCTCAGCCTCATCTGCCCATGGCACTGCTCGCACAGAGGCACAGAGACTGGGGCTGCTTGCTTGTTTTGCTCCCTCAAACTTCAAACGTAGCTTAGGTGGTCCGTGCCGGGCGCCTTCGGCAGCCCTGCTCTGAAAATGCGAACGTCTGCAGATAGCTCTCAGGCAGAAAGAGCTAGCCTGGAAAGCTGTTGCTCAGCCTCATCTGCCCATGGCACTGCTCGCACAGAGGCACAGAGACTGGGGCTGCTTGCTTGTCTTGTCCCCTCAATCTTGAAAAATAGCTTAGGTGGTCCGTGCCGGGCGCCTCCGGCAGCCCTACTCCAAAAATGCAAACGTCTGCAGATAGCTCGCAGGCAGAAAGAGCTAGCCTGGAAAGCTGTTGCTCAGCCTCATCTGCCCATGGCACTGCTCGCACAGAGGCACAGAGACTGGGGCTGCTTGCTTGTCTTGTCCCCTCAGTCTTGAAAAATAGATTAGGTGGTCCGTGCCGGGCGCCTCCGGCAGCCCTGCTCCGAAAATGCGAACGTCTGCAGATAGCTCGCAGGCAGAAAGAGCTAGCCTGGAAAGCTGTTGCTCAGCCTCATCTGCCCATGGCACTGCTCGCACAGAGGCACAGAGACTGGGGCTGCTTGCTTGTCTTGTCCCCTCAAACTTCAAACGTAGCTTAGGTGGTCTGTGCCGGGAGCCTCCAGCAGCCCTGCTCCGAAAATGCGAACGTCTGCAGATAGCTCGCAGGCAGAAAGAGCTAGCCTGGAAAGCTGTTGCTCAGCCTCATCTGCCCATGGCACTGCTCGCACAGAGGCACAGAGACTGGGGCTGCTTGCTTGTCTTGTCCCCTCAAACTTCAAACGTAGCTTAGGTGGTCTGTGCCGGGCGACTCCGGCAGCCCTGCTCCGAAAATGCGAACGTCTGCAGATAGCTCGCAGGCAGAAAGAGCTAGCCTGGAAAGCTGTTGCTCAGCCTCATCTGCCCATGGCACTGCTCGCACAGAGGCACAGAGACTGGGGCTGCTTGCTTGTCTTGTCCCCTCAAACTTCAAACGTAGCTTAGGTGGTCTGTGCCGGGAGCCTCCAGCAGCCCTGCTCCGAAAATGCGAACGTCTGCAGATAGCTCGCAGGCAGAAAGAGCTAGCCTGGAAAGCTGTTGCTCAGCCTCATCTGCCCATGGCACTGCTCGCACAGAGGCACAGAGACTGGGGCTGCTTGCTTGTCTTGTCCCCTCAAACTTCAAACGTAGCTTAGGTGGTCTGTGCCGGGCGCCTCCGGCAGCCCTGCTCCGAAAATGCGAACGTCTGCAGATAGCTCGCAGGCAGAAAGAGCTAGCCTGGAAAGCTGTTGCTCAGCCTCATCTGCCCATGGCACTGCTCGCACAGAGGCACAGAGACTGGGGCTGCTTGCTTGTCTTGCCCCCTCAAACTTCAAACGTAGCTTAGGTGGTCAGTGCCGGGCGCCTCGGGCAGCCCTGCTCCGAAAATGCGAACGTCTGCAGATAGCTCGCAGGCAGAAAGAGCTAGCCTGGAAAGCTGTTGCTCAGCCTCATCTGCCCATGGCACTGCTCGCACAGAGGCACAGAGACTGGGGCTGCTTGCTTGTCTTGTCCCCTCAAACTTCAAACGTAGCTTAGGTGGTCTGTGCCGGGCGCCTCCAGCAGCCCTGCTCCGAAAATGCAAACGTCTGCAGATAGCTCGCAGGCAGAAAGAGCTAGCCTGGAAAGCTGTTGCTCAGCCTCATCTGCCCATGGCACTGCTCGCACAGAGGCACAGAGACTGGGGCTGCTTGCTTGTTTTGCCCCCTCAAACTTCAAACGTAACTTAGGTGGTCCGTGCCGCACGCCTTCGGCAGCCCTGCTCCGAAAATGCAAACGTCTGCAGATAGCTCGCAGGCAGAAAGAGCTAGCCTGGAAAGCTGTTGCTCAGCCTCATCTGCCCATGGCACTGCTCGCACAGAGGCACAGAGACTGGGGCTGCTTGCTTGTCTTGCACCCTCAAACTTCAAACGTAGCTTAGGTGGTCCGTGCCGGGCGCCTCCGGCAGCCCTGCTCCGAAAATGCGAACGTCTGCAGATAGCTCGCAGGCAGAAAGAGCTAGCCTGGAAAGCTGTTGCTCAGCCTCATCTGCCCATGGCACTGCTCGCACAGAGGCACAGAGACTGGGGCTGCTTGCTTGTCTTGTCCCCTCAACCTTCAAACGTAGCTTAGGTGGTTCGTGCCGGGCGCATCCGGCAGCCCTGCTCCGAAAATGCGAACGTCTGCAGATAGCTCGCAGGCAGAAAGAGCTAGCCTGGAAAGCTGTTGCTCAGCCTCATCTGCCCATGGCACTGCTCGCACATAGGCACAGAGACTGGGGCTGCTTGCTTGTCTTGCCCCCTCAAACTTCAAACGTAGCTTAGGTGGTCCGTGCCGGGCGCCTCCGGCAGCCCTGCTCCGAAAATGCAAACGTCTGCAGATAGCTCGCAGGCAGAAAGAGCTAGCCTGGAAAGCTGTTGCTCAGCCTCATCTGCCCATGGCACTGCTCGCACAGAGGCACAGAGACTGGGGCTGCTTGCTTGTCTTGTCCCCTCAAACTTCAAATGTATCTTAGGTGGTCCGTTCCTGGCGCCTCCGGCAGCCCTGCTCCGAAAATGCAAACGTCTGCAGATAGCTCGCAGGCAGAAAGAGCTAGCCTGGAAAGCTGTTGCTCAGCCTCATCGGCCCATGGCACTGCTCGCACAGAGGCACAGAGACTGGGGCTGCTTGCTTGTCTTGCCCCCTCAAACTTCAAACGTAGCTTAGGTGGTCAGTGCCGTGAGCCTCCGGCAGCCCTGCTCCGAAAATGCAAACGTCTGCAGATAGCTCGCAGGCATAAAGAGCTAGCCTGGAAAGCTGTTGCTCAGCCTCATCTGCCCATGGCACTGCTCGCACAGAGGCACAGAGACTGGGGCTGCTTGCTTGTTTTGCCCCCTCAAACTTCAAACGTAGCTTAGGTGGTCCTTGCCGGGCGCCTCCGGCAGCCCTGCTCCGAAAATTCGAACGTCTCCAGACAGCTCGCAGGCAGAAAGAGCTAGCCTGGAAAGCTGTTGCTCAGCCTCATCTGCCCATGGCACTGCTCGCACAGAGGCACAGAGACTGGGGCTGCTTGCTTGTTTTGCCCCCTCAAACTTCAAACGTAGCTTAAGTGGTCCGTGCCGGGCGCCTCCGGCAGCCCTGCTCCGAAAATTCGAACGTCTCCAGACAGCTCGCAGGCAGAAAGAGCTAGCCTGGAAAGCTGTTGCTCAGCCTCATCTGCCCATGGCACTGCTCGCACAGAGGCACAGAGACTGGGGCTGCTTTCTTGTCTTGCCCCCTCAAACTTCAAACGTAGCTTAGGTGGTCCGTGCCGGGCGCCTCCGGCAGCCCTGCTCCGAAAATGCAAACGTCTGCAGATAGCTCGCAGGCAGAAAGAGCTAGCCTGGAAAGCTGTTGCTCAGCCTCATCTGCCCATGGCACTGCTCGCACAGAGGCACAGAGACTGAGGCTGCTTGCTTCTCTTGCCCCCTCAAACTTCAAACGTAGCTTAGGTGGTCCTTGCCGGGCGCCTCCGGCAGCCCTGCTCCGAAAATGCGAACGTCTGCAGATAGCTCGCAGGCAGAAAGAGCTAGCCTGGAAAGCTGTTGCTCAGCCTCATCTGCCCATGGCACTGCTCGCACAGAGGCACAGAGACTGGGGCTGCTTGCTTGTCTTGCCCCCTCAAACTTCAAACGTAGCTTAGGTGGTCCGTGCCGGGCGCCTCGGGCAGCCCTGCTCCGAAAATGCGAATGTCTGCAGATAGCTCGCAGCCAGAAAGAGCTAGCCTGGAAAGCTGTTGCTCAGCCTCATCTGGCCATGGCACTGCTCGCACAGAGGCACAGAGACTGGGGCTGCTTGCTTGTCTTGTCCCCTCAAACTTCAAACGTAGCTTAGGTGGTCTGTGCCGGGCGCCTCCGGCAGCCCTGCTCCAAAAATGCGAACGTCTGCAGATAGCTGGCAGGCAGAAAGAGCTAGCCTGGAAAGCTGTTGCTCAGCCTCATCTGCCCATGGCACTGCTCGCACAGAGGCACAGAGACTGAGGCTGCTTGCTTGTCTTGCCCCCTGAAACTTCAAACGTAGCTTAGGTGGTCCTTGCCGGGCGCCTCCGGCAGCCCTGCTCCGAAAATGCAAACGTCTGCAGATAGCTCGCAGGCAGAAAGAGCTAGCCTGGAAAGCTGTTGCTCAGCCTCATCTGCCCATGGCACTGCTCGCACAGAGGCACAGAGACTGGGGCTGCTTGCTTGTCTTGCACACTCAAACTTCAAACGTAGCTTAGGTATTCCGTGCCGGGCGCCTTCGGCAGACCTGCTCTGAAAATGCAAACGTCTGCAGATAGCTCACAGGCAGAAAGAGCTAGCCTGGAAAGCTGTTGCTCAGCCTCATCTGCCCATGGCACTGCTCGCACAGAGGCACAGAGACTGGGGCTGCTTGCTTGTCTTGTCCCCTCAATCTTGAAAAATAGCTTAGGTGGTCCGTGCCGGGCGCCTCCGGCAGCCCTACTTCAAAAATGCAAACGTCTGCAGATAGCTCGCAGGCAGAAAGAGCTAGCCTGGAAAGCTGTTGCTCAGCCTCATCTGCCCATGGCACTGCTCGCACAGAGGCACAGAGACTGGGGCTGCTTGCTTGTCTTGCCCCCTCAAACTTCAAACGTAGCTTAGGTGGTCAGTGCCGGGCGCCTCTGGCAGCCCTGCTCCGAAAATGCAAACGTCTGCAGATAGCTCGCAGCCAGAAAGAGCTAGCCTGGAAAGCTGTTGCTCAGCCTCATCTGCCCATGGCACTGCTCGCACAGAGGCACAGAGACTGGGGCTGCTTGCTTGTCTTGTCCCCTCAAACTTCAAACGTAGCTTAGGTGGTCTGTGCCGGGCGGCTCCGGCAGCCCTGCTCCGAAAATGCGAACGTCTGCAGATAGCTCGCAGGCAGAAAGAGCGAGCCTGGAAAGCTGTTGCTCAGCCTCATCTGCCCATGGCACTGCTCGCACAGAGGCACAGAGTCTGGGGCTGCTTGCTTGTCTTGCCCCCTCAAACTTCAAACGTAACTTAGGTGGTCCATGCCGGGCGCCTCCGGCAGCCCTGCTCCAAAAATGCAAACGTCTGCAGATAGCTCGCAGGCAGAAAGAGCTAGCCTGGAAAGCTGTTGCTCAGCCTCATCTGCCCATGGCACTGCTCGCACAGAGGCACAGAGACTGGGGCTGCTTGCTTGTCTTGCACCCTCAAACTTCAAACGTAGCTTAGGTGGTCCGTGCCGGGCGCCTCCGGCAGCCCTGCTCCGAAAATGCAAACGTCTGCAGATAGCTCGCAGGCAGAAAGAGCTAGCCTGGAAAGCTGTTGCTCAGCCTCATCTGCCCATGGCACTGCTCGCACAGAGGCACAGAGACTGGGGCTGCTTGCTTGTCTTGTCCCCTCAACCTTCAAACTTAGCTTAGGTGGTCCATGCCGGGCGCCTCCGGCAGCCCTGCTCCGAAAATGCGAACGTCTGCAGATAGCTCGCAGGCAGAAAGAGCTAGCCTGGAAAGCTGTTGCTCAGCCTCATCTGCCCATGGCACTGCTCGCACAGAGGCACAGAGACTGGGGCTGCTTGCTTGTCTTGTCCCCTCAAACTTCAAACGTAGCTTAGGTGGTCCGTGCCGGGCGCCTCGGGCAGCCCTGCTCCGAAAATGCGAATGTCTGCAGATAGCTCGCAGGCAGAAAGAGCTAGCCTGGAAAGCTGTTGCTCAGCCTCATCTGCCCATGGCACTGCTCGCACAGAGGCACAGAGACTGGGGCTGCTTGCTTGTTTTGCCCCCTCAAACTTCAAACGTATCTTAGGTGGTCCGTGCCGCACGCCTTCGGCAGCCCTGCTCCGAAAATGCGAACGTCTGCAGATAGCTTGCAGGCAGAAAGAGCTAGCCTGGAAAGCTGTTACTCAGCCTCATCTGCCCATGGCACTGCTCGCACAGAGGCACAGAGACTGGGGCTGCTTGCTTGTCTTGTCCCCTCAAACTTCAAACGTAGCTTAGGTGGTCTGTGCCGGGAGCCTCCAGCAGCCCTGCTCCGAAAATGCGAACGTCTGCAGATAGCTCGCAGGCAGAAAGAGCTAGCCTGGAAAGCTGTTGCTCAGCCTCATCTGCCCATGGCACTGCTCGCACAGAGGCACAGAGACTGGGGCTGCTTGCTTGTCTTGTCCCCTCAAACTTCAAACGTAGCTTAGGTGGTCTGTGCCGGGCGCCTCCGGCAGCCCTGCTCCGAAAATGCCAACGTCTGCAGATAGCTCTCAGGCAGAAAGAGCTAGCCTGGAAAGCTGTTGCTCAGCCTCATCTGCCCATGGCACTGCTCGCACAGAGGCACAGAGACTGGGGCTGCTTGCTTGTCTTGCCCCCTCAAACTTCAAACGTAGCTTAGGTGGTCAGTGCCGGGCGCCTCGGGCAGCCCTGCTCCGAAAATGCGAATGTCTGCAGATAGCTCGCAGCCTGAAAGAGCTAGCCTGGAAAACTGTTGCTCAGCCTCATCTGCCCATGGCACTGCTCGCACAGAGGCACAGAGACTGGGGCTGCTTGCTTGTCTTGTCCCCTCAAACTTCAAATGTAGCTTAGGTGGTCTGTGCCTGGCGCCTCCGGCAGCCCTGCTCCGAAAATGCGAACGTCTGCAGATAGCTCGCAGGCAGAAAGAGCTAGCCTGGAAAGCTGTTGCTCAGCCTCATCTGCCCATGGCACTGCTCGCACAGAGGCACAGAGACTGGGGCTGCTTGCTTGTCTTGTCCCCTCAAACTTCAAACGTAGCTTAGGTGGTCTGTGCCGGGCGCCTCCGGCAGCCCTGCTCCAAAAATGCGAACGTCTGCAGATAGCTCGCAGGCAGAAAGAGCTAGCCTGGAAAGCTGTTGCTCAGCCTCATCTGCCCATGGCACTGCTCGCACAGAGGCACAGAGACTGAGGCTGCTTGCTTGTCTTGCCCCCTCAAACTTCAAACGTAGCTTAGGTGGTCCATGCCGGGCGCCTCCGGCATCCCTGCTCCGAAAATGCAAACGTCTGCAGATAGCTCGCAGGCAGAAAGAGCTAGCCTGGAAAGCTGTTGCTCAGCCTCATCTGCCCATGGCACTGCTCGCACAGAGGCACAGAGACTGGGGCTGCTTGCTTGTCTTGCACACTCAAACTTCAAACGTAGCTTAGGTGGTCCGTGCCGGGCGCCTCCGGCAGCCCTGCTCCGAAAATGCAAACGTCTGCAGGTAGCTCGCAGGCAGAAAGAGCTAGCCTGGAAAGCTGTTGCTCAGCCTCATCTGCCCATGGCACTGCTCGCACAGAGGCACAGAGACTGGGGCTGCTTGCTTGTCTTGTCCCCTCAACCTTCAAACGTAGCTTAGGTGGTTCGTGCCGGGCGCATCCGGCAGCCCTGCTCCGAAAATGCGAACGTCTGCAGATAGCTCGCAGGCAGAAAGAGCTAGCCTGGAAAGCTGTTGCTCAGCCTCATCTGCCCATGGCACTGCTCGCACAGAGGCACAGAGACTGGGGCTGCTTGCTTGTCTTGCCCCCTCAAACTTCAAACGTAACTTAGGTGGTCCGTGCCGGGCGCCTCCGGCAGTCCTGCTCCGAAAATGCGAACGTCTGCAGATAGCTGGCAGGCAGAAAGAGCTAGCCTGGAAAGCTGTTGCTCAGCCTCATCTGCCCATGGCACTGCTCGCACAGAGGCACAGAGACTGGGGCTGCTTGCTTGTCTTGTCCCCTCAAACTTCAAATGTAGCTTAGGTGGTCCGTTCCTGGCGTCTCCGGCAGCCCTGCTCCGAAAATGCAAACGTCTGCAGATAGCTCGCAGGCAGAAAGAGCTAGCCTGGAAAGCTGTTGCTCAGCCTCATCTGCCCATGGCACTGCTCGCACAGAGGCACAGAGACTGAGGCTGCTTGCTTCTCTTGCCCCCTCAAACTTCAAACGTAGCTTAGGTGGTCCTTGCCGGGCGCCTTTGGCAGCCCTGCTCCGAAAATGCAAACGTCTGCAGATAGCTCTCAGGCAGAAAGAGCTAGCCTGGAAAGCTGTTGCTCAGCCTCATCTGCCCATGGCACTGCTCGCACAGAGGCACAGAGACTGGGGCTGCTTGCTTGTCTTGTCCCCTCAAACTTCAAACGTAGCTTAGGTGGTCCGTGCCGGGCGCATCCGGCAGCCCTGCTCCGAAAATGCGAACGTCTGCAGATAGCTTGCAGGCAGAAAGAGCTAGCCTGGAAAGCTGTTGCTCAGCCTCATCTGCCCATGGCACTGCTCGCACAGAGGCACAGAGACTGGGGCTGCTTGCTTGTCTTGTCCCCTCAAACTTCAAACGTAGCTTAGGTGGTACGTGCCAGGCGCCTCCGGCAGCCCTGCTCCGAAAATGCGAACGTCTGCAGATAGCTCGCAGGCAGAAAGAGCTAGCCTGGAAAGCTGTTGCTCAGCCTCATCTGCCCATGGCACTGCTCGCACAGAGGCACAGAGACTGGGGCTGCTTGCTTGTCTTGTCCCCTCAAACTTCAAACGTAGCTTAGGTGGTCCGTGCCGGGCGCCTCCGGCAGCCCTGCTCCGAAAATGCGAACGTCTGCAGAGAGCTGGCAGGCAGAAAGAGCTAGCCTGGAAAGCTGTTGCTCAGCCTCATCTGCCCATGGCACTGCTCGCACAGAGGCACAGAGACTGGGGCTGCTTGCTTGTCTTGTCCCCTCAAACTTCAAACGTAGCTTAGGTGGTCCGTGCCGGGAGCCTCCGGCAGCCCTGCTCCGAAAATGCGAACGTCTGCAGATAGCTCGCAGGCAGAAAGAGCTAGCCTGGAAAGCTGTTGCTCAGCCTCATCTGCCCATGGCACTGCTCGCACAGAGGCACAGAGACTGGGGCTGCTTGCTTGTCTTGTCCCCTCAAACTTCAAACGTAGCTTAGGTGGTCCGTGCCGGGCGCCTCCGGCAGCCCTGCTCCGAAAATGCGAACGTCTGCAGATAGCTCGCAGGCAGAAAGAGCTAGCCTGGAAAGCTGTTGCTCAGCCTCATCTGCCCATGGCACTGCTCGCACAGAGGCACAGAGACTGGGGCTGCTTGCTTGTCTTGTCCCCTCAAACTTCAAACGTAGCTTAGGTGGTCCGTGCCGGACGCCTCCGGCAGCCCTGCTCCGAAAATGCGAACGTCTGCAGATAGCTTGCAGGCAGAAAGAGCTAGCCTGGAAAGCTGTTGCTCAGCCTCATCTGCCCATGGCACTGCTCGCACAGAGGCACAGAGACTGGGGCTGCTTGCTTGTCTTGCCCCCTCAAACTTCAAACGTAGCTTAGGTGGTCCGTGCCGGGCGCCTCCGGCAGCCCTGCTCCGAAAATGCGAATGTCTGCAGATAGCTGGCAGGCAGAAAGAGCTAGCCTGGAAAGCTGTTGCTCAGCCTCATCTGCCCATGGTACTGCTCGCACAGAGGCACAGAGACTGAGGCTGCTTGCTTGTCTTGCACCCTCAAACTTCAAACGTAGCTTAGGTGGTCCTTGACGGGCGCCTCCGGCAGCCCTGCTCCAAAAATGCGAACGTCTGCAGATAGCTCGCAGGCAGAAAGAGCTAGCCTGGAAAGCTGTTGCTCAGCCTCATCTGCCCATGGCACTGCTCGCACAGAGGCACAGAGACTGGGGCTGCTTGCTTGTTTTGCCCCCTCAAACTTCAAACGTAACTTAGGTGGTCCGTGCCGCACGCCTTCGGCAGCCCTGCTCCGAAAATGCGAACGTCTGCAGATAGCTTGCAGGCAGAAAGAGCTAGCCTGGAAAGCTGTTACTCAGCCTCATCTGCCCATGGCACTGCTCGCACAGAGGCACAGAGACTGGGGCTGCTTGCTTGTCTTGTCCCCTCAAACTTCAAACGTAGCTTAGGTGGTCTGTGCCGGGAGCCTCCAGCAGCCCTGCTCCGAAAATGCGAACGTCTGCAGATAGCTCGCAGGCAGAAAGAGCTAGCCTGGAAAGCTGTTGCTCAGCCTCATCTGCCCATGGCACTGCTCGCACAGAGGCACAGAGACTGGGGCTGCTTGCTTGTCTTGTCCCCTCAAACTTCAAACGTAGCTTAGGTGGTCTGTGCCGGGCGCCTCCGGCAGCCCTGCTCCGAAAATGCCAACGTCTGCAGATAGCTCTCAGGCAGAAAGAGCTAGCCTGGAAAGCTGTTGCTCAGCCTCATCTGCCCATGGCACTGCTCGCACAGAGGCACAGAGACTGGGGCTGCTTGCTTGTCTTGCCCCCTCAAACTTCAAACGTAGCTTAGGTGGTCAGTGCCGGGCGCCTCGGGCAGCCCTGCTCCGAAAATGCGAATGTCTGCAGATAGCTCGCAGCCTGAAAGAGCTAGCCTGGAAAACTGTTGCTCAGCCTCATCTGCCCATGGCACTGCTCGCACAGAGGCACAGAGACTGGGGCTGCTTGCTTGTCTTGTCCCCTCAAACTTCAAATGTAGCTTAGGTGGTCTGTGCCGGGCGCCTCCGGCAGCCCTGCTCCGAAAATGCGAACGTCTGCAGATAGCTGGCAGGCAGAAAGAGCTAGCCTGGAAAGCTGTTGCTCAGCCTCATCTGCCCATGGCACTGCTCGCACAGAGGCACAGAGACTGGGGCTGCTTGCTTGTCTTGTCCCCTCAAACTTCAAACGTAGCTTAGGTGGTCTGTGCCGGGCGCCTCCGGCAGCCCTGCTCCAAAAATGCGAACGTCTGCAGATAGCTCGCAGGCAGAAAGAGCTAGCCTGGAAAGCTGTTGCTCAGCCTCATCTGCCCATGGCACTGCTCGCACAGAGGCACAGAGACTGAGGCTGCTTGCTTGTCTTGCCCCCTCAAACTTCAAACGTAGCTTAGGTGGTCCATGCCGGGCGCCTCCGGCATCCCTGCTCCGAAAATGCAAACGTCTGCAGATAGCTGGCAGGCAGAAAGAGCTAGCCTGGAAAGCTGTTGCTCAGCCTCATCTGCCCATGGCACTGCTCGCACAGAGGCACAGAGACTGGGGCTGCTTGCTTGTCTTGCACACTCAAACTTCAAACGTAGCTTAGGTGGTCCGTGCCGGGCGCCTCCGGCAGCCCTGCTCCGAAAATGCAAACGTCTGCAGGTAGCTCGCAGGCAGAAAGAGCTAGCCTGGAAAGCTGTTGCTCAGCCTCATCTGCCCATGGCACTGCTCGCACAGAGGCACAGAGACTGGGGCTGCTTGCTTGTCTTGTCCCCTCAACCTTCAAACGTAGCTTAGGTGGTTCGTGCCGGGCGCATCCGGCAGCCCTGCTCCGAAAATGCGAACGTCTGCAGATAGCTCGCAGGCAGAAAGAGCTAGCCTGGAAAGCTGTTGCTCAGCCTCATCTGCCCATGGCACTGCTCGCACAGAGGCACAGAGACTGGGGCTGCTTGCTTGTCTTGCCCCCTCAAACTTCAAACGTAACTTAGGTGGTCCGTGCCGGGCGCCTCCGGCAGTCCTGCTCCGAAAATGCGAACGTCTGCAGATAGCTGGCAGGCAGAAAGAGCTAGCCTGGAAAGCTGTTGCTCAGCCTCATCTGCCCATGGCACTGCTCGCACAGAGGCACAGAGACTGGGGCTGCTTGTTTGTCTTGTCCCCTCAAACTTCAAATGTAGCTTAGGTGGTCCGTTCCTGGCGTCTCCGGCAGCCCTGCTCCGAAAATGCAAACGTCTGCAGATAGCTCGCAGGCAGAAAGAGCTAGCCTTGAAAGCTGTTGCTCAGCCTCATCGGCCCATGGCACTGCTCGCACAGAGGCACAGAGACTGGGGCTGCTTGCTTGTCTTGCCCCCTCAAACTTCAAACGTAGCTTAGGTGGTCAGTGCCGGGAGCCTCCGGCAGCCCTGCTTCGAAAATTCGAACGTCTCCAGACAGCTCGCAGGCAGAAAGAGCTAGCCTGGAAAGCTGTTGCTCAGCCTCATCTGCCCATGGCACTGCTCGCACAGAGGCACAGAGACTGGGGCTGCTTGCTTGTCTTGTCCCCTCAAACTTCAAACGTAGCTTAAGTGGTCCGTGCCGGGCGCCTCCGGCAGCCCTGCTCCGAAAATTCGAACGTCTCCAGACAGCTCGCAGGCAGAAAGAGCTAGCCTGGAAAGCTGTTGCTCAGCCTCATCTGCCCATGGCACTGCTCGCACAGAGGCACAGAGACTGGGGCTGCTTGCTTGTCTTGCCCCCTCAAACTTCAAACGTAGCTTAGGTGGTCCGTGTCGGGCACTTCCGGCAGCCCTGCTCCGAAAATGCAAACGTCTGCAGATAGCTCGCAGGCAGAAAGAGCTAGCCTGGAAAGCTGTTGCTCAGCCTCATCTGCCCATGGCACTGCTCGCACAGAGGCACAGAGACTGAGGCTGCTTGCTTCTCTTGCTCCCTCAAACTTCAAACGTAGCTTAGGTGGTCCTTGCCGGGCGCCTTTGGCAGCCCTGCTCCGAAAATGCAAACGTCTGCAGATAGCTCTCAGGCAGAAAGAGCTAGCCTGGAAAGCTGTTGCTCAGCCTCATCTGCCCATGGCACTGCTCGCACAGAGGCACAGAGACTGGGGCTGCTTGCTTGTCTTGTCCCCTCAAACTTCAAACGTAGCTTAGGTGGTCCGTGCCGGGCGCATCCGGCAGCCCTGCTCCGAAAATGCGAACGTCTGCAGATAGCTCGCAGGCAGAAAGAGCTAGCCTGGAAAGCTGTTGCTCAGCCTCATCTGCCCATGGCACTGCTCGCACAGAGGCACAGAGACTGGGGCTGCTTGCTTGTCTTGTCCCCTCAAACTTCAAACGTAGCTTAGGTGGTCCGTGCCAGGCGCCTCCGGCAGCCCTGCTCCGAAAATGCGAACGTCTGCAGATAGCTCGCAGGCAGAAAGAGCTAGCCTGGAAAGCTGTTGCTCAGCCTCATCTGCCCATGGCACTGCTCGCACAGAGGCACAGAGACTGGGGCTGCTTGCTTGTCTTGTCCCCTCAAACTTCAAACGTAGCTTAAGTGGTCCGTGCCGGGCGCCTCCGGCAGCCCTGCTCCGAAAATGCGAACGTCTGCAGAGAGCTGGCAGGCAGAAAGAGCTAGCCTGGAAAGCTGTTGCTCAGCCTCATCTGCCCATGGCACTGCTCGCACAGAGGCACAGAGACTGGGGCTGCTTGCTTGTCTTGTCCCCTCAAACTTCAAACGTAGCTTAGGTGGTCCGTGCCGGGAGCCTCCGGCAGCCCTGCTCCGAAAATGCGAACGTCTGCAGATAGCTCGCAGGCAGAAAGAGCTAGCCTGGAAAGCTGTTGCTCAGCCTCATCTGCCCATGGCACTGCTCGCACAGAGGCACAGAGACTGGGGCTGCTTGCTTGTCTTGTCCCCTCAAACTTCAAACGTAGCTTAGGTGGTCCGTGCCGGGCGCCTCCGGCAGCCCTGCTCCGAAAATGCGAACGTCTGCAGATAGCTCGCAGGCAGAAAGAGCTAGCCTGGAAAGCTGTTGCTCAGCCTCATCTGCCCATGGCACTGCTCGCACAGAGGCACAGAGACTGGGGCTGCTTGCTTGTCTTGTCCCCTCAAACTTCAAACGTAGCTTAGGTGGTCCGTGCCGGACGCCTCCGGCAGCCCTGCTCCGAAAATGCGAACGTCTGCAGATAGCTTGCAGGCAGAAAGAGCTAGCCTGGAAAGCTGTTGCTCAGCCTCATCTGCCCATGGCACTGCTCGCACAGAGGCACAGAGACTGGGGCTGCTTGCTTGTCTTGCCCCCTCAAACTTCAAACGTAGCTTAGGTGGTCCGTGCCGGGCGCCTCCGGCAGCCCTGCTCCGAAAATGCGAATGTCTGCAGATAGCTGGCAGGCAGAAAGAGCTAGCCTGGAAAGCTGTTGCTCAGCCTCATCTGCCCATGGTACTGCTCGCACAGAGGCACAGAGACTGAGGCTGCTTGCTTGTCTTGCACCCTCAAACTTCAAACGTAGCTTAGGTGGTCCTTGACGGGCGCCTCCGGCAGCCCTGCTCCGAAAATGCGAACGTCTGCAGATAGCTCTCAGGCAGAAAGAGCTAGCCTGGAAAGCTGTTGCTCAGCCTCATCTGCCCATGGCACTGCTCGCACAGAGGCACAGAGACTGGGGCTGCTTGCTTGTCTTGCCCCCTCAAACTTCAAACGTAACTTAGGTGGTCCATGCCGGGCGCCTCCGACAGCCCTGCTCCGAAAATGCAAACGTCTGCAGATAGCTCGCAGACAGAAAGAGCTAGCCTGGAAAGCTGTTGCTCAGCCTCATCTGCCCATGGCACTGCTCGCACAGAGGCACAGAGACTGGGGCTGCTTGCTTGTCTTCCCCCTCAAACCTCAAACGTAGCTTAGGTGGTCCGTGCCGGGCGCCTCCGGCAGCCCTGCTCCGAAAATGCGAACGTCTGCAGATAGCTCGCAGGCAGAAAGAGCTAGCCTGGAAAGCTGTTGCTCAGCCTCATCTGCCCATGGCACTGCTCGCACAGAGGCACAGAGACTGAGGCTGCTTGCTTGTCTTGCCCCCTCAAACTTCAAACTTATCTTAGGTGGTCCTTGCCGGGCGCCTCCGGCAGCCCTGCTCCGAAAATGCAAACATCTGCAGATAGCTCTCAGGCAGAAAGAGCTAGCCTGGAAAGCTGTTGCTCAGCCTCATCTGTCCATGGCACTGCTCGCACAGAGGCACAGAGACTGGGGCTGCTTTCTTGTCTTGCCCCCTCAAACTTCAAACGTAACTTAGGTGGTCCATACCGGGCGCCTCCGACAGCCCTGCTCCGAAAATGCAAACGTCTGCAGATAGCTCGCAGGCAGAAAGAGCTAGCCTGGAAAGCTGTTGCTCAGCCTCATCTGCCCATGGCACTGCTCGCACAGAGGCACAGCGACTGGGGCTGCTTGCTTGTCTTGTCCCCTCAAACCTCAAACGTAGCTTAGGTGGTCCGTGCCGGGCGCCTCCGGCAGCCCAGCTCCGAAAATGCAAATGTCTGCAGATAGCTCGCAGGCAGAAAGAGCTAGCCTGGAAAGCTGTTGCTCAGCCTCATCTGCCCATGGCACTGCTCGCACAGAGGCACAGAGACTGGGGCTGCTTGCTTGTCTTGCCCCCTCAAACTTCAAACGTAACTTAGGTGGTCCGTGCCGGGCGCCTCCGACAGCCCTGCTCCGAAAATGCAAACGTCTGCAGATAGCTCGCAGACAGAAAGAGCTAGCCTGGAAAGCTGTTGCTCAGCCTCATCTGCCCATGGCACTGCTCGCACAGAGGCACAGAGACTGGGGCTGCTTGCTTGTCTTCCCCCTCAAACCTCAAACGTAGCTTAGGTGGTCCGTGCCGGGCGCCTCCGGCAGCCCTGCTCCGAAAATGCAAATGTCTGCAGATAGCTCGCAGGCAGAAAGAGCTAGCCTGGAAAGCTGTTGCTCAGCCTCATCTGCCCATGGCACTGCTCGCACAGAGGCACAGAGACTGGGGCTGCTTGCTTGTCTTGTCCCCTCAAACTTCAAACGTAGCTTAGGTGGTCCGTGCCGGGCGCCTCCGGCAGCCCTGCTCCGAAAATGCGAACGTCTGCAGATAGCTCGCAGGCAGAAAGAGCTAGCCTGGAAAGCTGTTGCTCAGCCTCATCTGCCCATGGCACTGCTCGCACAGAGGCACAGAGACTGGGGCTGCTTGCTTGTCTTGTCCCCTCAAACTTCAAACGTAGCTTAGGTGGTCCGTGCCGGGCGCCTCCGGCAGCCCTGCTCCGAAAATGCGAACGTCTGCAGATAGCTCGCAGGCAGAAAGAGCTAGCCTGCAAAGCTGTTGCTCAGGCTCATCTGCCCATGGCACTGCTCGCACAGAGGCACAGAGACTGGGGCTGCTTGCTTGTTTTGCCCCCTCAAACTTCAAACGTAGCTTAGGTGGTCCGTGCCGGGCGCCTCCGGCAGCCCTGCTCCGAAAATTCGAACGTCTCCAGACAGCTCGCAGGCAGAAAGAGCTAGCCTGGAAAGCTGTTGCTCAGCCTCATCTGCCCATGGCACTGCTCGCACAGAGGCACAGAGACTGGGGCTGCTTGCTTGTCTTGCCCCCTCAAACTTCAAACGTAGCTTAGGTGGTCCGTGCCGGGCGCATCCGGCAGCCCTGCTCCGAAAATGCGAACGTCTGCAGATAGCTCGCAGGCAGAAAGAGCTAGCCTGGAAAGCTGTTGCTCAGCCTCATCTGCCCATGGCACTGCTCGCACAGAGGCACAGAGACTGAGGCTGCTTGCTTGTCTTGCCCCCTCAAACTTCAAACTTATCTTAGGTGGTCCTTGCCGGGCGCCTCCGGCAGCCCTGCTCCGAAAATGCAAACATCTGCAGATAGCTCTCAGGCAGAAAGAGCTAGCCTGGAAAGCTGTTGCTCAGCCTCATCTGTCCATGGCACTGCTCGCACAGAGGCACAGAGACTGGGGCTGCTTTCTTGTCTTGCCCCCTCAAACTTCAAACGTAACTTAGGTGGTCCATACCGGGCGCCTCCGACAGCCCTGCTCCGAAAATGCAAACGTCTGCAGATAGCTCGCAGGCAGAAAGAGCTAGCCTGGAAAGCTGTTGCTCAGCCTCATCTGCCCATGGCACTGCTCGCACAGAGGCACAGCGACTGGGGCTGCTTGCTTGTCTTGTCCCCTCAAACCTCAAACGTAGCTTAGGTGGTCCGTGCCGGGCGCCTCCGGCAGCCCAGCTCCGAAAATGCAAATGTCTGCAGATAGCTCGCAGGCAGAAAGAGCTAGCCTGGAAAGCTGTTGCTCAGCCTCATCTGCCCATGGCACTGCTCGCACAGAGGCACAGAGACTGGGGCTGCTTGCTTGTCTTGTCCCCTCAAACTTCAAACGTAGCTTAGGTGGTCCGTGCCGGGCGCCTCCGGCAGCCCTGCTCCGAAAATGCGAACGTCTGCAGATAGCTCGCAGGCAGAAAGAGCTAGCCTGGAAAGCTGTTGCTCAGCCTCATCTGCCCATGGCACTGCTCGCACAGAGGCACAGAGACTGGGGCTGCTTGCTTGTCTTGTCCCCTCAAACTTCAAACGTAGCTTAGGTGGTCCGTGCCGGGCGCCTCCGGCAGCCCTGCTCCTAAAATGCAAACGTCTGCAGATAGCTCTCAGGCAGAAAGAGCTAGCCTGGAAAGCTGTTGCTCAGCCTCATCTGCCCATGGCACTGCTCGCACAGAGGCACAGAGACTGGGGCTGCTTGCTTGTCTTGCCCCCTCAAACTTCAAACGTAGCTTAGGTGGTCCGTGCCGGGCGCCTCCGGCAGCCCTGCTCCGAAAATGCGAACGTCTGCAGATAGCTCGCAGGCAGAAAGAGCTAGCCTGGAAAGCTGTTGCTCAGCCTCATCTGCCCATGGCACTGCTCGCACAGAGGCACAGAGACTGGGGCTGCTTGCTTGTTTTGCACCCTCAAACTTCAAACGTAGCTTAGGTGGTCCGTGCCGGGCGCCTCCGGCAGCCCTGCTCCGAAAATGCGAACGTCTGCAGATAGCTCGCAGGCAGAAAGAGCTAGCCTGGAAAGCTGTTGCTCCGCCTCATCTGCCCATGGCACTGCTCGCACAGAGGCACAGAGACTGGGGCTGCTTGCTTGTTTTGCCCCCTCAAACTTCAAACGTAGTTTAGGTGGTCCGTGCCGGGCGCCTCCGGCAGCCCTGCTCCGAAAATTCGAACGTCTCCAGACAGCTCGCAGGCAGAAAGAGCTAGCCTGGAAAGCTGTTGCTCAGCCTCATCTGCCCATGGCACTGCTCGCACAGAGGCACAGAGACTGGGGCTGCTTGCTTGTCTTGCCCCCTCAAACTTCAAACGTAGCTTAGGTGGTCCGTGCCGGGCGCATCCGGCAGCCCTGCTCCGAAAATGCGAACGTCTGCAGATAGCTGGCAGGCAGAAAGAGCTAGCCTGGAAAGCTGTTGCTCAGCCTCATCTGCCCATGGCACTGCTCGCACAGAGGCACAGAGACTGAGGCTGCTTGCTTGTCTTGCCCCCTGAAACTTCAAACGTAGCTTAGGTGGTCCTTGCTGGGCGCCTCCGGCAGCCCTGCTCTGAAAATGCAAACATCTGCAGATAGCTCTCAGGCAGAAAGAGCTAGCCTGGAAAGCTGTTGCTCAGCCTCATCTGCCCATGGCACTGCTCGCACAGAGGCACAGAGACTGGGGCTGCTTGCTTGTCTTCCCCCTCAAACTTCAAACGTTGCTTAGGTGGTCCGTGCCGGGCGCCTCCGGCAGCCCTGCTCCGAAAATGCGAATGTCTGCAGATAGCTGGCAGGCAGAAAGAGCTAGCCTGGAAAGCTGTTGCTCAGCCTCATCTGCCCATGGCACTGCTCGCACAGAGGCACAGAGACTGGGGCTGCTTGCTTGTCTTGCCCCCTCAAACTTCAAACGTTGCTTAGGTGGTCCTTGCCGGGCGCCTCCGGCAGCCCTGCTCCTAAAATGCGAACGTCTGCAGATAGCACTCAGGCAGAAAGAGCTAGCCTGGAAAGCTGTTGCTCAGCCTCATCTGCCCATGGCACTGCTCGCACAGAGGCACAGAGACTGGGGCTGCTTGCTTGTCTTGCCCCCTCAAACTTCAAACGTAACTTAGGTGGTCCATGCCGGGCGCCTCCGACAACCCTGCTCCGAAAATGCAAACGTCTGCAGATAGCTCGCAGGCAGAAAGAGCTAGCCTGGAAAGCTGTTGCTCAGCCTCATCTGCCCATGGCACTTCTCGCACAGAGGCACAGAGACTGGTGCTGCTTGCTTGTCTTCCCCCTCAAACCTCAAACGTAGCTTAGGTGGTCAGTGCCGGGCGCCTCCGGCAGCCCTGCTCCGAAAATGCAAATGTCTGCAGATAGCTCGCAGGCAGAAAGAGCTAGCCTGGAAAGCTGTTGCTCAGCCTCATCTGCCCATGGCACTGCTCGCACAGAGGCACAGAGACTGGGGCTGCTTGCTTGTCTTGTCCCCTCAAACTTCAAACGTATCTTAGGTGGTCCGTGCCGGGCGCATCCGGCAGCCCTGCTCCGAAAATGCAAACGTCTGCAGATAGCTCGCAGGCAGAAAGAGCTAGCCTGGAAAGCTGTTGCTCAGCCTCATCTGCCCATGGCACTGCTCGCACAGAGGCACAGAGACTGAGGCTGCTTGCTTGTCTTCCCCCTCAAACTTCAAACGTAGCTTAGGTGGTCCTTGCCGGGCGCCTCCGGCAGCCCTGCTCCGAAAATGCAAACGTCTGCAGATAGCTCGCAGGCAGAAAGAGCTAGCCTGGAAAGCTGTTGCTCAGCCTCATCTGCCCATGGCACTGCTCGCACAGAGGCCCAGAGACTGGTTCTGCTTGCTTGTCTTCTCCCCTCAACCTTCAAACGTATCTTAGGTGGTCCGTGCCGGGCGCATCCGGCAGCCCTGCTCCGAAAATGCAAACGTCTGCAGATAGCTCGCAGGCAGAAAGAGCTAGCCTGGAAAGCTGTTGCTCAGCCTCATCTGCCCATGGCACTGCTCGCACAGAGGCACAGAGACTGAGGCTGCTTGCTTGTCTTCCCCCTCAAACTTCAAACGTAGCTTAGGTGGTCCTTGCCGGGCGCCTCCGGCAGCCCTGCTCCGAAAATGCAAACGTCTGCAGATAGCTCGCAGGCAGAAAGAGCTAGCCTGGAAAGCTGTTGCTCAGCCTCATCTGCCCATGGCACTGCTCGCACAGAGGCCCAGAGACTGGTTCTGCTTGCTTGTCTTCTCCCCTCAACCTTCAAACGTAGCTTAGGTGGTCTGTGCCGGGCGCCTCTGGCAGCCCTGCTCCGAAAATGCAAACGTCTGCAGATAGCTCGCAGGCAGAAAGAGCTAGCCTGGAAAGCTGTTGCTCAGCCTCATCTGCCCATGGCACTGCTCGCACAGAGGCACAGAGACTGGGGCTGCTTGCTTGTTTTGTCCCCTCAAACTTCAAATGTAGCTTAGGTGGTCTGTGCCGGGCGCATCCGGCAGCCCTGCTCCGAAAATGCGAACGTCTGCAGATAGCTCGCAGGCAGAAAGAGCTAGCCTGGAAAGCTGTTGCTCAGCCTCATCTGCCCATGGCACTGCTCGCACAGAGGCACAGAGACTGGGGCTGCTTGCTTGTTTTGCCCCCTCAAACTTCAAATGTAGCTTAGGTGGTCCGTGCCGGGCGCATCCGGCAGCCCTGCTCCGAAAATGCGAACGTCTGCAGATAGCTGGCAGGCAGAAAGAGCTAGCCTGGAAAGCTGTTGCTCAGCCTCATCTGCCCATGGCACTGCTCGCACAGAGGCACAGAGACTGGGGCTGCTTGCTTGTCTTGTCCCCTCAAACTTCAAATGTAGCTTAGGTGGTCCGTGCCGGGCGCCTCCGGCAGCCCTGCTCCGAAAATGCAAATGTCTGCAGATAGCTCGCAGGCAGAAAGAGCTAGCCTGGAAAGCTGTTGCTCAGCCTCATCTGCCCATGGCACTGCTCGCACAGAGGCACAGAGACTGGGGCTGCTTGCTTGTCTTGTCCCCTCAAACTTCAAACGTAGCTTAGGTGGTCCGTGCCGGGCGCATCCGGCAACCCTGCTCCAAAAATGCGAACGTCTGCAGATAGCTCGCAGGCAGAAAGAGCTAGCCTGGAAAGCTGTTGCTCAGCCTCATCTGCCCATGGCACTGCTCGCACAGAGGCACAGAGACTGGGGCTGCTTGCTTGTCTTGGCCCCTCAAACTTCAAACGTAGCTTAGGTGGTCCGTGCCGGGCGCCTCCGGCAGCCCTGCTCCGAAAATGCGAACGTCTGCAGATAGCTGGCAGGCAGAAAGAGCTAGCCTGGAAAGCTGTTGCTCAGCCTCATCTGCCCATGGCACTGCTCGCACAGAGGCACAGAGACTGGGGCTGCTTGCTTGTCTTGTCCCCTCAAACTTCAAATGTAGCTTAGGTGGTCCTTTCCTAGCGCATCCGGCAGCCCTGCTCTCAAAATGCAAACGTCTGCAGATAGCTCGCAGGCAGAAAGAGCTAGCCTGGAAAGCTGTTGCTCAGCCTCATCTGCCCATGGCACTGCTCGCACAGAGGCACAGAGACTGGTGCTGCTTGCTTGTCTTCCCCCTCAAACCTCAAACGTAGCTTAGGTGGTCAGTGCCGGGCGCCTCCGGCAGCCCTGCTCCGAAAATGCAAATGTCTGCAGATAGCTCGCAGGCAGAAAGAGCTAGCCTGGAAAGCTGTTGCTCAGCCTCATCTGCCCATGGCACTGCTCGCACAGAGGCACAGAGACTGGGGCTGCTTGCTTGTCTTGTCCCCTCAAACTTCAAACGTATCTTAGGTGGTCCGTGCCGGGCGCATCCGGCAGCCCTGCTCCGAAAATGCGAACGTCTGCAGATAGCTCGCAGGCAGAAAGAGCTAGCCTGGAAAGCTGTTGCTCAGCCTCATCTGCCCATGGCACTGCTCGCACAGAGGCACAGAGACTGAGGCTGCTTGCTTGTCTTCCCCCTCAAACTTCAAACGTAGCTTAGGTGGTCCTTGCCGGGCGCCTCCGGCAGCCCTGCTCCGAAAATGCAAACGTCTGCAGATAGCTCGCAGGCAGAAAGAGCTAGCCTGGAAAGCTGTTGCTCAGCCTCATCTGCCCATGGCACTGCTCGCACAGAGGCCCAGAGACTGGTTCTGCTTGCTTGTCTTCTCCCCTCAACCTTCAAACGTATCTTAGGTGGTCCGTGCCGGGCGCATCCGGCAGCCCTGCTCCGAAAATGCAAACGTCTGCAGATAGCTCGCAGGCAGAAAGAGCTAGCCTGGAAAGCTGTTGCTCAGCCTCATCTGCCCATGGCACTGCTCGCACAGAGGCACAGAGACTGAGGCTGCTTGCTTGTCTTCCCCCTCAAACTTCAAACGTAGTTTAGGTGGTACTTGCCGGGCGCCTCCGGCAGCCCTGCTCCGAAAATGCAAACGTCTGCAGATAGCTCGCAGGCAGAAAGAGCTAGCCTGGAAAGCTGTTGCTCAGCCTCATCTGCCCATGGCACTGCTCGCACAGAGGCCCAGAGACTGGTTCTGCTTGCTTGTCTTCTCCCCTCAACCTTCAAACGTAGCTTAGGTGGTCTGTGCCGGGCGCCTCTGGCAGCCCTGCTCCGAAAATGCAAACGTCTGCAGATAGCTCGCAGGCAGAAAGAGCTAGCCTGGAAAGCTGTTGCTCAGCCTCATCTGCCCATGGCACTGCTCGCACAGAGGCACAGAGACTGGGGCTGCTTGCTTGTTTTGTCCCCTCAAACTTCAAATGTAGCTTAGGTGGTCTGTGCCGGGCGCATCCGGCAGCCCTGCTCCGAAAATGCGAACGTCTGCAGATAGCTCGCAGGCAGAAAAAGCTAGCCTGGAAAGCTGTTGCTCAGCCTCATCTGCCCATGGCACTGCTCGCACAGAGGCACAGAGACTGGGGCTGCTTGCTTGTTTTGCCCCCTCAAACTTCAAATGTAGCTTAGGTGGTCCGTGCCGGGCGCATCCGGCAGCCCTGCTCCGAAAATGCGAACGTCTGCAGATAGCTGGCAGGCAGAAAGAGCTAGCCTGGAAAGCTGTTGCTCAGCCTCATCTGCCCATGGCACTGCTCGCACAGAGGCACAGAGACTGGGGCTGCTTGCTTGTCTTGTCCCCTCAAACTTCAAATGTAGCTTAGGTGGTCCGTGCCGGGCGCCTCCGGCAGCCCTGCTCCGAAAATGCAAATGTCTGCAGATAGCTCGCAGGCAGAAAGAGCTAGCCTGGAAAGCTGTTGCTCAGCCTCATCTGCCCATGGCACTGCTCGCACAGAGGCACAGAGACTGGGGCTGCTTGCTTGTCTTGTCCCCTCAAACTTCAAACGTAGCTTAGGTGGTCCGTGCCGGGCGCATCCGGCAACCCTGCTCCAAAAATGCGAACGTCTGCAGATAGCTCGCAGGCAGAAAGAGCTAGCCTGGAAAGCTGTTGCTCAGCCTCATCTGCCCATGGCACTGCTCGCACAGAGGCACAGAGACTGGGGCTGCTTGCTTGTCTTGGCCCCTCAAACTTCAAACGTAGCTTAGGTGGTCCGTGCCGGGCGCCTCCGGCAGCCCTGCTCCGAAAATGCGAACGTCTGCAGATAGCTCGCAGGCAGAAAGAGCTAGCCTGGAAAGCTGTTGCTCAGCCTCATCTGCCCATGGCACTGCTCGCACAGAGGCACAGAGACTGGGGCTGCTTGCTTGTCTTGTCCCCTCAAACTTCAAATGTAGCTTAGGTGGTCCTTTCCTAGCGCATCCGGCAGCCCTGCTCTCAAAATGCAAACGTCTGCAGATAGCTCGCAGGCAGAAAGAGCTAGCCTGGAAAGCTGTTGCTCAGCCTCATCTGCCCATGGCACTGCTCGCACAGAGGCACAGAGACTGGGGCTGCTTGCTTGTCTTGTCCCCTCAAACTTCAAACGTAGCTTAGGTGGTCCGTGCCGGGCGCCTCCGGCAGCCCTGCTCCGAAAATGCGAACGTCTGCAGATAGCTGGCAGGCAGAAAGAGCTAGCCTGGAAAGCTGTTGCTCAGCCTCATCTGCCCATGGCACTGCTCGCACAGAGGCACAGAGACTGAGGCTGCTTGCTTGTCTTGCACCCTCAAACTTGAAACGTAGCTTAGGTGGTCCTTGCCGGGCGCCTCCGGCAGCCCTGCTCCTAAAATGCGAACGTCTGCAGATAGCACTCAGGCAGAAAGAGCTAGCCTGGAAAGCTGTTGCTCAGCCTCATCTGCCCATGGCACTGCTCGCACAGAGGCACAGAGACTGGGGCTGCTTGCTTGTCTTGTCCCCTCAAACTTCAAACGTAGCTTAGGTGGTCCGTGCCGGGCGCCTCCGGCAGCCCTGCTCCGAAAATGCGAACGTCTGCAGATAGCTCGCAGGCAGAAAGAGCTAGCCTGGAAAGCTGTTGCTCAGCCTCATCTGCCCATGGCACTTCTCGCACAGAGGCACAGAGACTGGGGCTGCTTGCTTGTCTTCCCCCTCAAACCTCAAACGTAGCTTAGGTGGTCCGTGCCGGGCGCCTCCGGCAGCCCTGCTCCGAAAATGCAAATGTCTGCAGATAGCTCGCAGGCAGAAAGAGCTAGCCTGGAAAGCTGTTGCTCAGCCTCATCTGCCCATGGCACTGCTCGCACAGAGGCACAGAGACTGGGGCTGCTTGCTTGTCTTGTCCCCTCAAACTTCAAACGTATCTTAGGTGGTCCGTGCCGGGCGCATCCGGCAGCCCTGCTCCGAAAATGCAAACGTCTGCAGATAGCTCGCAGGCAGAAAGAGCTAGCCTGGAAAGCTGTTGCTCAGCCTCATCTGCCCATGGCACTGCTCGCACAGAGGCACAGAGACTGAGGCTGCTTGCTTGTCTTCCCCCTCAAACTTCAAACGTAGCTTAGGTGGTCCTTGCCGGGCGCCTCCGGCAGCCCTGCTCCGAAAATGCAAACGTCTGCAGATAGCTCGCAGGCAGAAAGAGCTAGCCTGGAAAGCTGTTGCTCAGCCTCATCTGCCCATGGCACTGCTCGCACAGAGGCCCAGAGACTGGTTCTGCTTGCTTGTCTTCTCCCCTCAACCTTCAAACGTAGCTTAGGTGGTCTGTGCCGGGCGCCTCCGGCAGCCCTGCTCCGAAAATGCAAACGTCTGCAGATAGCTCGCAGGCAGAAAGAGCTAGCCTGGAAAGCTGTTGCTCAGCCTCATCTGCCCATGGCACTGCTCGCACAGAGGCACAGAGACTGGGGCTGCTTGCTTGTTTTGTCCCCTCAAACTTCAAATGTAGCTTAGGTGGTCTGTGCCGGGCGCATCCGGCAGCCCTGCTCCGAAAATGCGAACGTCTGCAGATAGCTCGCAGGCAGAAAAAGCTAGCCTGGAAAGCTGTTGCTCAGCCTCATCTGCCCATGGCACTGCTCGCACAGAGGCACAGAGACTGGGGCTGCTTGCTTGTTTTGCCCCCTCAAACTTCCAATGTAGCTTAGGTGGTCCGTGCCGGGCGCATCCGGCAGCCCTGCTCCGAAAATGCGAACGTCTGCAGATAGCTGGCAGGCAGAAAGAGCTAGCCTGGAAAGCTGTTGCTCAGCCTCATCTGCCCATGGCACTGCTCGCACAGAGGCACAGAGACTGGGGCTGCTTGCTTGTCTTGCCCCCTCAAACTTCAAACGTAACTTAGGTGGTCCATGCCGGGCGCCTCCGACAACCCTGCTCCGAAAATGCAAACGTCTGCAGATAGCTCGCAGGCAGAAAGAGCTAGCCTGGAAAGCTGTTGCTCAGCCTCATCTGCCCATGGCACTTCTCGCACAGAGGCACAGAGACTGGTGCTGCTTGCTTGTCTTCCCCCTCAAACCTCAAACGTAGCTTAGGTGGTCAGTGCCGGGCGCCTCCGGCAGCCCTGCTCCGAAAATGCAAATGTCTGCAGATAGCTCGCAGGCAGAAAGAGCTAGCCTGGAAAGCTGTTGCTCAGCCTCATCTGCCCATGGCACTGCTCGCACAGAGGCACAGAGACTGGGGCTGCTTGCTTGTCTTGTCCCCTCAAACTTCAAACGTAGCTTAGGTGGTCCGTGCCGGGCGCATCCGGCAGCCCTGCTCCGAAAATGCAAACGTCTGCAGATAGCTCGCAGGCAGAAAGAGCTAGCCTGGAAAGCTGTTGCTCAGCCTCATCTGCCCATGGCACTGCTCGCACAGAGGCACAGAGACTGAGGCTGCTTGCTTGTCTTCCCCCTCAAACTTCAAACGTAGCTTAGGTGGTCCTTGCCGGGCGCCTCCGGCAGCCCTGCTCCGAAAATGCAAACGTCTGCAGATAGCTCGCAGGCAGAAAGAGCTAGCCTGGAAAGCTGTTGCTCAGCCTCATCTGCCCATGGCACTGCTCGCACAGAGGCCCAGAGACTGGTTCTGCTTGCTTGTCTTCTCCCCTCAACCTTCAAACGTATCTTAGGTGGTCCGTGCCGGGCGCATCCGGCAGCCCTGCTCCGAAAATGCAAACGTCTGCAGATAGCTCGCAGGCAGAAAGAGCTAGCCTGGAAAGCTGTTGCTCAGCCTCATCTGCCCATGGCACTGCTCGCACAGAGGCACAGAGACTGAGGCTGCTTGCTTGTCTTCCCCCTCAAACTTCAAACGTAGCTTAGGTGGTCCTTGCCGGGCGCCTCCGGCAGCCCTGCTCCGAAAATGCAAACGTCTGCAGATAGCTCGCAGGCAGAAAGAGCTAGCCTGGAAAGCTGTTGCTCAGCCTCATCTGCCCATGGCACTGCTCGCACAGAGGCCCAGAGACTGGTTCTGCTTGCTTGTCTTCTCCCCTCAACCTTCAAACGTAGCTTAGGTGGTCTGTGCCGGGCGCCTCTGGCAGCCCTGCTCCGAAAATGCAAACGTCTGCAGATAGCTCGCAGGCAGAAAGAGCTAGCCTGGAAAGCTGTTGCTCAGCCTCATCTGCCCATGGCACTGCTCGCACAGAGGCACAGAGACTGGGGCTGCTTGCTTGTTTTGTCCCCTCAAACTTCAAATGTAGCTTAGGTGGTCTGTGCCGGGCGCATCCGGCAGCCCTGCTCCGAAAATGCGAACGTCTGCAGATAGCTCGCAGGCAGAAAAAGCTAGCCTGGAAAGCTGTTGCTCAGCCTCATCTGCCCATGGCACTGCTCGCACAGAGGCACAGAGACTGGGGCTGCTTGCTTGTTTTGCCCCCTCAAACTTCAAATGTAGCTTAGGTGGTCCGTGCCGGGCGCATCCGGCAGCCCTGCTCCGAAAATGCGAACGTCTGCAGATAGCTGGCAGGCAGAAAGAGCTAGCCTGGAAAGCTGTTGCTCAGCCTCATCTGCCCATGGCACTGCTCGCACAGAGGCACAGAGACTGGGGCTGCTTGCTTGTCTTGTCCCCTCAAACTTCAAATGTAGCTTAGGTGGTCCGTGCCGGGCGCCTCCGGCAGCCCTGCTCCGAAAATGCAAATGTCTGCAGATAGCTCGCAGGCAGAAAGAGCTAGCCTGGAAAGCTGTTGCTCAGCCTCATCTGCCCATGGCACTGCTCGCACAGAGGCACAGAGACTGGGGCTGCTTGCTTGTCTTGTCCCCTCAAACTTCAAACGTAGCTTAGGTGGTCCGTGCCGGGCGCATCCGGCAACCCTGCTCCAAAAATGCGAACGTCTGCAGATAGCTCGCAGGCAGAAAGAGCTAGCCTGGAAAGCTGTTGCTCAGCCTCATCTGCCCATGGCACTGCTCGCACAGAGGCACAGAGACTGGGGCTGCTTGCTTGTCTTGGCCCCTCAAACTTCAAACGTAGCTTAGGTGGTCCGTGCCGGGCGCCTCCGGCAGCCCTGCTCCGAAAATGCGAACGTCTGCAGATAGCTCGCAGGCAGAAAGAGCTAGCCTGGAAAGCTGTTGCTCAGCCTCATCTGCCCATGGCACTGCTCGCACAGAGGCACAGAGACTGGGGCTGCTTGCTTGTCTTGTCCCCTCAAACTTCAAATGTAGCTTAGGTGGTCCTTTCCTAGCGCATCCGGCAGCCCTGCTCTCAAAATGCAAACGTCTGCAGATAGCTCGCAGGCAGAAAGAGCTAGCCTGGAAAGCTGTTGCTCAGCCTCATCTGCCCATGGCACTGCTCGCACAGAGGCCCAGAGACTGGTTCTGCTTGCTTGTCTTCTCCCCTCAACCTTCAAACGTATCTTAGGTGGTCCGTGCCGGGCGCATCCGGCAGCCCTGCTCCGAAAATGCAAACGTCTGCAGATAGCTCGCAGGCAGAAAGAGCTAGCCTGGAAAGCTGTTGCTCAGCCTCATCTGCCCATGGCACTGCTCGCACAGAGGCACAGAGACTGAGGCTGCTTGCTTGTCTTCCCCCTCAAACTTCAAACGTAGCTTAGGTGGTCCTTGCCGGGCGCCTCCGGCAGCCCTGCTCCGAAAATGCAAACGTCTGCAGATAGCTCGCAGGCAGAAAGAGCTAGCCTGGAAAGCTGTTGCTCAGCCTCATCTGCCCATGGCACTGCTCGCACAGAGGCCCAGAGACTGGTTCTGCTTGCTTGTCTTCTCCCCTCAACCTTCAAACGTAGCTTAGGTGGTCTGTGCCGGGCGCCTCTGGCAGCCCTGCTCCGAAAATGCAAACGTCTGCAGATAGCTCGCAGGCAGAAAGAGCTAGCCTGGAAAGCTGTTGCTCAGCCTCATCTGCCCATGGCACTGCTCGCACAGAGGCACAGAGACTGGGGCTGCTTGCTTGTTTTGTCCCCTCAAACTTCAAATGTAGCTTAGGTGGTCTGTGCCGGGCGCATCCGGCAGCCCTGCTCCGAAAATGCGAACGTCTGCAGATAGCTCGCAGGCAGAAAAAGCTAGCCTGGAAAGCTGTTGCTCAGCCTCATCTGCCCATGGCACTGCTCGCACAGAGGCACAGAGACTGGGGCTGCTTGCTTGTTTTGCCCCCTCAAACTTCAAATGTAGCTTAGGTGGTCCGTGCCGGGCGCATCCGGCAGCCCTGCTCCGAAAATGCGAACGTCTGCAGATAGCTGGCAGGCAGAAAGAGCTAGCCTGGAAAGCTGTTGCTCAGCCTCATCTGCCCATGGCACTGCTCGCACAGAGGCACAGAGACTGGGGCTGCTTGCTTGTCTTGTCCCCTCAAACTTCAAATGTAGCTTAGGTGGTCCGTGCCGGGCGCCTCCGGCAGCCCTGCTCCGAAAATGCAAATGTCTGCAGATAGCTCGCAGGCAGAAAGAGCTAGCCTGGAAAGCTGTTGCTCAGCCTCATCTGCCCATGGCACTGCTCGCACAGAGGCACAGAGACTGGGGCTGCTTGCTTGTCTTGTCCCCTCAAACTTCAAACGTAGCTTAGGTGGTCCGTGCCGGGCGCATCCGGCAACCCTGCTCCAAAAATGCGAACGTCTGCAGATAGCTCGCAGGCAGAAAGAGCTAGCCTGGAAAGCTGTTGCTCAGCCTCATCTGCCCATGGCACTGCTCGCACAGAGGCACAGAGACTGGGGCTGCTTGCTTGTCTTGGCCCCTCAAACTTCAAACGTAGCTTAGGTGGTCCGTGCCGGGCGCCTCCGGCAGCCCTGCTCCGAAAATGCGAACGTCTGCAGATAGCTCGCAGGCAGAAAGAGCTAGCCTGGAAAGCTGTTGCTCAGCCTCATCTGCCCATGGCACTGCTCGCACAGAGGCACAGAGACTGGGGCTGCTTGCTTGTCTTGTCCCCTCAAACTTCAAATGTAGCTTAGGTGGTCCTTTCCTAGCGCATCCGGCAGCCCTGCTCTCAAAATGCAAACGTCTGCAGATAGCTCGCAGGCAGAAAGAGCTAGCCTGGAAAGCTGTTGCTCAGCCTCATCTGCCCATGGCACTGCTCGCACAGAGGCACAGAGACTGGTGCTGCTTGCTTGTCTTCCCCCTCAAACCTCAAACGTAGCTTAGGTGGTCAGTGCCGGGCGCCTCCGGCAGCCCTGCTCCGAAAATGCAAATGTCTGCAGATAGCTCGCAGGCAGAAAGAGCTAGCCTGGAAAGCTGTTGCTCAGCCTCATCTGCCCATGGCACTGCTCGCACAGAGGCACAGAGACTGGGGCTGCTTGCTTGTCTTGTCCCCTCAAACTTCAAACGTAGCTTAGGTGGTCCGTGCCGGGCGCATCCGGCAGCCCTGCTCCGAAAATGCAAACGTCTGCAGATAGCTCGCAGGCAGAAAGAGCTAGCCTGGAAAGCTGTTGCTCAGCCTCATCTGCCCATGGCACTGCTCGCACAGAGGCACAGAGACTGAGGCTGCTTGCTTGTCTTCCCCCTCAAACTTCAAACGTAGCTTAGGTGGTCCTTGCCGGGCGCCTCCGGCAGCCCTGCTCCGAAAATGCAAACGTCTGCAGATAGCTCGCAGGCAGAAAGAGCTAGCCTGGAAAGCTGTTGCTCAGCCTCATCTGCCCATGGCACTGCTCGCACAGAGGCCCAGAGACTGGTTCTGCTTGCTTGTCTTCTCCCCTCAACCTTCAAACGTATCTTAGGTGGTCCGTGCCGGGCGCATCCGGCAGCCCTGCTCCGAAAATGCAAACGTCTGCAGATAGCTCGCAGGCAGAAAGAGCTAGCCTGGAAAGCTGTTGCTCAGCCTCATCTGCCCATGGCACTGCTCGCACAGAGGCACAGAGACTGAGGCTGCTTGCTTGTCTTCCCCCTCAAACTTCAAACGTAGCTTAGGTGGTCCTTGCCGGGCGCCTCCGGCAGCCCTGCTCCGAAAATGCAAACGTCTGCAGATAGCTCGCAGGCAGAAAGAGCTAGCCTGGAAAGCTGTTGCTCAGCCTCATCTGCCCATGGCACTGCTCGCACAGAGGCCCAGAGACTGGTTCTGCTTGCTTGTCTTCTCCCCTCAACCTTCAAACGTAGCTTAGGTGGTCTGTGCCGGGCGCCTCTGGCAGCCCTGCTCCGAAAATGCGAATGTCTGCAGATAGCTCGCAGGCAGAAAGAGCTAGCCTGGAAAGCTGTTGCTCAGCCTCATCTGCCCATGGCACTGCTCGCACAGAGGCACAGAGACTGGGGCTGCTTGCTTGTTTTGTCCCCTCAAACTTCAAATGTAGCTTAGGTGGTCTGTGCCGGGCGCATCCGGCAGCCCTGCTCCGAAAATGCGAACGTCTGCAGATAGCTCGCAGGCAGAAAAAGCTAGCCTGGAAAGCTGTTGCTCAGCCTCATCTGCCCATGGCACTGCTCGCACAGAGGCACAGAGACTGGGGCTGCTTGCTTGTTTTGCCCCCTCAAACTTCAAATGTAGCTTAGGTGGTCCGTGCCGGGCGCATCCGGCAGCCCTGCTCCGAAAATGCGAACGTCTGCAGATAGCTGGCAGGCAGAAAGAGCTAGCCTGGAAAGCTGTTGCTCAGCCTCATCTGCCCATGGCACTGCTCGCACAGAGGCACAGAGACTGGGGCTGCTTGCTTGTCTTGTCCCCTCAAACTTCAAATGTAGCTTAGGTGGTCCGTGCCGGGCGCCTCCGGCAGCCCTGCTCCGAAAATGCAAATGTCTGCAGATAGCTCGCAGGCAGAAAGAGCTAGCCTGGAAAGCTGTTGCTCAGCCTCATCTGCCCATGGCACTGCTCGCACAGAGGCACAGAGACTGGGGCTGCTTGCTTGTCTTGTCCCCTCAAACTTCAAACGTAGCTTAGGTGGTCCGTGCCGGGCGCATCCGGCAACCCTGCTCCAAAAATGCGAACGTCTGCAGATAGCTCGCAGGCAGAAAGAGCTAGCCTGGAAAGCTGTTGCTCAGCCTCATCTGCCCATGGCACTGCTCGCACAGAGGCACAGAGACTGGGGCTGCTTGCTTGTCTTGGCCCCTCAAACTTCAAACGTAGCTTAGGTGGTCCGTGCCGGGCGCCTCCGGCAGCCCTGCTCCGAAAATGCGAACGTCTGCAGATAGCTCGCAGGCAGAAAGAGCTAGCCTGGAAAGCTGTTGCTCAGCCTCATCTGCCCATGGCACTGCTCGCACAGAGGCACAGAGACTGGGGCTGCTTGCTTGTCTTGTCCCCTCAAACTTCAAATGTAGCTTAGGTGGTCCTTTCCTAGCGCATCCGGCAGCCCTGCTCTCAAAATGCAAACGTCTGCAGATAGCTCGCAGGCAGAAAGAGCTAGCCTGGAAAGCTGTTGCTCAGCCTCATCTGCCCATGGCACTGCTCGCACAGAGGCACAGAGACTGGGGCTGCTTGCTTGTCTTGTCCCCTCAAACTTCAAACGTAGCTTAGGTGGTCCGTGCCGGGCGCCTCCGGCAGCCCTGCTCCGAAAATGCGAACGTCTGCAGATAGCTGGCAGGCAGAAAGAGCTAGCCTGGAAAGCTGTTGCTCAGCCTCATCTGCCCATGGCACTGCTCGCACAGAGGCACAGAGACTGAGGCTGCTTGCTTGTCTTGCACCCTCAAACTTGAAACGTAGCTTAGGTGGTCCTTGCCGGGCGCCTCCGGCAGCCCTGCTCCTAAAATGCGAACGTCTGCAGATAGCACTCAGGCAGAAAGAGCTAGCCTGGAAAGCTGTTGCTCAGCCTCATCTGCCCATGGCACTGCTCGCACAGAGGCACAGAGACTGGGGCTGCTTGCTTGTCTTGTCCCCTCAAACTTCAAACGTAGCTTAGGTGGTCCGTGCCGGGCGCCTCCGGCAGCCCTGCTCCGAAAATGCGAACGTCTGCAGATAGCTCGCAGGCAGAAAGAGCTAGCCTGGAAAGCTGTTGCTCAGCCTCATCTGCCCATGGCACTTCTCGCACAGAGGCACAGAGACTGGGGCTGCTTGCTTGTCTTCCCCCTCAAACCTCAAACGTAGCTTAGGTGGTCCGTGCCGGGCGCCTCCGGCAGCCCTGCTCCGAAAATGCAAATGTCTGCAGATAGCTCGCAGGCAGAAAGAGCTAGCCTGGAAAGCTGTTGCTCAGCCTCATCTGCCCATGGCACTGCTCGCACAGAGGCACAGAGACTGGGGCTGCTTGCTTGTCTTGTCCCCTCAAACTTCAAACGTAGCTTAGGTGGTCCGTGCCGGGCGCATCCGGCAGCCCTGCTCCGAAAATGCAAACGTCTGCAGATAGCTCGCAGGCAGAAAGAGCTAGCCTGGAAAGCTGTTGCTCAGCCTCATCTGCCCATGGCACTGCTCGCACAGAGGCACAGAGACTGAGGCTGCTTGCTTGTCTTCCCCCTCAAACTTCAAACGTAGCTTAGGTGGTCCTTGCCGGGCGCCTCCGGCAGCCCTGCTCCGAAAATGCAAACGTCTGCAGATAGCTCGCAGGCAGAAAGAGCTAGCCTGGAAAGCTGTTGCTCAGCCTCATCTGCCCATGGCACTGCTCGCACAGAGGCCCAGAGACTGGTTCTGCTTGCTTGTCTTCTCCCCTCAACCTTCAAACGTAGCTTAGGTGGTCTGTGCCGGGCGCCTCCGGCAGCCCTGCTCCGAAAATGCAAACGTCTGCAGATAGCTCGCAGGCAGAAAGAGCTAGCCTGGAAAGCTGTTGCTCAGCCTCATCTGCCCATGGCACTGCTCGCACAGAGGCACAGAGACTGGGGCTGCTTGCTTGTTTTGTCCCCTCAAACTTCAAATGTAGCTTAGGTGGTCTGTGCCGGGCGCATCCGGCAGCCCTGCTCCGAAAATGCGAACGTCTGCAGATAGCTCGCAGGCAGAAAAAGCTAGCCTGGAAAGCTGTTGCTCAGCCTCATCTGCCCATGGCACTGCTCGCACAGAGGCACAGAGACTGGGGCTGCTTGCTTGTTTTGCCCCCTCAAACTTCCAATGTAGCTTAGGTGGTCCGTGCCGGGCGCATCCGGCAGCCCTGCTCCGAAAATGCGAACGTCTGCAGATAGCTGGCAGGCAGAAAGAGCTAGCCTGGAAAGCTGTTGCTCAGCCTCATCTGCCCATGGCACTGCTCGCACAGAGGCACAGAGACTGGGGCTGCTTGCTTGTCTTGTCCCCTCAAACTTCAAATGTAGCTTAGGTGGTCCGTGCCGGGCGCCTCCGGCAGCCCTGCTCCGAAAATGCAAATGTCTGCAGATAGCTCGCAGGCAGAAAGAGCTAGCCTGGAAAGCTGTTGCTCAGCCTCATCTGCCCATGGCACTGCTCGCACAGAGGCACAGAGACTGGGGCTGCTTGCTTGTCTTGTCCCCTCAAACTTCAAACGTAGCTTAGGTGGTCCGTGCCGGGCGCATCCGGCAACCCTGCTCCAAAAATGCGAACGTCTGCAGATAGCTCGCAGGCAGAAAGAGCTAGCCTGGAAAGCTGTTGCTCAGCCTCATCTGCCCATGGCACTGCTCGCACAGAGGCACAGAGACTGGGGCTGCTTGCTTGTCTTGGCCCCTCAAACTTCAAACGTAGCTTAGGTGGTCCGTGCCGGGCGCCTCCGGCAGCCCTGCTCCGAAAATGCGAACGTCTGCAGATAGCTCGCAGGCAGAAAGAGCTAGCCTGGAAAGCTGTTGCTCAGCCTCATCTGCCCATGGCACTGCTCGCACAGAGGCACAGAGACTGGGGCTGCTTGCTTGTCTTGTCCCCTCAAACTTCAAATGTAGCTTAGGTGGTCCTTTCCTAGCGCATCCGGCAGCCCTGTTCTCAAAATGCAAACGCCTGCAGATAGCTCGCAGGCAGAAAGAGCTAGCCTGGAAAGCTGTTGCTCAGCCTCATCTGCCCATGGCACTGCTCGCACAGAGGCACAGAGACTGGGGCTGCTTGCTTGTCTTGTCCCCTCAAACTTCAAACGTAGCTTAGGTGGTCCGTGCCGGGCGCCTCCGGCAGCCCTGCTCCGAAAATGCGAACGTCTGCAGATAGCTCGCAGGCAGAAAGAGCTAGCCTGGAAAGCTGTTGCTCAGCCTCATCTGCCCATGGCACTGCTCGCACAGAGGCACAGAGACTGGGGCTGCTTGCTTGTCTTGTCCCCTCAAACTTCCAATGTAGCTTAGGTGGTCCGTGCCGGGCGCCTCCGGCAGCCCTGCTCCGAACATGCGAACGTCTGCAGATAGCTCACAGGCAGAAAGAGCTAGCCTGGAAAGCTGTTGCTCAGCCTCATCTGCCCATGGCACTGCTCGCACAGAGGCACAGAGACTGGGGCTGCTTGCTTGTCTTGTCCCCTCAAACTTCAAACGTAGCTTAGGTGGTCTGTGCCGGGAGCCTCCGGCAGCCCTGCTCCAAAAATGCGAACGTCTGCAGATAGCTCGCAGGCAGAAAGAGCTAGCCTGGAAAGCTGTTGCTCAGCCTCATCTGCCCATGGCACTGCTCGCACAGAGGCACAGAGACTGGGGCTGCTTGCTTGTCTTGCCCCCTCAAACTTCAAACGTAGCTTAGGTGGTCCGTGCCGGGCGCCTCCGGCAGCCCTGCTCCGAAAATGCAAACGTCTGCAGATAGCTCGCAGGCAGAAAGAGCTAGCCTGGAAAGCTGTTGCTCAGCCTCATCTGCCCATGGCACTGCTCGCACAGCGGCACAGAGACTGGGGCTGCTTGCTTGTCTTGTCCCCTCAAACTTCAAACGTAGCTTAGGTGGTCCGTGCCGGGCGCCTCCGGCAGCCCTGCTCCGAAAATGCAAACGTCTGCAGATAGCTGGCAGGCAAAAAGAGCTAGCCTGGAAAGCTGTTGCTCAGCCTCATCTGCCCATGGCACTGCTCGCACAGAGGCACAGAGACTGGGGCTGCTTGCTTGTCTTGCACTCTCAAACTTCAAACGTACCTTAGGTGGTCCGTGCCGGGCACCTCCGGCAGCCCTGCTCCGAAAATGCAAACGTCTGCAGATAGCTCGCAGGCAGAAAGAGCTAGCCTGGAAAGCTGTTGCTCAGCCTCATCTGCCCATGGAACTGCTCGCACAGAGGCACAGAGACTGGGGCTGCTTGCTTGTCTTGTCCCCTCAAAGTTCATATGTAACTTATGTGGTCCGTGCCGGGCGCATCCGGCAGCCCTGCTCCGAAAATGCGAACATCTGCAGATAGCTCGCAGGCAGAAAGAGCTAGCCTGGAAAGCTGTTGCTCAGCCTCATCTGCCCATGGCACTGCTCGCACAGAGGCACAGAGACTGGGGCTGCTTGCTTGTCTTGTCCCCTCAAACTTCAAACGTAGCTTAGGTGGTCCGTGCCGGGCGCCTCCGGCAGCCCTGCTCCGAAAATGCGAACGTCTGCAGATAGCTCGCAGGCAGAAAGAGCTAGCCTGGAAAGCTGTTGCTCAGCCTCATCTGCCCATGGCACTGCTCGCACAGCGGCACAGAGACTGGGGCTGCTTGCTTGTCTTGTCCCCTCAAACTTCAAATGTAGCTTAGGTGGTCCGTGCTGGGCGCCTCCGGCAGCCCTGCTCCGAAAATGCAAACGTCTGCAGATAGCTGGCAGGCAGAAAGAGCTAGCCTGGAAAGCTGTTGCTCAGCCTCATCTGCCCATGGCACTGCTCGCACAGAGGCACAGAGACTGGGGCTGCTTGCTTGTCTTGCACTCTCAAACTTCAAACGTACCTTAGGTGGTCCGTGCCGGGCGCCTCCGGCAGCCCTGCTCCGAAAATGCAAACGTCTGCAGATAGCTCGCAGGCAGAAAGAGCTAGCCTGGAAAGCTGTTGCTCAGCCTCATCTGCCCATGGCACTGCTCGCACAGAGGCACAGAGACTGGGGCTGCTTGCTTGTCTTGTCCCCTCAAACTTCAAATGTAGCTTAGGTGGTCCTTTCCTAGCGCCTCCGGCAGCCCTGCTCCGAAAATGCAAACGTCTGCAGATAGCTCGCAGGCAGAAAGAGCTAGCCTGGAAAGCTGTTGCTCAGCCTCATCTGCCCATGGCACTGCTCGCACAGAGGCACAGAGACTGGGGCTGCTTGCTTGTCTTGTCCCCTCAAACTTCCAATGTAGCTTAGGTGGTCCGTGCCGGGCGCCTCCGGCAGCCCTGCTCCGAAAATGCGAACGTCTGCAGACAGCTCACAGGCAGAAAGAGCTAGCCTGGAAAGCTGTTGCTCAGCCTCATCTGCCCATGGCACTGCTCGCACAGAGGCACAGAGACTGGGGCTGCTTGCTTGTCTTGTCCCCTCAAACTTCAAACGTAGCTTAGGTGGTCTGTGCCGGGAGCCTCCGGCAGCCCTGCTCCGAAAATGCGAACGTCTGCAGATAGCTGGCAGGCAGAAAGAGCTAGCCTGGAAAGCTGTTGCTCAGCCTCATCTGCCCATGGCACTGCTCGCACAGAGGCACAGAGACTGGGGCTGCTTGCTTGTCTTGTCACCTCAAACTTCAAACGTATCTTAGGTGGTCCGTGCCGGGCGCCTCCGGCAGCCCTGCTCCGAAAATGCAAACGTCTGCAGATAGCTCGCAGGCAGAAAGAGCTAGCCTGGAAAGCTGTTGCTCAGCCTCATCTGCCCATGGCACTGCTCGCACAGAGGCACAGAGACTGGGGCTGCTTGCTTGTCTTGTCCCCTCAAACTTCAAACGTAGCTTAGGTGGTCCGTGCCGGGCGCCTCCGGCAGCCCTACTCTCAAAATGCAAACGTCTGCAGATAGCTCGCAGGCAGAAAGAGCTAGCCTGGAAAGCTGTTGCTCAGCCTCATCTGCCCATGGCACTGCTCGCACAGAGGCACAGAGACTGGGGCTGCTTGCTTGTCTTGCCCCCTCAAACTTCAAATGTAGCTTAGGTGGTCCGTGCCGGGCGCCTCCGGCAGCCCTGCTCCGAAAATGCAAACGTCTGCAGATAGCTCGCAGGCAGAAAGAGCTAGCCTGGAAAGCTGTTGCTCAGCCTCATCTGCCCATGGCACTGCTCGCACAGAGGCACAGAGACTGGGGCTGCTTGCTTGTCTTGTCCCCTCAAACTTCAAACGTAGCTTAGGTGGTCCGTGCCGGGCGCATCCGGCAGCTCTGCTCCGAAAATGCGAACGTCTGCAGATAGCTCGCAGGCAGAAAGAGCTAGCCTGGAAAGCTGTTGCTCAGCCTCATCTGGCCATGGCACTGCTCGCACAGAGGCACAGAGACTGGGGCTGCTTGCTTGTCTTGTCCCCTCAAACTTCAAACGTAGCTTAGGTGGTCCGTGCCGGGCGCATCCGGCAGCCCTGCTCCGAAAATGCAAACGTCTGCAGATAGCTCGCAGGCAGAAAGAGCTAGCCTAGAAAGCTGTTGCTCAGCCTCATCTGCCCATGGCACTGCTCGCACAGAGGCACAGAGACTGGGGCTGCTTGCTTGTCTTGTCCCCTCAAAGTTCAAATGTAACATATGTGGTCCGTGCCGGGCGCATCCGGCAGCCCTGCTCCGAAAATGCGAACGTCTGCAGATAGCTCGCAGGCAGAAAGAGCTAGCCTGGAAAGCTGTTGCTCAGCCTCATCTGCCCATGGCACTGCTCGCACAGAGGCACAGAGACTGGGGCTGCTTCCTTGTCTTGTCCCCTCAAACTTCAAACGTAGCTTAGGTTGTCTGTGCCGGGCACATCCGTCAGCCCTGCTCTGAAAATGCGAACGTCTGCAGATAGCTCGCAGGCAGAAAGAGCTAGCCTGGAAAGCTGTTGCTCAGCCTCATCTGCCCATGGCACTGCTCACACAGAGGCACAGAGACTGGGGCTGCTTGCTTGTCTTGCCCCCTCAAACTTCAAACGTAGCTTAGGTGGTCTGTGCCGGGCGCCTCCGGCAGCTCTGCTCCGAAAATGCGAACGTCTGCAGATAGCTCGCAGGCAGAAAGAGCTAGCCTGGAAAGCTGTTGCTCAGCCTCATCTGCCCATGGCACTGCTCGCACAGAGGCACAGAGACTGGGGCTGCTTGCTTGTCTTGTCCCCTCAAACTTCAAACGTAGCTTAGGTTGTCTGTGCCGGGCAATTCCGTCAGCCCTGCTCTGAAAATGCGAACGTCTGCAGATAGCTCGCAGGCAGAAAGAGCTAGCCTGGAAAGCTGTTGCTCAGCCTCATCTGCCCATGGCACTGCTCACACAGAGGCACAGAGACTGGGGCTGCTTGCTTGTCTTGCCCCCTCAAACTTCAAACGTAGCTTAGGTGGTCTGTGCCGGGCGCCTCCGGCAGCTCTGCTCCGAAAATGCGAACGTCTGCAGATAGCTCGCAGGCAGAAAGAGCTAGCCTGGAAAGCTGTTGCTCAGCCTCATCTGCCCATGGCACTGCTCGCACAGAGGCACAGAGACTGGGGCTGCTTGCTTGTCTTGTCCCCTCAAACTTCAAACATAGCTTAGGTGGTCCGTACCGGGCGCCTCCGGCAGCCCTGCTCTGAAAATGCAAACGTCTGCAGATAGCTCGCAGGCAGAAAGAGCTAGCCTGGAAAGCTGTTGCTCAGCCTCATCTGCCCATGGCACTGCTCGCACAGAGGCACAGAGACTGGGGCTGCTTGCTTGTCTTGTCCCCTCAAACTTCAAACGTATCTTAGGTGGTCCGTGCCAGGCGCCTCCGGCAGCCCTGCTCCGAAAATGCAAACGTCTGCAGATAGCTCGCAGGCAGAAAGAGCTAGCCTGGAAAGCTGTTGCTCAGCCTCATCTGCCCATGGCACTGCTCGCACAGAGGCACAGAGACTGGGGCTGCTTGCTTGTCTTCCCCCTCAAACTTCAAACGTAGCTTAGGTGGTCCGTGCCGGGCGCCTCCGGCAGCCCTGCTCCGAAAATGCAAACGTCTGCAGATAGCTCGCAGGCAGAAAGAGCTAGCCTGGAAAGCTGTTGCTCAGCCTCATCTGCCCATGGCACTGCTCGCACAGAGGCACAGAGACTGGGGCTGCTTGCTTGTCTTGTCCCCTCAAACTTCAAACGTAGCTTAGGTGGTCCGTGCCGGGCGCCTCCGGCAGCCCTGCTCCGAAAATGCAAACGTCTGCAGATAGCTCGCAGGCAGAAAGAGCTAGCCTGGAAAGCTGTTGCTCAGCCTCATCTGCCCATGGCACTGCTCGCACAGAGGCACAGAGACTGGGGCTGCTTGCTTGTCTTGTCCCCTCAAACTTCAAACGTAGCTTAGGTGGTCTGTGCCGGGCGCCTCCGGCAGTACTGCTCCGAAAATGCGAACGTCTGCAGATAGCTCGCAGGCAGAAAGAGCTAGCCTAGAAAGCTGTTGCTCAGCCTCATCTGCCCATGGCACTGCTCGCACAGAGGCACAGAGACTGGGGCTGCTTGCTTGTCTTGTCCCCTCAAAGTTCAAATGTAACTTAGGTGGTCCGTGCAGGGCGCATCCGGCAGCCCTGCTCCGAAAATGCGAACGTCTGCAGATAGCTCGCAGGCAGAAAGAGCTAGCCTGGAAAGCTGTTGCTCAGCCTCATCTGCCCATGGCACTGCTCACACAGAGGCACAGAGACTGGGGCTGCTTGCTTGTCTTGTCCCCTCAAACTTCAAACGTAGCTTAGGTGGTCTGTGCCGGGCGCCTCCGGCAGCTCTGCTCCGAAAATGCGAACGTCTGCAGATAGCTCGCAGGCAGAAAGAGCTAGCCTGGAAAGCTGTTGCTCAGCCTCATCTGCCCATGGCACTGCTCGCACAGAGGCACAGAGACTGGGGCTGCTGTCCCCTCAAACTTCAAACGTAGCTTAGGTGGTCCGTGCCGGTCGCATCCGGCAGCCCTGCTCCGAAAACGCGAACGTCTGCAGATAGCTCGCAGGCAGAAAGAGCTAGCCTGGAAAGCTGTTGCTCAGCCTCATCTGCCCATGGCACTGCTCGCACAGAGGCACAGAGACTGGGGCTGCTTGCTTGTCTTGTCCCCTCAAACTTCCAATGTAGCTTAGGTGGTCCGTGCCGGGCGCATCCGGCAGCCCTGCTCCGAAAATGCGAACGTCTGCAGACAGCTCACAGGCAGAAAGAGCTAGCCTGGAAAGCTGTTGCTCAGCCTCATCTGCCCATGGCACTGCTCGCACAGAGGCACAGAGACTGGGGCTGCTTGCTTGTCTTGTCCCCTCAAACTTCAAACGTAGCTTAGGTGGTCTGTGCCGGGCGCCTCCGGCAGCCCTGCTCCAAAAATGCGAACGTCTGCAGATAGCTCGCAGGCAGAAAGAGCTAGCCTGGAAAGCTGTTGCTCAGCCTCATCTGCCCATGGCACTGCTCGCACAGAGGCACAGAGACTGGGGCTGCTTGCTTGTCTTGTCCCCTCAAACTTCAAACGTAGCTTAGGTGGTCCGTGCCGGGCGCCTCCGGCAGCCCTGCTCCGAAAATGCAAACGTCTGCAGATAGCTCGCAGGCAGAAAGAGCTAGCCTGGAAAGCTGTTGCTCAGCCTCATCTGCCCATGGCACTGCTCGCACAGAGGCACAGAGACTGGGGCTGCTTGCTTGTCTTGTCCCCTCAAACTTCAAACGTAGCTTAGGTGGTCCGTGCCGGGCGCCTCCGGCAGCCCTGCTCCGAAAATGCAAACGTCTGCAGATAGCTCGCAGGCAGAAAGAGCTAGCCTGGAAAGCTGTTGCTCAGCCTCATCTGCCCATGGCACTGCTCGCACAGAGGCACAGAGACTGGGGCTGCTTGCTTGTCTTGTCCCCTCAAACTTCAAACGTAGCTTAGGTGGTCTGTGCCGGGCGCCTCCGGCAGTACTGCTCCGAAAATGCGAACGTCTGCAGATAGCTCGCAGGCAGAAAGAGCTAGCCTAGAAAGCTGTTGCTCAGCCTCATCTGCCCATGGCACTGCTCGCACAGAGGCACAGAGACTGGGGCTGCTTGCTTGTCTTGTCCCCTCAAAGTTCAAATGTAACTTAGGTGGTCCGTGCAGGGCGCATCCGGCAGCCCTGCTCCGAAAATGCGAACGTCTGCAGATAGCTCGCAGGCAGAAAGAGCTAGCCTGGAAAGCTGTTGCTCAGCCTTATCTGCCCATGGCACTGCTCACACAGAGGCACAGAGACTGGGGCTGCTTGCTTGTCTTGCCCCCTCAAACTTCAAACGTAGCTTAGGTGGTCTGTGCCGGGCGCCTCCGGCAGCTCTGCTCCGAAAATGCGAACGTCTGCAGATAGCTCGCAGGCAGAAAGAGCTAGCCTGGAAAGCTGTTGCTCAGCCTCATCTGCCCATGGCACTGCTCGCACAGAGGCACAGAGACTGAGGCTGCTTGCTTGTCTTGTCCCCTCAAACTTCCAATGTAGCTTAGGTGGTCCGTGCCGGGCGCATCCGGCAGCCCTGCTCCGAAAATGCGAACGTCTGCAGACAGCTCACAGGCAGAAAGAGCTAGCCTGGAAAGCTGTTGCTCAGCCTCATCTGCCCATGGCACTGCTTGCACAGAGGCACAGAGACTGGGGCTGCTTGCTTGTCTTGTCCCCTCAAACTTCAAACGTAGCTTAGGTGGTCTGTGCCGGGCGCCTCCGGCAGCCCTGCTCCGAAAATGCGAACGTCTGCAGATAGCTCGCAGGCAGAAAGAGCTAGCCTGGAAAGCTGTTGCTCAGCCTCATCTGCCCATGGCACTGCTCGCACAGAGGCACAGAGACTGGGGCTGCTTGCTTGTCTTGTCCCCTCAAACTTCAAACGTAGCTTAGGTGGTCCGTGCCGGGCGCCTCCGGCAGCCCTGCTCCGAAAATGCAAACGTCTGCAGATAGCTCGCAGGCAGAAAGAGCTAGCCTGGAAAGCTGTTGCTCAGCCTCATCTGCCCATGGCACTGCTCGCACAGAGGCACAGAGACTGGGGCTGCTTGCTTGTCTTGTCCCCTCAAACTTCAAACGTAGCTTAGGTGGTCCGTGCCGGGCGCCTCCGGCAGCCCTGCTCCGAAAATGCAAACGTCTGCAGATAGCTCGCAGGCAGAAAGAGCTAGCCTGGAAAGCTGTTGCTCAGCCTCATCTGCCCATGGCACTGCTCGCACAGAGGCACAGAGACTGGGGCTGCTTGCTTGTCTTGTCCCCTCAAACTTCAAACGTAGCTTAGGTGTTCTGTGCCGGGCGCCTCCGGCAGTACTGCTCCGAAAATGCGAACGTCTGCAGATAGCTCGCAGGCAGAAAGAGCTAGCCTAGAAAGCTGTTGCTCAGCCTCATCTGCCCATGGCACTGCTCGCACAGAGGCACAGAGACTGGGGCTGCTTGCTTGTCTTGTCCCCTCAAAGTTCAAATGTAACTTAGGTGGTCCGTGCAGGGCGCATCCGGCAGCCCTGCTCCGAAAATGCGAACGTCTGCAGATAGCTCGCAGGCAGAAAGAGCTAGCCTGGAAAGCTGTTGCTCAGCCTCATCTGCCCATGGCACTGCTCACACAGAGGCACAGAGACTGGGGCTGCTTGCTTGTCTTGCCCCCTCAAACTTCAAACGTAGCTTAGGTGGTCTGTGCCGGGCGCCTCCGGCAGCTCTGCTCCGAAAATGCGAACGTCTGCAGATAGCTCGCAGGCAGAAAGAGCTAGCCTGGAAAGCTGTTGCTCAGCCTCATCTGCCCATGGCACTGCTCGCACAGAGGCACAGAGACTGGGGCTGCTGTCCCCTCAAACTTCAAACGTAGCTTAGGTGGTCCGTGCCGGTCGCATCCGGCAGCCCTGCTCCGAAAACGCGAACGTCTGCAGATAGCTCGCAGGCAGAAAGAGCTAGCCTGGAAAGCTGTTGCTCAGCCTCATCTGCCCATGGCACTGCTCGCACAGAGGCACAGAGACTGGGGCTGCTTGCTTGTCTTGTCCCCTCAAACTTCCAATGTAGCTTAGGTGGTCCGTGCCGGGCGCATCCGGCAGCCCTGCTCCGAAAATGCGAACGTCTGCAGACAGCTCACAGGCAGAAAGAGCTAGCCTGGAAAGCTGTTGCTCAGCCTCATCTGCCCATGGCACTGCTCGCACAGAGGCACAGAGACTGGGGCTGCTTGCTTGTCTTGTCCCCTCAAACTTCAAACGTAGCTTAGGTGGTCCGTGCCGGGCGCTTCCGTCAGCCCTGCTCTGAAAATGCGAACGTCTGCAGATAGCTCGCAGGCAGAAAGAGCTAGCCTGGAAAGCTGTTGCTCAGCCTCATCTGCCCATGGCACTGCTCGCACAGAGGCACAGAGACTGGGGCTGCTTGCTTGTCTTGCCCCCTCAAACTTCAAACGTAGCTTGGGTGGTCCATGTTGGGCGCCTCCGGCAGCTCTGCTCCGAAAATGCGAACGTCTGCAGATAGCTCGCAGGCAGAAAGAGCTAGCCTGGAAAGCTGTTGCTCGGCCTCATCTGCCCATGGCACTGCTCGCACAGAGGCACAGAGAGTGGGGCTGCTTGCTTGTCTTGTCCCTTCAAACTTCAAACGTATCTTAGGTGGTCCGTGCCGGGCGCCTCCGGCAGCCCTGCTCCGAAAATGCAAACGTCTGCAGATAGCTCGCAGGCAGAAAGAGCTAGCCTGGAAAGCTGTTGCTCAGCCTCATCTGCCCATGGCACTGCTCGCACAGAGGCACAGAGACTGGGGCTGCTTGCTTGTCTTGTCCCCTCAAACTTCAAACGTAGCTTAGGTGGTCCGTGCCGGGCGCCTCCGGCAGCCCTGCTCCGAAAATGCAAACGTCTGCAGATAGCTCGCAGGCAGAAAGAGCTAGCCTGGAAAGCTGTTGCTCAGCCTCATCTGCCCATGGCACTGCTCGCACAGAGGCACAGAGACTGGGGCTGCTTGCTTGTCTTGTCCCCTCAAACTTCAAACGTAGCTTAGGTGGTCTGTGCCGGGCGCCTCCGGCAGCCCTGCTCCGAAAATGCGAACGTCTGCAGATAGCTCGCAGGCAGAAAGAGCTAGCCTAGAAAGCTGTTGCTCAGCCTCATCTGCCCATGGCACTGCTCGCACAGAGGCACAGAGACTGGGGCTGCTTGCTTGTCTTGTCCCCTCAAACTTCAAATGTAACTTAGGTGGTCCGTGCCGGGCGCATCCGGCAGCCCTGCTCCGAAAATCCAAACGTCTGCAGATAGCTCTCAGGCAGAAAGAGCTAGCCTGGAAAGCTGTTGCTCAGCCTCATCTGCCCATGGCACTGCTCGCACAGAGGCACAGAGACTGGGGCTGCTTGCTTGTCTTGTCCCCTCAAACTTCAAACGTAGCTTAGGTGGTCCGTGCCGGGCGCTTCCGTCAGCCCTGCTCTGAAAATTCGAACGTCTGCAGATAGCTCGCAGGCAGAAAGAGCTAGCCTGGAAAGCTGTTGCTCAGCCTCATCTGCCCATGGCACTGCTCGCACAGAGGCACAGAGACTGGGGCTGCTTGCTTGTCTTGCCCCCTCAAACTTCAAACGTAGCTTAGGTGGTCCGTGCCAGGCGCCTCCGGCAGCCCTGCTCCGAAAATGCGAACGTCTGCAGATAGCTCACAGGCAGAAAGAGCTAGCCTGGAAAGCTGTTGCTCAGCCTCATCTGCCCATGGCACTGCTCGCACAGAGGCACAGAGACTGGGGCTGCTTGCTTGTCTTGTCCCCTCAAACTTCAAACGTAGCTTAGGTGGTCCGTGCCGGGCGCCTCCGGCAGCCCTGCTCCGAAAATGCAAACGTCTGCAGATAGCTCGCAGGCAGAAAGAGCTAGCCTGGAAAGCTGTTGCTCAGCCTCATCTGCCCATGGCACTGCTCGCACAGAGGCACAGAGACTGGGGCTGCTTGCTTGTCTTGTCCCCTCAAACTTCAAACGTAGCTTAGGTGGTCTGTGCCGGGCGCCTCCGGCAGCCCTGCTCCGAAAATGCGAACGTCTGCAGATAGCTCGCAGGGAGAAAGAGCTAGCCTAGAAAGCTGTTGCTCAGCCTCATCTGCCCATGGCACTGCTCGCACAGAGGCACAGAGACTGGGGCTGCTTGCTTGTCTTGTCCCCTCAAACTTCAAACGTAGCTTAGGTGGTCCGTGCCGGGCGCCTCCGGCAGCCCTGCTCCGAAAATGCAAACGTCTGCAGATAGCTCGCAGGCAGAAAGAGCTAGCCTGGAAAGCTGTTGCTCAGCCTCATCTGCCCATGGCACTGCTCGCACAGAGGCACAGAGACTGGGGCTGCTTGCTTGTCTTGTCCCCTCAAACTTCAAACGTAGCTTAGGTGGTCTGTGCCGGGCGCCTCCGGCAGCCCTGCTCCGAAAATGCGAACGTCTGCAGATAGCTCGCAGGCAGAAAGAGCTAGCCTAGAAAGCTGTTGCTCAGCCTCATCTGCCCATGGCACTGCTCGCACAGAGGCACAGAGACTGGGGCTGCTTGCTTGTCTTGTCCCCTCAAAGTTCAAATGTAACTTAGGTGGTCCGTGCCGGGCGCATCCGGCAGCCCTGCTCCGAAAATCCAAACGTCTGCAGATAGCTCTCAGGCAGAAAGAGCTAGCCTGGAAAGCTGTTGCTCAGCCTCATCTGCCCATGGCACTGCTCGCACAGAGGCACAGAGACTGGGGCTGCTTGCTTGTCTTGTCCCCTCAAACTTCAAACGTAGCTTAGGTGGTCCGTGCCGGGCGCTTCCGTCAGCCCTGCTCTGAAAATTCGAACGTCTGCAGATAGCTCGCAGGCAGAAAGAGCTAGCCTGGAAAGCTGTTGCTCAGCCTCATCTGCCCATGGCACTGCTCGCACAGAGGCACAGAGACTGGGGCTGCTTGCTTGTCTTGCCCCCTCAAACTTCAAACGTAGCTTAGGTGGTCCGTGCCAGGCGCCTCCGGCAGCTCTGCTCCGAAAATGCGAACGTCTGCAGATAGCTCACAGGCAGAAAGAGCTAGCCTGGAAAGCTGTTGCTCAGCCTCATCTGCCCATGGCACTGCTCGCACAGAGGCACAGAGACTGGGGCTGCTTGCTTGTCTTGTCCCCTCAAACTTCAAACGTAGCTTAGGTGGTCCGTGCCGGGCGCCTCCGGCAGCCCTGCTCCGAAAATCCAAACGTCTGCAGATAGCTCGCAGGCAGAAAGAGCTAGCCTGGAAAGCTGTTGCTCAGCCTCATCTGCCCATGGCACTGCTCGCACAGAGGCACAGAGACTGGGGCTGCTTGCTTGTCTTGTCCCCTCAAACTTCAAACGTATCTTAGGTGGTCCGTGCCAGGCGCCTCCGGCAGCCCTGCTCCGAAAATGCAAACGTCTGCAGATAGCTCGCAGGCAGAAAGAGCTAGCCTGGAAAGCTGTTGCTCAGCCTCATCTGCCCATGGCACTGCTCGCACAGAGGCACAGAGACTGAGGCTGCTTGCTTGTCTTCCCCCTCAAACTTCAAACGTAGCTTAGGTGGTCCGTGCGGGCGCATCCGGCAGCCCTGCTCCGAAAATGCAAACGTCTGCAGATAGCTCGCAGGCAGAAAGAGCTAGCCTGGAAAGCTGTTGCTCAGCCTCATCTGCCCATGGCACTGCTCGCACAGAGGCACAGAGACGGGGCTGCTTGCTTGTCTTCCCCCTCAAACTTCAAACGTAGCTTAGGTGGTCCGTGCCGGGCGCCTCCGGCAGCCCTGCTCCGAAAATGCAAACGTCTGCAGATAGCTCGCAGGCAGAAAGAGCTAGCCTGGAAAGCTGTTGCTCAGCCTCATCTGCCCATGGCACTGCTCGCACAGAGGCACAGAGACTGGGGCTGCTTGCTTGTCTTGTCCCCTCAAACTTCAAACGTAGCTTAGGTGGTCTGTGCCGGGCGCCTCAGTCAACCCTGCTCCGAAAATGCGAACGTCTGCAGATATCTCGCAGGCAGAAAGAGCTAGCCTGGAAAGCTGTTGCTCAGCCTCATCTGCCCATGGCACTGCTCACACAGAGGCACAGAGACTGGGGCTGCTTGCTTGTCTTGTCCCCTCAAACTTCAAACGTAGCTTAGGTGGTCTGTGCCAGGCGCCTCCGGCAGCCCTGCTCCAAAAATGCAAACGTCTGCAGATAGCTCGCAGGCAGAAAGAGCTAGCCTGGAAAGCTGTTGCTCAGCCTCATCTGCCCATGGCACTGCTCGCACAGAGGCACAGAGACTGGGGCTGCTTGCTTGTCTTGTCCCCTCAAACTTCAAACGTAGCTTAGGTGGCCCGTGCCGGGCGCATCCGGCAGCCCTGCTCCGAAAATGCAAACGTCTGCAGATAGCTCGCAGGCAGAAAGAGCTAGCCTGGAAAGCTGTTGCTCAGCCTCATCTGCCCATGGCACTGCTCGCACAGAGGCACAGAGACTGGGGCTGCTTGCTTGTCTTGTCCCCTCAAACTTCAAACGTAGCTTAGGTGGTCTGTGCCGGGCGCCTCCGGCAGCCCTGCTCCGAAAATGCGAACGTCTGCAGATAGCTCGCAGGGAGAAAGAGCTAGCCTAGAAAGCTGTTGCTCAGCCTCATCTGCCCATGGCACTGCTCGCACAGAGGCACAGAGACTGGGGCTGCTTGCTTGTCTTGTCCCCTCAAACTTCAAATGTAACTTAGGTGGTCTGTGCCGGGCGCATCCGGCAGCCCTGCTCCAAAAATGCAAACGTCTGCAGATAGCTCGCAGGCAGAAAGAGCTAGCCTGGAAAGCTGTTGCTCAGCCTCATCTGCCCATGGCACTGCTCGCACAGAGGCACAGAGACTGGGGCTGCTTGCTTGTCTTGTCCCCTCAAACTTCAAACGTAGCTTAGGTGGTCCGTGCCGGGCGCTTCCGTCAGCCCTGCTCTGAAAATTCGAACGTCTGCAGATAGCTCGCAGGCAGAAAGAGCTAGCCTGGAAAGCTGTTGCTCAGCCTCATCTGCCCATGGCACTGCTCGCACAGAGGCACAGAGACTGGGGCTGCTTGCTTGTCTTGCCCCCTCAAACTTCAAACGTAGCTTAGGTGGTCCGTGCCGGGCGCCTCCGGCAGCTCTGCTCCGAAAATGCGAACGTCTGCAGATAGCTCACAGGCAGAAAGAGCTAGCCTGGAAAGCTGTTGCTCAGCCTCATCTGCCCATGGCACTGCTCGCACAGAGGCACAGAGACTGGGGCTGCTTGCTTGTCTTGTCCCCTCAAACTTCAAACGTAGCTTAGGTGGTCCGTGCCGGGCGCATCCGGCAGCCCTGCTCTGAAAATGCAAACGTCTGCAGATAGCTCGCAGGCAGAAAGAGCTAGCCTGGAAAGCTGTTGCTCAGCCTCATCTGCCCATGGCACTGCTCGCACAGAGGCACAGAGACTGGGGCTGCTTGCTTGTCTTGTCCCCTCAAACTTCAAACGTATCTTAGGTGGTCCGTGCCAGGCGCCTCCGGCAGCCCTGCTCCGAAAATGCAAACGTCTGCAGATAGCTCGCAGGCAGAAAGAGCTAGCCTGGAAAGCTGTTGCTCAGCCTCATCTGCCCATGGCACTGCTCGCACAGAGGCATAGAGACTGAGGCTGCTTGCTTGTCTTCCCCCTCAAACTTCAAACGTAGCTTAGGTGGTCTGTGCGGGCGCATCCGGCAGCCCTGCTCCGAAAATGCAAACGTCTGCAGATAGCTCGCAGGCAGAAAGAGCTAGCCTGGAAAGCTGTTGCTCAGCCTCATCTGCCCATGGCACTGCTCGCACAGAGGCACAGAGACGGGGCTGCTTGCTTGTCTTGCCCCCTCAAACTTCAAACGTAGCTTAGGTGGTCCGTGCCGGGCGCCTCCGGCAGCCCTGCTCCGAAAATGCAAACGTCTGCAGATAGCTCGCAGGCAGAAAGAGCTAGCCTGGAAAGCTGTTGCTCAGCCTCATCTGCCCATGGCACTGCTCGCACAGAGGCACAGAGACTGGGGCTGCTTGCTTGTCTTGTCCCCTCAAACTTCAAACGTAGCATAGGTGGTCTCTGCCGGGCGCCTCCGTCAACCCTGCTCCGAAAATGCAAACGTCTGCAGATATCTCGCAGGCAGAAAGAGCTAGCCTGGAAAGCTGTTGCTCAGCCTCATCTGCCCATGGCACTGCTCGCACAGAGGCACAGAGACTGGGGCTGCTTGCTTGTCTTGTCCCCTCAAACTTCAAACGTAGCTTAGGTGGTCTGTGCCAGGCGCCTCCGGCAGCCCTGCTCCAAAAATGCAAACGTCTGCAGATAGCTCGCAGGCAGAAAGAGCTAGCCTGGAAAGCTGTTGCTCATCCTCATCTGCCCATGGCACTGCTCGCACAGAGGCACAGAGACTGGGGCTGCTTGCTTGTCTTGTCCCCTCAAACTTCAAACGTAGCTTAGGTGGTCCGTGCCGGGCGCCTCCGGCAGCCCTGCTCTCAAAATGCAAACGTCTGCAGATAGCTCGCAGGCAGAAAGAGCTAGCCTGGAAAGCTGTTGCTCAGCCTCATCTGCCCATGGCACTGCTCGCACAGAGGCACAGAGACTGGGGCTGCTTGCTTGTCTTGTCCCCTCAAACTTCAAATGTAACTTAGGTGGTCCGTGCCGGGCGCATCCGGCAGCCCTGCTCCGAAAATGCGAACGTCTGCAGATAGCTCGCAGGCAGAAAGAGCTAGCCTGGAAAGCTGTTGCTCAGCCTCATCTGCCCATGGCACTGCTCGCACAGAGGCACAGAGACTGGGGCTGCTTGCTTGTCTTGTCCCCTCAAACTTCAAACGTAGCTTAGGTGATCCGTGCCGGGCGCTTCCGTCAGCCCTGCTCTGAAAATGCGAACGTCTGCAGATAGCTCGCAGGCAGAAAGAGCTAGCCTGGAAAGCTGTTGCTCAGCCTCATCTGCCCATGGCACTGCTCGCACAGAGGCACAGAGACTGGGGCTGCTTGCTTGTCTTGTCCCCTCAAACTTCAAACGTAGCTTAGGTGGTCCGTGCCGGGCGCCTCCAGCAGCTCTGGTCCGAAAATGCGAACGTCTGCAGATAGCTCGCAGGCAGAAAGAGCTAGCCTGGAAAGCTGTTGCTCAGCCTCATCTGCCCATGGCACTGCTCGCACAGAGGCACAGAGACTGGGGCTGCTTGCTTGTCTTCCCCCTCAAACTTCAAACGTAGCTTAGGTGGTCCGTGCCGTGCGCATCCGGCAGCCCTGCTCCAAAAATGCAAACGTCTGCAGATAGCTCGCAGGCAGAAAGAGCTAGCCTGGAAAGCTGTTGCTCAGCCTCATCTGCCCATGGCACTGCTCGCACAGAGGCCCAGAGACTGGGGCTGCTTGCTTGTCTTCTCCCCTCAAACTTCAAACGTAGCTTAGGTGGTCTCTGCCGGGCGCCTCTGGCAGCCCTGCTCCGAAAATGCGAACGTCTGCAGATAGCTCGCAGGCAGAAAGAGCTAGCCTGGAAAGCTGTTGCTCAGCCTCATCTGCCCATGGCACTGCTCGCACAGAGGCACAGAGACTGGGGCTGCTTGCTTGTCTTGTCCCCTCAAACTTCAAACGTAGCTTAGGTGGTCCGTGCCGGGCGCATCCGGCAGCCCTGCTCCGAAAATGCGAACGTCTGCAGATAGCTCGCAGGCAGAAAGAGCTAGCCTGGAAAGCTGTTGCTCAGCCTCATCTGCCCATGGCACTGCTCGCACAGAGGCACAGAGACTGGGGCTGCTTGCTTGTCTTGTCCCCTCAAACTTCAAATGTAGCTTAGGTGGTCCGTGCCGGGCGCATCCGGCAGCCCTGCTCCGAAAATGCAAACGTCTGCAGATAGCTCGCAGGCAGAAAGAGCTAGCCTGGAAAGCTGTTGCTCAGCCTCATCTGCCCATGGCACTGCTCGCACAGAGGCACAGAGACTGGGGCTGCTTGCTTGTCTTGTCCCCTCAAACTTCAAACGTACCTTAGGTGGTCCGTGCCGGGCGCCTCTGGCAGCCCTGCTCCAAAAATGCGAACGTCTGCAGATAGCTCGCAGGCAGAAAGAGCTAGCCTGGAAAGCTGTTGCTCAGCCTCATCTGCCCATGGCACTGCTCGCACAGAGGAACAGAGACTGGGGCTGCTTGCTTGTCTTGTCCCCTCAAACTTCAAACGTATCTTAGGTGATCCGTGCCGGGCGCATCCGGCAGCCCTGCTCCGAAAATGCAAACGCCTGCAGATAGCTCGCAGGCAGAAAGAGCTAGCCTGGAAAGCTGTTGCTCAGCCTCATCTGCCCATGGCACTGCTCGCACAGAGGCACAGAGACTGAGGCTGCTTGCTTGTCTTGTCCCCTCAAACTTCAAATGTAGCTTAGGTGGTCCGTGCCGGGCGCCTCCGGCAGCCCTGCTCCGAAAAAGCAAACGTCTGCAGATAGCTCGCAGGCAGAAAGAGCTAGCCTGGAAAGCTGTTGCTCAGCCTCATCTGCCCATGGCACTGCTCGCACAGAGGCACAGAGACTGGGGCTGCTTGCTTGTCTTGTCCCCTCAAACTTCAAACGTAGCTTAGGTGGCCCGTGCCGGGCGCATCCGGCAGCCCTGCTCCGAAAATCCAAACGTCTGCAGATAGCTCGCAGGCAGAAAGAGCTAGCCTGGAAAGCTGTTGCTCAGCCTCATCTGCCCATGGCACTGCTCGCACAGAGGCACAGAGACTGAGGCTGCTTGCTTGTCTTGTCCCCTCAAACTTCAAACGTAGCTTAGGTGGTCTGTGTCGTGCGCCTCCGGCAGCCCTGCTCCGAAAATGCAAACGTCTGCAGATAGCTCGCAGGCAGAAAGAGCTAGCCTGGAAAGCTGTTGCTCAGCCTCATCTGCCCATGGCACTGCTCGCACAGAGGCACAGAGACTGGGGCTGCTTGCTTGTCTTGTCCCCTCAAACTTCAAATGTAGCTTAGGTGGTCCGTGCCGGGCGCATCCGTCAGCCCTGCTCCAAAATTGCGAACGTCTGCAGATAGCTCGCAGGCAGAAAGAGCTAGCCTGGAAAGCTGTTGCTCAGCCTCATCTGCCCATGGCACTGCTCGCACAGAGGCACAGAGACTGGGGCTGCTTGCTTGTCTTGTCCCCTCAAACTTCAAACGTATCTTAGGTGGTCCGTGCCGGGCGCATCCGGCAGCCCTGCTCCGAAAATGCAAACGTCTGCAGATAGCTCGCAGGCAGAAAGAGCTAGCCTGGAAAGCTGTTGCTCAGCCTCATCTGCCCATGGCACTGCTCGCACAGAGGCACAGAGACTGAGGCTGCTTGCTTGTCTTGTCCCCTCAAACTTCAAATGTAGCTTAGGTGGTCCGTGCCGGGCGCATCCGGCAGCCCTGCTCCGAAAAAGCAAACGTCTGCAGATAGCTCGCAGGCAGAAAGAGCTAGCCTGGAAAGCTGTTGCTCAGCCTCATCTGCCCATGGCACTGCTCGCACAGAGGCACAGAGACTGGGGCTGCTTGCTTGTCTTGTCCCCTCAAACTTCAAACGTAGCTTAGGTGGTCCGTGCCGGGCGCCTCCGGCAGCCCTGCTCCGAAAATCCAAACGTCTGCAGATAGCTCGCAGGCAGAAAGAGCTAGCCTGGAAAGCTGTTGCTCAGCCTCATCTGCCCATGGCACTGCTCGCACAGAGGCACAGAGACTGAGGCTGCTTGCTTGTCTTCCTCCTCAAACTTCAAACGTAGCTTAGGTGGTCCGTGCCGGGCGCCTCCGGCAGCCCTGCTCCGAAAATCCGAACGTCTGCAGATAGCTCGCAGGCAGAAAGAGCTAGCCTGGAAAGCTGTTGCTCAGCCTCATCTGCCCATGGCACTGCTCGCACAGAGGCACAGAGACTGGGGCTGCTTGCTTGTCTTGTCCCCTCAAACTTCAAACGTAGCTCAGGTGGTCCGTGCCGGGCGCCTCCGGCAGCCCTGCTCCGAAAATCCAAACGTCTGCAGATAGCTCGCAGGCAGAAAGAGCTAGCCTGGAAAGCTGTTGCTCAGCCTCGTCTGCCCATGGCACTGCTCGCACAGAGGCACAGAGACTGAGGGTGCTTGCTTGTCTTCCTCCTCAAACCTCAAACGTAGCTTAGGTGGTCCGTGCCGGGCGCCTCCGGCAGCCCTGCTCCGAAAATGCAAACGTCTGCAGATAACTCGCAGGCAGAAAGAGCTAGCCTGGAAAGCTGTTGCTCAGCCTCATCTGCCCATGGCACTGCTCGCACAGAGGCACAGAGACTGGGGCTGCTTGCTTGTCTTCCTCCTCAAACTTCAAACGTAGCTTAGGTGGTCTGTGCCGGGCGCCTCCGGCAGCCCTGCTCCGAAAATGCGAACGTCTGCAGATAGCTCGCAGGCAGAAAGAGCTAGCCTGGAAAGCTGTTGCTCAGCCTCATCTGCCCATGGCACTGCTCGCACAGAGGCACAGAGACTGGGGCTGCTTGCTTGTCTTACTACTCAAACTTCAAACGTAGCTTAGGTGGTCCGTGCCGGGCGCATCCGGCAGTCCTGCTCCGAAAATCCGAACGTCTGCAGATAGCTCGCAGGCAGAAAGAGCTAGCCTGGAAAGCTGTTGCTCGGCCTCATCTGCCCATGGCACTGCTCGCACAGAGGCACAGAGACTGGGGCTGCTTGCTTGTCTTGTCCCCTCAAACTTCAAATGTAGCTCAGGTGGTCCGTGCCGGGCACATCCGGCAGCCCTGCTCCGAAAATGCGAACGTCTGCAGATAGCTCGCAGGCAGAAAGAGCTAGCCTGGAAAGCTGTTGCTCAGCCTCATCTGCCCATGGCACTGCTCGCACAGAGGCACAGAGACTGGGGCTGCTTGCTTGTTTTCCCCCTCAAACTTCAAACGTAGCTTAGGTGGTCCGTGCTGGGCGCCTCCCGCAGCCCTGCTCCGAAAATGCAAACGTCTGCAGATAGCTCGCAGGCAGAAAGAGCTAGCCTGGAAAGCTGTTGCTCAGCCTCATCTGCCCATGGCACTGCTCGCACAGAGGCACAGAGACTGGGGCTGCTTGCTTGTTTTCCCCCTCAAACTTCAAACGTAGCTTAGGTGGTCCGTGCTGGGCGCCTCCCGCAGCCCTGCTCCGAAAATGCAAACGTCTGCAGATAGCTCGCAGGCAGAAAGAGCTAGCCTGGAAAGCTGTTGCTCAGCGTCATCTGCCCATGGCACTGCTCGCACAGAGGCACAGAGACTGGGGCTGCTTGCTTGTCTTGTCCCCTCAAACTTCAAACGTAGCTTAGGTGGTCCGTGCCGGGTGCATCCTGCAGCCCTGCTCTGAAAATGCGAACGTCTGCAGATAGCTCGCAGGCAGAAAGAGCTAGCCTGGAAAGCTGTTGCTCAGCCTCATCTGCCCATGGCACTGCTCGCACAGAGGCACAGAGACTGGGGCTGCTTGCTTGTCTTGTCCCCTCAAACTTCAAACGTAGCTTAGGTGGTCCGTGCCAGGCGCCTCCGGCAGCCCTGCTCCGAAAATGCAAACGTCTGCAGATAGCTCGCAGGCAGAAAGAGCTAGCCTGGAAAGCTGTTGCTCAGCCTCATCTGCCCATGGCACTGCTCGCACAGAGGCACAGAGACTGGGGCTGCTTGCTTGTCTTCCCCCTCAAACTTCAAACGTAGCTTAGGTGGTCCGTGCCGGGCGCATCCGGCAGCCCTGTTCCAAAAATGCAAACGTCTGCAGATAGCTCGCAGGCAGAAAGAGCTAGCCTGGAAAGCTGTTGCTCAGCCTCATCTGCCCATGGCACTGCTCGCACAGAGGCCCAGAGACTGGGGCTGCTTGCTTGTCTTCTCCCCTCAAACTTCAAACGTAGCTTAGGTGGCCCGTGCCGGGCGCCTCCGGCAGCCCTGCTCCGAAAATGCAAACGTCTGCAGATAGCTCGCAGGCAGAAAGAGCTAGCCTGGAAAGCTGTTGCTCATCCTCATCTGCCCATGGCACTGCTCGCACAGAGGCACAGAGACTGGGGCTGCTTGCTTGTCTTGTCCCCTCAAACTTCAAACGTAGCTTAGGTGGTCTGTGTCGTGCGCCTCCGGCAGCCCTGCTCCGAAAATGCAAACGTCTGCAGATAGCTCGCAGGCAGAAAGAGCTAGCCTGGAAAGCTGTTGCTCAGCCTCATCTGCCCATGGCACTGCTCGCACAGAGGCACAGAGACTGGGGCTGCTTGCTTGTCTTGTCCCCTCAAACTTCAAATGTAGCTTAGGTGGTCCGTGCCGGGCGCATCCGTCAGCCCTGCTCCAAAATTGCGAACGTCTGCAGATAGCTCGCAGGCAGAAAGAGCTAGCCTGGAAAGCTGTTGCTCAGCCTCATCTGCCCATGGCACTGCTCGCACAGAGGCACAGAGACTGAGGCTGCTTGCTTGTCTTGTCCCCTCAAACTTCAAATGTAGCTTAGGTGGTCCGTGCCGGGCGCATCCGGCAGCCCTGCTCCGAAAAAGCAAACGTCTGCAGATAGCTCGCAGGCAGAAAGAGCTAGCCTGGAAAGCTGTTGCTCAGCCTCATCTGCCCATGGCACTGCTCGCACAGAGGCACAGAGACTGGGGCTGCTTGCTTGTCTTGTCCCCTCAAACTTCAAACGTAGCTTAGGTGGTCCGTGCCGGGCGCCTCCGGCAGCCCTGCTCCGAAAATCCAAACGTCTGCAGATAGCTCGCAGGCAGAAAGAGCTAGCCTGGAAAGCTGTTGCTCAGCCTCATCTGCCCATGGCACTGCTCGCACAGAGGCACAGAGACTGAGGCTGCTTGCTTGTCTTCCTCCTCAAACTTCAAACGTACCTTAGGTGGTCCGTGCCGGGCGCCTCCGGCAGCCCTGCTCCGAAAATGCCAACGTCTGCAGATAGCTCGCAGGCAGAAAGAGCTAGCCTGGAAAGCTGTTGCTCAGCCTCATCTGCCCATGGCACTGCTCGCACAGAGGCACAGAGACTGGGGCTGCTTGCTTGTCTTGTCCCCTCAAACTTCAAACGTAGCTCAGGTGGTCCGTGCCGGGCGCCTCCGGCAGCCCTGCTCCGAAAATCCAAACGTCTGCAGATAGCTCGCAGGCAGAAAGAGCTAGCCTGGAAAGCTGTTGCTCAGCCTCGTCTGCCCATGGCACTGCTCGCACAGAGGCACAGAGACTGAGGGTGCTTGCTTGTCTTCCTCCTCAAACTTCAAACGTAGCTTAGGTGGTCCGTGCCGGGCGCCTCCGGCAGCCCTGCTCCGAAAATGCAAACGTCTGCAGATAACTCGCAGCCAGAAAGAGCTAGCCTGGAAAGCTGTTGCTCAGCCTCATCTGCCCATGGCACTGCTCGCACAGAGGCACAGAGACTGGGGCTGCTTGCTTGTCTTGTCCCCTCAAACTTCAAATGTAGCTTAGGTGGTCCATGCCGGGCGCATCCGGCAGCCCTGCTCCGAAAATGCGAACGTCTGCAGATAGCTCGCAGGCAGAAAGAGCTAGCCTGGAAAGCTGTTGCTCAGCCTCATCTGCCCATGGCACTGCTCGCACAGAGGCACAGAGACTGGGGCTGCTTGCTTGTCTTCCTCCTCAAACTTCAAACGTAGCTTAGGTGGTCTGTGCCGGGCGCCTCCGGCAGCCCTACTCTGAAAATGCAAACGTCTGCAGATAGCTCGCAGGCAGAAAGAGCTAGCCTGGAAAGCTGTTGCTCAGCCTCATCTGCCCATGGCACTGCTCGCACAGAGGCACAGAGACTGGGGCTGCTTGCTTGTCTTGTCCCCTCATACTTCAAACGTAGCTTAGGTGATCCGTGCCGGGCGCCTCCGGCAGCCCTGCTCCGAAAATCCAAACGTCTGCAGATAGCTCGCAGGCAGAAAGAGCTAGCCTGGAAAGCTGTTGCTCAGCCTCATCTGCCCATGGCACTGCTCGCACAGAGGCACAGAGACTGAGGCTGCTTGCTTGTCTTCCTCCTCAAACTTCAAACGTAGCTTGGGTGATCCGTGCCGGGCGCATCCGGCAGCCCTGCTCCGAAAATGCGAACGTCTGCAGATAGCTCGCAGGCAGAAAGAGCTAGCCTGGAAAGCTGTTGCTCAGCCTCATCTGCCCATGGCACTGCTCGCACAGAGGCACAGAGAATGGGGCTGCTTGCTTGTCTTATCCCCTCAAATTTCAAATGTAGCTCAGGTGGTCCGTGCCGGGCACATCCGGCAGCCCTGCTCCGAAAATGCGAACGTCTGCAGATAGCTCGCAGGCAGAAAGAGCTAGCCTGGAAAGCTGTTGCTCAGCCTCATCTGCCCATGGCACTGCTCGCACAGAGGCACAGAGACTGGGGCTGCTTGCTTGTCTTGTCCCCTCAAACTTTAAATGTAGCATAGGTGGTCCGTGCCGGGCGCCTCCGGCAGCCCTGCTTCGAAAATGCGAACGTCTGCAGATAGCTCGCAGGCAGAAAGAGCTAGCCTGGAAAGCTGTTGCTCATCCTCATCTGCCCATGGCACTGCTCGCACAGAAGCACAGAGACTGGGGCTGCTTGCTTGTCTTGTCCCCTCAAACTTCAAATGTAGCTTAGGTGGTCCGAGCCGGGCGCATCCGGCAGCCCTGCTCCGAAAATGCAAACGTCTGCAGATAGCTCGCAGGCAGAAAGAGCTAGCCTGGAAAGCTGTTGCTCAGCCTCATCTGCCCATGGCACTGCTCGCACAGAGGCACAGAGACTGGGGCTGCTTGCTTGTTTTCCCCCTCAAACTTCAAACGTAGCTTAGGTGGTCCCTGCTGGGCGCCTCCGGCAGCCCTGCTCCGAAAATGCAAACGTCTGCAGATAGCTCGCAGGCAGAAAGAGCTAGCCTGGAAAGCTGTTGCTCAGCGTCATCTGCCCATGGCACTGCTCGCACAGAGGCACAGAGACTGGGGCTGCTTGCTTGTCTTGTCCCCTCAAACTTCAAACGTAGCTTAGGTTGTCCGTGCCAGGCGCCTCCGGCAGCCCTGCTCCGAAAATGCAAACGTCTGCAGATAGCTCGCAGGCAGAAAGAGCTAGCCTGGAAAGCTGTTGCTCAGCCTCATCTGCCCATGGCACTGCTCGCACAGAGGCACAGAGACTGGGGCTGCTTGCTTGTCTTCCCCCTCAAACTTCAAACGTAGCTTAGGTGGTCCGTGCCGGGCGCATCCGGCAGCCCTGCTCCAAAAATGCAAACGTCTGCAGATAGCTCGCAGGCAGAAAGAGCTAGCCTGGAAAGCTGTTGCTCAGCCTCATCTGCCCATGGCACTGCTCGCACAGAGGCCCAGAGACTGGGGCTGCTTGCTTGTCTTCTCCCCTCAAACTTCAAACGTAGCTTAGGTGGTCTGTGCCGGGCGCCTCCGGCAGCCCTGCTCCAAAAATGCGAACGTCTGCAGATAGCTGGCAGGCAGAAAGAGCTAGCCTGGAAAGCTGTTGCTCAGCCTCATCTGCCCATGGCACTGCTCGCACAGAGGCACAGAGACTGGGGCTGCTTGCTTGTCTTGTCCCCTCAAACTTAAAATGTAGATTAGGTGGTCCGTGCCGGGCGCCTCCGGCAGCCCTGCTCCGAAAATCCAAACGTCTGCAGATAGCTGGCAGGCAGAAAGAGCTAGCCTGGAAAGCTGTTGCTCAGCCTCATCTGCCCATGGCACTGCTCGCACAGAGGCACAGAGACTGAGGCTGCTTGCTTGTCTTCCTCCTCAAACTTCAAATGTAGCTTAGGTGGTGTGTGCCGGGCGCCTCCGGCAGCCCTGCTCCGAAAATGCAAACGTCTGCAGATAACTCGCAGGCAGAAAGAGCTAGCCTGGAAAGCTGTTGCTCAGCCTCATCTGCCCATGGCACTGCTCGCACAGAGGCACAGAGACTGGGGCTGCTTGCTTGTTTTCCCCCTCAAACTTCAAACGTAGCTTAGGTGGTCCGTGCTGGGCGCCTCCCGCAGCCCTGCTCCGAAAATGCAAACGTCTGCAGATAGCTCGCAGGCAGAAAGAGCTAGCCTGGAAAGCTGTTGCTCAGCCTCATCTGCCCATGGCACTGCTCGCACAGAGGCACAGAGACTGGGGCTGCTTGCTTGTCTTGTCCCCTCAAACTTCAAATGTAGCTTAGGTGGTCCATGCCGGGCGCATCCGGCAGCCCTGCTCCGAAAATGCGAACGTTTGCAGATAGCTCGCAGGCAGAAAGAGCTAGCCTGGAAAGCTGTTGCTCAGCCTCATCTGCCCATGGCACTGCTCGCACAGAGGCACAGAGACTGGGGCTGCTTGCTTGTCTTCCTCCTCAAACTTCAAACGTAGCTTAGGTGGTCTGTGCCGGGCGCCTCCGGCAGCCCTACTCTGAAAATGCAAACGTCTGCAGATAGCTCGCAGGCAGAAAGAGCTAGCCTGGAAAGCTGTTGCTCAGCCTCATCTGCCCATGGCACTGCTCGCACAGAGGCACAGAGACTGGGGCTGCTTGCTTGTCTTGTCCCCTCATACTTCAAACGTAGCTTAGGTGATCCGTGCCGGGCGCCTCCGGCAGCCCTGCTCCGAAAATCCAAACGTCTGCAGATAGCTCGCAGGCAGAAAGAGCTAGCCTGGAAAGCTGTTGCTCAGCCTCATCTGCCCATGGCACTGCTCGCACAGAGGCACAGAGACTGAGGCTGCTTGCTTGTCTTCCTCCTCAAACTTCAAACGTAGCTTGGGTGATCCGTGCCGGGCGCATCCGGCAGCCCTGCTCCGAAAATCCGAACGTCTGCAGATAGCTCGCAGGCAGAAAGAGCTAGCCTGGAAAGCTGTTGCTCAGCCTCATCTGCCCATGGCACTGCTCGCACAGAGGCACAGAGACTGGGGCTGCTTGCTTGTCTTATCCCCTCAAATTTCAAATGTAGCTCAGGTGGTCCGTGCCGGGCACATCCGGCAGCCCTGCTCCGAAAATGCGAACGTCTGCAGATAGCTCGCAGGCAGAAAGAGCTAGCCTGGAAAGCTGTTGCTCAGCCTCATCTGCCCATGGCACTGCTCGCACAGAGGCACAGAGACTGGGGCTGCTTGCTTGTCTTGTCCCCTCAAACTTTAAATGTAGCATAGGTGGTCCGTGCCGGGCGCCTCCGGCAGCCCTGCTTTGAAAATGCGAACGTCTGCAGATAGCTCGCAGGCAGAAAGAGCTAGCCTGGAAAGCTGTTGCTCATCCTCATCTGCCCATGGCACTGCTCGCACAGAAGCACAGAGACTGGGGCTGCTTGCTTGTCTTGTCCCCTCAAACTTCAAATGTAGCTTAGGTGGTCCGAGCCGGGCGCATCCGGCAGCCCTGCTCCGAAAATGCAAACGTCTGCAGATAGCTCGCAGGCAGAAAGAGCTAGCCTGGAAAGCTGTTGCTCAGCCTCATCTGCCCATGGCACTGCTCGCACAGAGGCACAGAGACTGGGGCTGCTTGCTTGTTTTCCCCCTCAAACTTCAAACGTAGCTTAGGTGGTCCGTGCTGGGCGCCTCCCGCAGCCCTGCTCCGAAAATGCAAACGTCTGCAGATAGCTCGCAGGCAGAAAGAGCTAGCCTGGAAAGCTGTTGCTCAGCGTCATCTGCCCATGGCACTGCTCGCACAGAGGCACAGAGACTGGGGCTGCTTGCTTGTCTTGTCCCCTCAAACTTCAAACGTAGCTTAGGTTGTCCGTGCCAGGCGCCTCCGGCAGCCCTGCTCCGAAAATGCAAACGTCTGCAGATAGCTCGCAGGCAGAAAGAGCTAGCCTGGAAAGCTGTTGCTCAGCCTCATCTGCCCATGGCACTGCTCGCACAGAGGCACAGAGACTGGGGCTGCTTGCTTGTCTTCCCCCTCAAACTTCAAACGTAGCTTAGGTGGTCCGTGCCGGGCGCATCCGGCAGCCCTGCTCCAAAAATGCAAACGTCTGCAGATAGCTCGCAGGCAGAAAGAGCTAGCCTGGAAAGCTGTTGCTCAGCCTCATCTGCCCATGGCACTGCTCGCAC